>NC_048585.1:47940919-48540919 GCF_013265735.2 Oncorhynchus mykiss | reverse complement strand
GACAGACTTGAAAGTCAGGTCAGTGATTATTGCAAAAAAGCAGGTTAAACTTTACTGAACAAAAAATATAAGCGCAACATGTAATGTGTTGATTCCATGTTTCATGAGCTGAAATAAGATATCCCAGACATTTTCCAGAGGCACAAAAAGCTAATCTTCCCAATTTTTGGCACAAATTTGTTTACATCCCTGTTTGTGAGCATTTCTCCTTTGGCAAGATAATCCATCCTTCTGACATTTGTGGCATATCAAGAAGCTGATTAAACAGCATGATTATTACACAGGTGCACCTTGTGCTGGGGACAATAAAAGGCCACTCTAAAATGTGCAGTTTTGTCACACAACACAATGCCACAGATGTCTCACGTTTTGAGGGAGTGTGCAATTGCTGACTGCAGGAATGTCCACCAGAGCAGTTGCCAGAGAATGTAATGTTAATTTCTCTACCATAAACCAATGTCGTTTTAGAGAATTTGTCAGTACGTCTAAATGGTCTCACAACTACAGATGATTAAACTGAGGAGTATTTCTGTCTGTAATAAAGCCCTTTTGTGGGGAAAACTCATTCTGATTGGCTGGGCCTGGCTCCTCAGTGTGTGTATGCCCTCCCAGGTGCACCCATGGCTGCGCCCCCACCCAATCATGTGAAATCCATAGATGTACTTCAATTAACAGATTTTCTTATGAACTGTAACACAGTAAAATAGTTGAGATTGTGCATGTTGCGTTTATATTTTTGTTCAGTATATTTTGATAAAATAATACAATTATTCGTGGTTCTTATGGTTGTGGAAGGCTTATGTTTCACAAGATTGCAATTCATCAGATTATAGCTGACTGTTTGAAGTGCTATGTGTTTTACTTTTAATTGTACAACAAAGCTTATTTAGAGAAAAACATTTTACAAAATTGAGATATATATTGTGAATCACCCATAAGTTTGAAAAAGTCAAGATATGATTTTCAGGCCATATCACTCAGACCTAACACAGTGCACATCTATATCTGTACATTTCAATAAGTACACTGGGGTTTTCACTTTAATGACTTACTATTGCATCATTTTCAGCGTGCTCCTATTGGATTGGTCATTGGAAGAGCCGCTACAGTAGCTGATGTCTTATTCAGATCTACAAGACAGGTTTAGGTTTGGTTGTGTACATAGAAACACCCATATCAACTTTACTGTACTGTATTGACATGATTATTGCAGCCCAAGACTTCCCCGCTATGTGGCGTTTTATAAATCGGCGGCAATGTAATGTAAACATGCATGAGGAGAGTTTCTTTTTATGTCTGGAAGGCACATAATGTCCTAGAATCTATTAATTCAGTACGTCAGGATGTGAATATGACCGTACCTTCTGGGTCCCTCTAAGGGGAGCCAAGGTTATTAACACAGTAATGTTTTGTAGGGACTGAGAGAGAACTGACTCAGAGGAGCCCAACCCATTTATATTATGGGATAGATTTCTCTCCCAATAATTGAACTTCATGTGAACTACATGTGATATTCAAAAGAAAAGTGTTTGTGTGTATTTGTGTATGTTTGTGTGCATTTGAAAGCGTCTGTTTGATTTTTCTCAACCTAAGCAAGTCTTCCACTTTGGAGGTAGGTCATTTTTAGCATATATTTCCCTCATATCTGGGGCCATTTCCCCTTCATTCCATTCTAATCCAATCCGAACAGTGTCTCCAATGAGCCTAGTCAATTTCAGCTCCTGAACTATGAAGCCAGGAAATGAATTCCATAGATTTGTGGTATTGACCCAGTACGAGTCGTATGGCCACCCATTATGATACTCTCCATTGCTCCTCAGTGGAATAGACTGGATGGTGGCTCCTGGTGGCTCCAGTATTTGATCTTATACTTCACTTCCATGGTGGTAGGAGAGTGACATGATGAGTTCATAACGAAGGGCAATGAGGATATCCTTCTGGTGATTTATTTAGTCTGGGTGATGTTTATTATCACACTTCACTGATCAATTTGAACAGACTCTTTTGGAGAGTCTGTTCGATGTCTGAAATATCCCTAAACTCAGCGGTCTACAATCCAAACAAATGTTGAAAATGTATAATTTCCAGGGCGTTCCTAAACCCTGGTCAGCCCTCCATGGGGGTGTCTGTATTCCTGGAGAGCAGTGATGATGGCAGGGCTTTGACAGGCTGAGCGGGTGATGAGCTACCCTTGCTCTCCCCTGAGATGGATGGCACTGCACGGCAGTCAGAATGCATTAAGAGTGGCCCTGGAGCACAGAGGAATCTGAACTCTGTAGCCACCTCGTGTGTGTGTTTAGTTGGTGAAGGGGCTGTTTTGCACTGACTCGTGGTGGGCCTATTTCTTTATAGCAGGGGCAAAACCAGCGCAAGCCCAAAGAGCCCTACAGTGGAGGTGTCAAAATACCCATAAAAACCTAGCGGTCAGGTTTCAATCATTTTTTCCACCATTCATTTTTTCCATAGGGGATTTTTAGAAACACTTAAAATAAAGGCTGTGTTTCGTGTTAGGTTACAGACCCGGGTTCGATCCCGGGCTGTGTCGCAGCCGGCCGCGACCGGGAGACCCATGAGGCCCCGCCCAATTGGACCCGCATCGCCTGGTCAGGGGAGGGTTTGATCGGCTGGGATATCCTTGACCCATACATTCGTTGGAGGGGGAGTAAATCATGGCGAGTATATTGATCAGTCACCTTGTCCTGGAGAGATTTACACGGTTATCAAAATGTCACGCCAGGGTAAGCCTACACAAAACTTTATTTTAAGTTTTTCTAAAAACCACTATGGGAATAATGAATGGTGTGGAAAAACGATTGGAACTATTTCCCTGTTTGACCACTAGGTATAATGGTTATTATGACTGGTACTGAGGTACATTTTGACATACCTTTTTACATTTTTTTTATACAATTCTATTTGATATTTTAGCAACAAAACAAAACATGCACATACAAACGAAGACGTCATGCAAACGTCAACTACATCACACCTGCCCGGACCCACTAGCCATCACCCCTATCTCCCACGGCCATATCATTTTCCGCCACATGGCCTCAAACTGCATTTTGTTTCTCTCCGTCGCCCACACACTTGTTTAGATGATAGTAAAGCATTTGACCTTTCCATTGCGTGAACAACGGAGGATTGGTTGATTTCCAATAGATTTTCATACCATCCACAACATGGGAGATGAAGTTCAATACAGGCTTGACCGATGTCCCCTAATCATTGACCCCTGTCCATTTTATGTCTGGCATGTAGTTTGTTGCAGAAAAAAATCTATTGACCATGGCCATATGACATAACAACATGTAACAGGCCATTAAGACCCACAGTTAATGGCATCAATATGGATGATTTCTTTGCCCTTCAACACCTATAGACAATGCTAAACGTTTAACTTCGCTTCCCGAGGGAGTGTTCAATTCAATTGAGAGGCATCGTCTCGACACAGTCCTAAAATGAAACAAAGCTTTGGCTGAGCTCAATAGTGATATATGCAATACAGAATTCGGGTACTGTATACTTTTCTACCTGTCAAGTTAAACTCATGCATTGTTTATGATCTTGAACACGGATACACAAACTCCTAGGTGATGCCCATCTTTCTCATTCATTTGGGATTGATGTGTATACCTAGATGTAGGTAGGCCCTACACAACAGATGGCGCGAAACATTGACTCATCTCAACAATAGCCCACTTCTGAGGTCTGTAAATGTATGATAAACTTGTATGTTGGAGTGAACTATCCCATTTACCATCATGAAGACCCAATCAGAGCCAACCAACTACAGTACTTGTACTTGTTGACAAGGATGCACCCTGGATTACTGCCCAGTCCCACATCCTTCATTTTTGTGTGACATTTACTGTATAGAAGTTTTCACATGGGCAATCGGCTAAAACATGGCTGCTGTTTCATCGTCATAAAGCCACCAGTGTCATTAATCATCCGGTTGTCCCTGAGTGTCTACGGGAAGTGTTTGTAACTGAATTAGGCTGACGGCAGATAACAATACGACACACAAACTGCTGACAAACCTTGGCCAAAAACATTCCCTGTCACCCTCTGAATGGGCATCTTACTGAAATGAGGACAAGAAAGCCAGACATCAAAAGTAATTAGTTTTAGCCTAGCTTTTGCATTGCAATTTTCGTTAAGCGGTGGTGAAGGTGATGTCTAATGGAAATGGTCTTGAGCCGTCTTGTATTAACCCTAATAAGAGAGGTGCATACACCAATTATGCAATATGAGTGTGTTGCTCGCAAATGAGTCTAACTAATGGCAAGAAAGTTAGTTAGCAGTCAGTGTTAGTATTGAAGTGCCCTGTCTATCATCTATTCGCTCTCAGTTACATGAGATTCGGGCTCTGTCAGTCATAGAATTTTGGTCATAGAATTTTGTCAGATGGTTATTGTCATGCAAAAGCCTGCCGGTCTCACGGTAATTGACCGTTAATTAACATACACATGTTTAGCATCTCCAGGCCTCTACGCATACAAACCGCTGATGTGTGCCTTTTCAACATCTATATTAAAAGTCTAATATAGAAACATTGTGATATGGAGAAAATGTATTTCAGAAAAACAGAATATGAGTTGGCCTACTGTATGTTATCTGGCTATGCGCCATTCCATAGGCTGTAAGCTTGTCCTTTTAGCGGATAAGATATACTTAAATCCCATGCCATTATTTTACAGTGCCTTCGTAAAGTATTCAGACCCCTTGACTTTTTCCACATTTTGTTAGTTACAGCCTTATTCTAAATGTGATTAAATAAAAAAAATCCTCATCAATCTACACACAATACCCCATAATGACAAAGTGAAAACTGTTTTTAGACTCTGACCTGGAGTTCCCAGTTGTCTTGGAAGCTCCATACATCCAGAGAATGTCAGAATTTGATGTCAAAATTAGCCTTGAACCTTCCTGTTCACATGAGCACAGCACAACAAGGTGATTCCAAAACGATCTTGTTTGCTGCCGCATAAATGATGTACATGCCAGGGAGACATGCATACTGTAGCTAAGAAAGTAATACTAAGTGTATGTTGTGTAGTAAGCTGTTAGTAGCCCATGTGCCTCACCCTAATCATTTAACTTTTCCCCTCATAATTTCGCCTGCCGTTCTGACTTGGTGGTGCACGTGTAGCTTATAGCCTGTTTTAGAGAAATGTTATTGAATATTGTAAGAGCTTCATTGTCTGTTTATATGCCCCCATTATTTATCCTACGGTTCTGACTTGGTGTACAAGGTCAATACTGTAAGAACAACCCATGTTCTGAATTCTGTCACTATACATTTCAAAAGTGCTGAAAAATGAGTTTTATTGACAATGTCCGTCCTAGCTCGCTCATTAATGTCTTAATCGAAATCCGAAATTACGGATTACCTCTGATCTGCGCGTCATCCCCTTATGCCATAGTTTGTACGTCTCAATTGTCAGTAGAAGCCACATTTGTTTTAAGCAAGTCAGCCATATCAGCTATGTTTTTTCACTCCTAAACAAGGCTCTGCTGATAGCCATGTGTAGCGGTGGTAAGGTGTTGGGACTGCTATTGGGACTCTCCTGTTGGGACAACTTTATGTAGGCCCCAACAGTTTGTGGGCACCGTTTGTCACCTTTATGGTCAAATTAATAAAATTGTTTAGTGTTGTGTAGTGGCTTTGCTTGTATGCATCTCATTTGTATTTATTGTTTTCCCCACCAAATTTACATGCTAAAATCACCACAGCCTATGTGCTTAAGAGGAGATTACTGTGACTCAACGGTTCCATATAATTTTATTGTGGTCATGACTCATGACTGCTGGTGTGGTGGTAATACGGTCATTGCAACAGCACTACATGAGATAGCATTGTATTAGCATTACACGTTAGCTCTCAGTTACATGAGGAGATAGCATTGTGTTACCATTAGCTCTCTGTTCCAGGTCTAAGAGCTGTGTGGGAGATTGGAGGGCATGAGGAAACAGCGTTCCTGTTAGTGTTAGCATTAACTGCTAGCTCTGTTACACTCATTAGGTCTGTTTGGGGCTATCGTTTTCAGCAGGTAAGCCATCTCTCAGGGAAAAGGTTTTCCTTGCACATTCAAGTAGTGGCTGACTATGAATAGGGAAGCAGGCTACACCTTGACAGGCACCATGATGTTACCGCTAATGTTCATATCGATGACACTGCTTGCTCACGGTTCACCTGTCACTGTGGTGGTAATGGCTTCGCAATGTGACTGACAGAACATAGTCTGAAGACGACTAAAAGATGACTGCTTATCCCTTTTTCATGATACTGTTTGTGTTTACATATAGTACCAGTCAAAGGTTTACACACCTACTCATTCAAAAGTTTTCTTTATTTTTACTATTTTATACATTGTAGAATAATTGTGAAGACATCAAAACTATGAAATACAATTTATGGAATCATGTAGTAACCAAAAAAGTATTCAACAAATCACAATGCCAAGAGTGTACAAAGCTGTCATGGCTTCTTTGAAGAAGCTCAAATATAACGTATATATTTTGATTTGTTTAACATTTTTTTTGCTTAATCTATGATTCCAAATGTGTTATTTCATAATTTTGATGTCTTCACAAATAAAGAAAAACCCTTGAATGTGCAGGTGTGTCCAAACTTTTGACTGGTACTGTACATACAAACCCATGAAGCTTATATTCTGTCATTCAAGTATACTCAACATGGTTGTTTGAATGATTGTGTGAGCACTGAGCAGGTGTTGGAGAATGTATTGCTGTTTTCAGGCATTGGCTCTCTGATGGTTCATCAGCGATATGCTTAATACAACTCAAGAATTGGATAGCGCCTTTTAGGCTATAGCGTATGGCATGCGCCACTTCATGTGGGTGTGGATGCCGATGTGTGATCTGCACACTGCTGCGGGTGGGATACGTGTTGGGAGTTGGATGGTGCGATTCCAGCAACCAATTGGTGTCTGGGTGCATTTCTCACTTCTCTATAAGATGATGACATGGAGTTGTTGAATTCCTCTGAAACTGGTTGTTCGCACGTGCGCACACAGACTACACACACCCAGGGGCCTTTGAGGACGACCACCTAAAAACCTGCACTCTGACAGGTTAAAAGCACTGCAAGCCGCTATCAGCACCTGTATTTCAACCCAGTTCATTTAGAATATCAGATGCATATACTGTAAGAAATAATCAGCCAAGGAGTAGACTGTAAATCAGTCTAGAGTGAAACACAATCACTGCCTCATTGCCTGCGTCCGTTATGGGTCTGCTGTCAAACGACCACCCCTTATCACTGGCAAACACTCCCTAAAGCACTTCTGAGAGCAGGCCATTCTAATCGGCCTGGCCCGGGTATCCTGGAAGAATATTGACCTCATCCCGTCAGTAGAGGATGCCTGGTTGTTCTTCAAAAGTGCCTTAAATAAGCATCACCCGTTCCAAAAATGTAGAACTAATAACAGATATAGCCCATGGTTCACTCCAGACTTGACTGCCCTTGACCAGCACAAAAACATCCTGTGGCTCACTGCACTAGCTTCAAATAGTTCCTGCGATTTGCAACTTTTCAGGAAAGTCAGGAACCAATATACAGAGTCAGTTAGGAAAGCAAAGGATAGTTTTTTTCAAATAGAAATTTGCATCCTGCAGCGCTAACTCCAAAAGGTTTTGGGACAATGTAAAGTTTACGGAGAATAAGAGCACATCCTCTCAGCTGCCCACTGCACTGAGGCTAGGAAACACTGTCACCACTGATAAATTCACGATAATTGAGAATTTCAATAAGCATTTCTCTATGGCTGGTCCCGCTTTCCACCTTGGTACCCCAATCCCGGCCAACAGCTCTGCACCACCCGCAGCAAATGGCCCAAGCCCATCCTCCGCCTCTCCTTCATCCAAATCCAGACAACTGATGTCCTGAAAGAGCTGCAGAATCTGGATCCCTACAAATCAGCTTGGCTAGACAATCTGGACCCTCTCTTCCTAAAATTATTCGCTGCCATTGTCACAACCCATATTAATAGTCTGTTCAACCTCTCTTTCATATCGTCTGAGATTCCTAAAGATTGGAAAGCAGCAGCAGTCATCCCCCTCTTCAAAGGGGGAGACATTCTAGACCCAAACTGTTAATCCGGTTTCTGAGCTGGTCACGGGTGCACCTCAGGCACGCTCAAGGTCCTAAACGATATCATAACTACCATCAATAAAAAAAGTACTGTGCAGCCGTCTTCATCAACCTGGCCAAGGCTTTCGACTCTGTCAATCACCGTATTCTTATCGGCAGACTCAACAGCCTTGGTTTCTCTAATGACTGCCTCGCCTGGTTCACTAACTACTTCTCAGATAGAGTTCAGTGTGTCAAATTGGAGGGCCTGTTGTCCGGACCTCTGGCAGTCTCTATGGGCGTGCCACAGGGTTCAATTCTCGGGCAGACTCTTTTCTCTGTATATATATCAATGATGTCGCTCTTGCTGCGGGAGATTATTTGATCCACCTCTACGCAGACGACACCATTCTGTATACATCTGGCCCTTCTTTGGACACTGTGTTGACAAACCTCCAAACAAGCTTCAATGCCATACAACTCTCCTTCCGTGGACTCCAACTGCGCTTAAACGCTAGTAAAACTAAATGTATGCTCTTCAACCGATACCTGCCCGCCCGCCCAGAATCACTTCTCTGGACGGTTCTGACTTAGAACATGTGGACAACTATAAATACCTAGGTGTCTGGCTAGACTGTAAACTTTCCTTCCAGACTAACATTAAGCATCTCCATTCCAAAGTAAAATCTAGAATTGGCTTCCTATTTTGCAACAAAGCCTCCTTCACTCATGCTGCCAAACATACCCTTGTAAAACGGACTATCCTACCAATCCTTGACTTCGCGATGTAATTTACAAAATAGCCTCCAGCACTCTACTCAGAAAATTGGATGCAGTCTATCACAGTGCCATCCGTTTTGTCACCAAGACCCATATACTACCCACCATTGCAACCTGTATGCTGTCGTTGGCTGGCCCTCGCTACATATTCGTCGCCAAACCCACTGGCTCCAGGTCATCTGAGTCTTTGCTAGGTAAAGCTCTGCCTTATCTCAGCTCACGGGTCACCATAGCAACACTCATAGCACGCGCTCCAGCAGGTATATTTCACTGGTCATCCCCAAAGCCATCACCACTTTTGGCCGCCTTTCCTTCCAGGTCTCTGCTGCCAATGACTGGAACGAATTGCAAAATCACTGAAGTTGGAGACCTATATCTCCCTCACTAACTTTAATTGTCAGCTGTCAGAGCAGCTTACTGATCGCTGCAGCTGTACACAGCCCATCTGTAAATAGCCCATCCAACCAACTACCTACCTCATCCCCATATTTGTTTTTGTTTTTTTCTGCTCTTTTGCACATTGGTGTTTATGCTTGCACATCCTCATCTGCACATCTATCACTCCAGTGTTAATTGTTAAAATGTAATTACTTCGCTACTATGGCCTACCTCCTTACTTAATTTACACACACTATGTATTATTGACTGTGCGTTTGTTTATCCCATGTGTAACTCTGTGTTGTCGTTTTTGTCAAACTGCTTTACTTTATCTTGGCCAGGTCGCAGTTGTAAATGAGAACTTGTTCTCAACTGTCCTACCTGGTTAAATAAAGGTGAACATTTAAAAAAAAAACTGGAGGACTTAAGTTAAGTAATGATGTGCTCAAAAGTGCACCAGATAAATCATCGCCATGACAACCTGACATGAGCGATGACCTCGTCGATCCTTTTGACTCGGGCGAGCTCTCGCCCACTTTGAGAAATAAAATAATGAATGCCCATTATTCATGTAAACTCGGCTGTCGAGATTTTAATTTCTATTAGTCCTCATCCTGAAGCTCTTAATCTCATCTTCACCCTGCTTAGGTAATGGTGTGCAGGAAGCACCTCAAATAAAGTGGAGATGGATCACTCTCCTGTAATCTCAACTCTCTGAACACCTTAATGCATATCTGAAACATGCGAAGATACTCTCTTGCAAATAGCCATCTCCAGAGCCAAAGAGGATATCGCATTGTGAAAATGTCAAATATAAAAGACATTCAAATATACCAGCTCAACTCTGACCTCCTCCATGAAAACCAATTGGGTTCAACCTTTGTATTTGTTTAAACAAATTGGATTGAACAGTAGAGTAGAGGAGGGCGAGAGTGAAAACATATTGCCTTGGAGATTGGGACCGCTCTTTTATAGAAAATACAAATGCGGAACGTTTTCCCTGCTACCGTTTTGATAGTTTACTTAGTTGTGTTTGTGTTCATGATCGTATAATTTGATTTACTGCTGGAGTGTTATTACCCTCATTTTCAAAGTTTACACCTCAATGTTTACACCTCAATGTTTACACCCCAATGTTTACACCTCATTGTTTACACCTCAATGTTTACACCTCATTGTTTACACCTCATTGTTTACACCTCAATGTTTACACCTCATTGTTTACACCTCATTGTTTACACCTCATTGTTTACACCTCAATGTTTACACCTCTTTGTTTACACTTCTTTGTTTACACCTCAATGTTTACACCTCGAGCCAGATGTCAGCAGAAATGATTCATTATAATGCACAATTATCACCTGCACATGTGTCATCAATTAGTGTTCTTGGCATGATTTGAGGTGTCCGTTTGACGACAAAGTATGAATTAATGGGCCAAGCGTACTCATTTCCTATATTATCGTTGGAATATAAATGTTTTGGAGTTGTGCCTTTTAGAGCTGGTTGTACTGTAACATGCTGACCTGAGATGGTGGGCTCTGTGACAGTGTTTAGCAGCATGACTTGGTGTGATAATGGAAACTGACAAAGGTTATGGCTCCAGGGTCCAGGATGGCGTCAGGTGGGGTTGTGCTAATTACAGATAGACTGGAGCAGGTGCTACTAGGATGGGCGTCCAACCGGTCCTGCTGCCTTGTCTGTGTCCGCACTACCCAGTCCCACATAACCACAGGGCCATGATGGGCGAATGAGGTCTAATAAACTGCTTGAGATAGAAATTCACTGCACATCTAGGATCAAGTTACCCTAACCCCAATCTTAACCTTGAATGTTAGTGGGGGTAAACAATATCTGACCTAGGACCAGTGATTTAGGTCATCTCCCCATAAACCCAAAGTGTGCCCTGACAGATTTGTGCTAATTTCAACAGTGTGAAATGATAAAGGCTCCCATCCCTATGGCTCTAACTAATCCACATTGCCCTGAAGCTGCAGGAGGCCCATAGGTGGATAGGTTGTAATGCATAGTCCAATGGCTCTGCACTGTACTGCCCATGAAAGGGAAGAAAGCATTTTTTGGAGGTCATGTTTGTCAGTGATTGATGATGATGTGATGTGTCAACTCTCATGGGGCAACATGCCCACTTATGTATTCAGCAAGGGTACCATCTGGTAAAGTGCCCTTTTGCCTTTTGACATCACATATTTTAGTCTTTACTAAAATATGTGAGATTGACAGGAGTACATAGCAGGATTGGGAGCCTTCACTAACATGTTACTTGTCCTTCACACACCTAACTACACTGAACAAAAATATAAACGCAACAATTTCAAAGATTTTACTGAGTTACAGTTCATATAAGGAAATAAGTCAACTGAAATGAATTAATTAGGCCCACAAGACTGGGAATACAGATATGCATCTGTTGGTCACACATACCTTTAAAAAAAAGGTAGAGGCGTGGATCAGAAAACCAGTCCGTATCTGGTGTGACCACCATTTGCCTCAAGCAACACAACACATCTCCTTCGCATAGAGTTGATCAGGCTGCTGATTGTGTCCTTATGGAATGTTGTTCTACTCCCCCTCAATGGCTGTGAGAAGTTGTTGAATATATTGACTGGAACTGGAACACGCTGTCATACACGTCAATCCAGAGCATCCCAAACATGCTCAATGGGTAACATTTCTAGTCAAGTATGCAGGCCATGGAAGAACGAGGACACTTTCATCTTCCAGGAATTGTTTACATTTCCTTGCGACATAGGGCCGTGCATTATCATGTTGAAAGATGAGGTGATGGCGGCGGATGAATGGCACAACAATGGGCTTCAGGCTCTTGTCATGGTATCTCTGTACATTCAAATTGCCATCGATAAAATGCAATTGTGTTCGTTGTCCATAGCTTATGCCTGCCCATACCATAAACCCACCGCCACAATTGGGCACTGTGTTCACATTTTCAATTTTTTTTAAAATTGTACCTTTATTTAACTAGGCAAGGCAGTTAAAAACAAATTCTTATTTTCAATGACGGCCTAGGAACAGTGGGTTAACTGCCTGTTCACGTTGCAGAACGACAGATTTCTACCTTGTCAGCTTGGGGATTTGAACTTGCAACCTTTTCGGTTACTAGTCCAACTATCTAACCACTAGGATACCCTGCCGCCCCATTGTTGACATCAGAAAACCGCTCGCCCACACGACGCCATACACGTGGTCTGCGATGTGAGGCCGGTTGGACGTACTGCCAAATTCTCAAAAATTACATTGGAGGTGGCTTATGGTAGAGAAATTAACCTTTAATTCTCTGGTAACAGCTCTGGTGGACATTCCTGCAGTCAGCACGGCAATGTGCTGTGTGACAAAACTGCACATTTTAGAGTGCATTTTATTGTCCCCAGCAAAAGGTGCACCTGTGTAATGATCATGCTGTTTAATCACTTTCGTGTTATGCCACACCTGTCAGGTGGATGGATTATCTTGGAAAAGGAAAAATGCTCACTAACAGGGATGTAAACAAATGTGTGCACAAAATTTGAGAGAAATAAGCTTTGTGTGCGTATGGAACATTTCATTTATTTTATTTCAGCTCATGAAACATGGGACCAACACTTAACATGGTGTGTTTATATTTTTGTTCAGTGTACGTACACACAGACACTTCATACAGTAGACCTTCAATCTTTCCTTTTTTTTTCTCACACACACACACACATACACACACACACACACACACACACACACACACAGACACACACACAGATGAGCACCCACTAATCTAAGCCGTCTGCTCTGTTCCATGACAACGCAAACAACCCTAACGCATGCCCGCACCCAGTGCCTCCAGCGTCCTCAGAAGGCCGTTGTCTTAATTGGGCTGTAATTAGAAACAGCAGGTTGCAGACCTGTTTGGAAACAGGCATCTGTGCCATGGCATATTAGGGGCCTGCGTGCTTTCACCAACTGCTGCTCAGGCAAGCACTGTAGCCTACTGGGATGCTCGTTTTATCCTCAACTGATTCTAGATCAGTTCTCCTTACACCCGTACACCGGTCCTGCCTGATCTTCCCATGCATGGGTAAGACAGCCAAGTAGTCCCTGGATCAGTTGATGCGTTGTGTTTACACACTGCTGAGTTGGGCTAGGTGGCATCATTACTTTAAGCAGGCACCTCTTATGCTTGTGTTAGGGACTCCATAGTGTGGTTTTTAATTTATATATTTTGGCAAAGAGGAGCGAGAGGAAAACGTCTGTTCAGTCTTTTTGGAACGATCACATTTATTGGGTTGCTGCTCTCCTTTTGCTTCCCCTCTGGCTAATTCCTGCCTTTAAAAAAAAAATAAAACAACTTTTTGGGATTCCTCGATTTCACTCGCCAGTTTTGTTAAACCTTCCCATCATACTGCTGAAAACACTAAAATAGTATTCCCGAGGCACTTCAATTTCACTTCCTCTGAAAGTGGGACTGCTCTGCTTGCAGTTTGAAAAAATAATTAAAAAAGATACAGTGCCCTACTATCCGCTCAATCACTGATTCCCCAAATGGCCAAGATGCAAAACCGCCATTACAAATGTACAAGGATTAGTTGGCCGACCTGAATACTAAGTGTTTGGATTGGAATCTTGAGACACACTTTTAAGGTAATATACAGTCAGGATTGTAGGCCTATAGTTTGTGGGGGAGACAGATCTGTTGTCCTTTTGATGGCCCTTTTACTAAGTTTTCCACTATTTATATTGTCTATATCCTTTCATGCCCTCATCTAAGTCTAGTAAAAACAAGTGAGTCAGTTGGTAAGTGTAGTAAAAGCTTTGTGGTTATTTTTGAGAATTTTATTTGAAGAACATTTCCCTCAGATTTTAGGGAGAGCAAAGCTATCTTTAATGGTGGGGGTGTTAAATGCTGATTATGTGTTTTGTAGATTATACGGGTACATTTATGGACATTTATGTTCCGGTTCTCATTCCACGACACTAAGTAATTGTATTTCATGACTCAGATGATGAGTCAGATCTCTTGATTTAAAATTGAATGGATGAACATTCCCTAACACAGTTCTCACAGCAAGATTATCATGTGGAGTAATATAGTGAAGGACAACGATGCATATTCTCTCACTGTTCATCCTTGCAAACAACTGGCTGAGGGAGGAAACCACAACATATGGAAAATGTGGGATCAGATGGACACTTGACCCAGTGCTTGAAGATCTGGACTGTGCAGATGACCTCTGTCTCCTTGCAAGTCCTCATCAGAACATGCAGGCAAAAACTCAAAAGATGGCAGATATCACACAAATGGCAGGCCTCAACATCAACATTCAAAAGACAAAAGGCATGAGAATGAACGACAAAATCAACACACCAATCAACGTCAACAACACTGCCCTGGAAGAGGTGGACGAGTTCATTTTGGGAGCAAGGTGACCAAAGGTGGCGATTCCATGAGTGATGTGACCACTAGGCTCAGTAAAGGGAATCAGGCCTTTGCCATGTTAAGACCTGTATCGAGAGCCAAGGTATATCAGCCTACCACTCAAAATCAGCGTTCTCCGATATAGGTCAGAATGTTGGAACATCCCAGCTTTTATTAACACAAACTGGAAACATTTCAAAACAAAGCACTGAAGAATCCTGTGGATGTGTTGGCCAAATAATATAATGACTATGGCTGGGACATGTATGCAGATTACCACCGGATCGCACACCATGTGATTGCCCTATGCTGGACACCAGATGGGAGGCGAAAGCCAGGACGCCCAAAAGAGACATGGAAAAGTTAAATCGAAAAGGAGATAGTGTGGCCTGATCTGCGGAACCCTCAGCAAGAAGGCTTCAGACCTGAAGCAGTGGCGCTCTCTTGTGGCCGCCTTATGTGCCTCAAGGCATGAAGAGGATTAATTAAGTAATATAATGAAAAGGTTATCTTGACTCTTGTAGAATGACATGAACAAGCAGAGGGTATACATCGTGGCTGTGACCTTAGGACCTTTTGGCCATATTGACAATATGTTATTTAGCTGAGAGTCTTTCAGTATGGTATTTCTCTTGTCCTTTGGTCCGGAGACCAAATTGGAGATTTTTGGTTTCAACCCTGTGTCTTTGTGAACGGATGATCTACACATGTGTATTTCCCATCGTAATGCATGGAGGAGGAGGTGTTTTGATGTGGGGGTGCTTTGCTGGTGACTCTGTCTGTGATTTATGTAGAATTCAAGGCACACACATTCTTTAGCGATACACCATGTCAGTTTTGGGCTTAGTCAATGACCCAACACACCTCCAGGCTGTGTAAGGACTATTTTACCAAGAAGGAGAGTGATGGAGTGCTGCATCAGATGACCTGGCCTCCATAATCCCCCGACTTCAACCAAATTGAGATGGTTTGGGATGAGTCGGACCGCAGAGTGAAGAAAAAGCAGCCAACAAGTGCTCAGCATATGTGGGAACTCTTTCAAGACTGTAGGAAAAGCATTCCAGGTGAAGCTTGTTGAGAGAATGCCAAGAGTGTGTAAAGCTGTCAAGGCAAAGGGCGGCTATTTGAAGAATCCTCAAATATAAAATATATTTTGATTTCTTGAACACTTTTTTGGTTACTACATGATTCCGTAATTGTTATGTCATAGTTTTTATGTCTCAGTATTACTCTACAATGTAGAAAATTGTCAAAATAAAGAAAAACCCTTGAATGAGTAGGTGTTCTAAAACTTTTGACCGGTAGTGTAATACCAAAAATATTAGTCATTACTGATAATGTTTAGTTGAATGAGGTTCAATTAATCAGCTTTGTTCCGTAGTAGTTTTGTCCCAAATGGCACCCTAATCCCTACAAATTGCACTACCTTTGACAAGAGCCCTATGGGTCCTGGTCAAAAGTAGTGCACTATATAGGGAATAGGGTGCCATTTGGGACCTAAACCATGTCTGATACAGTAGAATGAACAAGGTGAGATACAGAAGAGACACACGTTGAGTCAGTCAGCTCATTGAGCATGATGAAATGAGACCGCTTTCCATTCTCTGTTTGTACATTGGAAACTGTGATAACTGCCAGAGCGGAGCTAGATTTTAATGGCGTTTCTGAAAACGTCTCTGAAGCCTATAGCTCCATCTGTTGTCCAAACATCAGCACTACACCACAGTTGCGACTGGCGGCTGTTACTCTTGTCCCCATAGCCTCTCTAGACATCTATAGAAGTTGGGGAGGATTATATATGTAATGGCTGTGTTCCGCATGAATTACTGTAGTTTACATTGGATGCAACGTTAATCCTGGTAGTTTGCTACATTATTATTCAGTAATATTACAGTCTGAATTTGTTTTGAGAATAGTATCTATGAACATGAGTAGAACCCTATTGTGGGTAAAGCTGACGCACTGAAAATGTGAAACACATTCATGTCAAAATGTCCTGGTCCCTGACACGACCCCAGAAAAAATGACTGGGAACATAGCGTGCAAGTGTTAATTACATGTCCTGAGGCATATGCTACATGTACACATGTACTGTATGCCTCAGGACACAGTCTGTTCCAAAATGATTGGCACCCTTGATAAAGGTGAGCAAAAAAGGCTATAAAATAAATAAGACAAATTATTGGCAGCCCTGTTTTCAATACTCTAGTGCTGTCCCCTTGCAAAGATAGTGACACTGTACCTTTGAAATTGGAGAACACGTTGTGAGGTATCTTAGATAATTCTTCCATACATAATCTTTCCAGAGCCGTGATATCCTTCGTCTTTTATGGGCTGCCCTCTTCAATTCTCATCTACACACAATGACAAAGTGTAAACTGAAGTATCACATTTACATAAGTATTCAGACCCTTTACACAGTACTTTGTTGAAGCACCTTTAGCAGCGATTACAGCCTCGAGTCTTCTTGGGTATGCCGCTACAAGCTTGGCACACCTGTATTTGGTGAGTTTCTCCCATTCTTCTCTGCAGATCTGCTCAAGCTCTGTCAGGTTGGATGGGGAGTGTCGCTGCTTAGCTGTTTTCAGGTCTCTCCAGAGATGTTCGATTGGGCTCAAGTCCTGGTTAGGCCACTCAAGGACATTCAGAGACTTGTCCCGAAGCCACTCTTACATTGTCTTGGCTGTGTGCTTAGTGTCGTTGTCCTGTTGGAAGGTGAACCTTTCCCCCCCAGTCTGAGGTCATGAGCTATCTAGAGCAGGTTTTCATCAAGGATCTCTCTGTACTTTTCTCCATTCATCTTTCCTTCAGTCCTGACTAGTCTCCTAGTCCCTGCCAATGAAAAACATCCCCACAGCATGATGCTGCCATCTCCATGTTTCACCGTAGAGATGGTGCCACGTTTCCTCCAGATGTGACGCTTGGCATTCAGGCCAAAGAGTTTCATCAGACCAGAGAATCTTGTTTCTCATTGTCTGAGAGTCCTTTAGGTGCCCTTTTGAAAGCTCCAAGTGGGCTGTCATGTGCCTTTCACGAAGGAGTGGCTTCCGTCTGGCCACTCTACCATAAAGGCCTAATTGGTGGAGTGCTGCAGAGATGGTTGTCCTTTTGGAAGGTTCTCCCATCTCCACAGAGGAACTCTGGAGCTGACGATCTTTCCTTCTTAATGCATTAGAGCCAATCAGTTGTGTTGTGACAAGGTAAGGGGTGGTATTCAGAAGATAGCCCTATTTGGTAAAAGACCAAGTCCATATTATGGCAAGAACAGCTCAAATAAGCATAGAGAAATGACAGTCCATCATTACCTTAAGACATGAATGTCAGTCAATATGGAACATTTCAAGAGCTTTGAAAGTTTCTTCAAGTGCAGTCGCAAAAACCATCAAGCGCTATGATGAAACTGGCTCTCATGAGGACCGTCACAGGAATGGAAGACCCAGAGTTACCTCTGCTGGAGTGGATACATTCATTAGAGTTACCAGCCTCGGGTAATTGCAGCCCAAATAAATGCTTCACAGAGTTCAAGTAACAGACACATCTCAACGTCAACTGTTCAGAGGAGACTGTGTGAATCAGGTCTTCATGGTCAAATTGCTGCAAAGCAACCACTACTAAAGGACACCAATAAGAAGAGAAACACAAGGAATGGACATTAGACTGGTGGAAATGTGTCCTTTGGTCTGCAGTCCCAATTGGAGATTTTTGGTTTCAACCGCTGTGTCTTTGTGAACGGATGATCTACGCTTGTTTCCTATCGTAAAGCATTGAGGAGGAGGTGTTATGATGTGGGGGGGTTTTGCTGGTGACACTGTCTGTGATTTATTTAGAATTCCAAGCACACTTAACCAGCATGGCTACCACAGCATTCTGGAGCAATACGCCATCGCATCTGGTTTGCGCTTGGGACTATCATTTGTGTTTCAACAGGACAATGACCCAACACACCTCCAGGCTGTGTAAGGGCTATTTTACCAAGAATGAGAGTAATGGAATGCTGCATCAGATGACCTGGCCTCCATAATCCCCTGACTTCAACCCAATTGAGATGGTTTGGGATGAGTCGGACCGCAGAGTGAAGGAAAAGCAGCCAACAATTTCTCAGTATATGTGGGAACTCCTTCAAGACTGTTGGAAAAACATTCCAGGTGAAGCTGATTGAGAGAATGCCAAGAGTGTGCAAAGCTGTCATCAAGGCAAAGGGTGGCTATTTGAAGAATCTCAAATATAAAATACATTTTGATTTGTTTAACACTTTTTTGGTTACTACGTGATTCCATATGTGTTATAGTTTTGATGTATTTACTATTATTCTACAATGTAGAAAATAATAAAAATAAAGAAAAACCCTTGAATGAGTAGGTGTTCTAAAACTTTTGACCGGTAATTTAGTACTCTCAGTAATTCACATGAAAAATATTACTCATTACTGATAAGGGTTAGATGAACGAGGTTCAATTAATCAGCTTTGTTCCATTGTCACTATGTCCCAAATGGCACCCAATCCCTACAAAGTGTACTACTTTTGACCAGAGCCCTATGGGTCCTGGTCAAAAGTAGTGCACTCTATAGGGAATAGGGTGCCATTTGGGGTGCAAACAATGTCTGACACAGTAGAATAAACAAGGTGAGATACAGAAGAGCCACACGTTGAGTCAGTCAGCTCATTGAGCATGATGAAATGAGACCGCTTTCCATTCCCTGCTTGTACATTGGAAACCGTGATAACCGCCAGAGCGGAGCTAGATTTTAATGGGTGTTTCTGAAAGTGTCTCTGCAAATCAAATACGTGTGGCACCCACTGACTGGGTCGTCTGTGCAATGAACTCAACTTCAACACAGCACCTTGCTTTATTCTGACATACTGTTGAACCAAATCGAATCAAACAACCTCTAAGGAAAAAATCATGTTGTTTCTGTGAAGGCATGTGTTCTCTTTCCTTGATATCAAAATCTGTTCGATTTAGCTTCTTTTAAAAATCATGATAAATCACACAACTATCAAAAAATGTGTAGGAAAAATATGCAAGGAGAGTGATTTTCCAACAAATTGAGTTAGAACCTGAAATGGAACACTTTGAAGTTTGTGGAAATATGAAAGGAATGTAGGAGAATATAACACATTAGATCTGATAAAAGATAATACAAAGAAAAAAACAACCGTTCTTTTGTATTGTTTTTTGTACCATCATCTTTGAAATGCAAGGGAAAGGCCATAATGTATTATTACAGCCCAGCTGCAATTTAGATTTTGGCCACTAGATCTCAGCAGTGTATGTGCAAAGATTTAGACTGATCCAATGAACCATTGCATTTCTGTTCAATTTGTTTTATCAAGACTGCCCAAATGTGTCTAATTGGTTTATTGATAACTTTTCATGTTCAAAACTGTGCACTCTCCTCAAACAATAGCATGGTATTATTTCACTGTAATAGCTACTGTAAATTGGACAGTGCAGTTAGATTAAAAATAATTTAAGCTTTATGCCAATATCAGATATGTCTATGTCCTGGGAAATGTTCTTGTTACTTACAACCTCATGCTAATCGCATTAGCCTACGTTAGCTCAACCGTCCCATGGATGGGACACCGATCCCGAAGAGAAAAACAACAACACAACAAATTAATTTGACTTATGAGCGCAGTGTGATTAATAGTCAAGAATCATTATTCTCTGGCAATTTAGGTAGGGACAGCAGCTTGTGACAGCATGCCATTTTAGAGGTTTACCAGTTAAAACAAGGGGCATGATTCTGACATGATATCTCTGCACACAGATGAAGTAAGCCTTACTGCAGATGAAATGACGATGATTGATCTAGTGAGGCATCTAATCTTTTTTATTAATAGAAGGCATTACGGTGTCAAAATAATGACTTTGCCCTTGGAATGATCCTCGCTGGGCTACTGTAGATCAGGAGCAGATGCAATCAATATTGCATTTTTACATTGCTAGTCAGAGGCTACATTCAACAAGCATCAAGACTTTTAGGTCCACAGGCTCAGTGGATGGCAGGGTGCTTGAGGTGTCGCCAGAGCTAATGCACCTAAAGAGGTAGCTGCAGACAGCAGTCAAGATAGGATGTGGTTGCCCCTAGACACACTAATCTAAGGTCAGTTTTGTTTTTACCCCCTGATGATTAGGTTAAGGATTTTGGGGAAGATAATCTGATTCCAGATCTGTGCCAACAGGCCACAGTGAAGAGCTTTGAAACGGGATGTACCATTGAAAGTCTTGTTGGCCCAATACTTCTCTGCCACTGATGGGTTGCTTCTCATCCTGCATGTACTATTCTCCATTCTCCTGCAGTTTGGGATTATTGCGAGCCTCGCAGTTATTAATATCAATGCATTTCACTATTTAGGAACTGTCTGTGGTTCCGGGCAGTTAGGAACTGTCTACAGTCCTCAGTAGTTACGAGCTGTCTGTGAAGCTGTTTACAATAAGTTATTAGAAGTGCATTTTCTTAGTTTCTTTTGGGCTGATCTTTTGTCACTTCATATATTGTATATTGATCAGATGTTGAACCAAGCCTAATCCATTTGCAATGCAAACATTCCAGAATTTAATTTAAGATAAACCTTTAAATCCAAGGGCTTAGTGAAGATATTGTCCAACAAATTACAATCTCTTTCCCACTGTGACCAACGGTCTGAAAAGCACCACTGGAGGCAAAGAAAATACATTTTAAAGTGACAGCAGCCTTACGAAGTAGCCCTATTCCCTACCACAACAAAGCTATCTATTTCTCTGAGCTGGCCAGAGTGGTTCTGGCTGTAATTTAGTTTTCAAGCCCCTGTAGCTCGGACTCTGACTCCTTGAGAGAAACCCAATTGCAATGTAGATCCAGGGCAGCGAACGACACAAAGGACCTCTGACCTCAAGGATGGCCACACTGCCAGGTAGATTTCTATGTTAGGGGTCTCCATACTGCTCTTAGTCCTTGCTCATGCCATGCTGGGAGTTGTTTTCATCATCCCCAGCCCCACATACTTGCTTCTACCTCAGACTCTTATTTGTCGCAGGCCCCAGAACAGCAATGTTAACACCGAAGAGGAAGGAAGCTGAATAATGGGGTGGGGAGATTGGTACTTGACTGTGGGCGGTTGTGTGGTGAATTGGACCACCAATGTTCTTTGAAAAGACTGCCAAGGGTTCTGAGGGTGTGGCAGAGAGAAGTTTTTTAAAATGTTGTTGTGTGAAAGGGAACAGTCGTCGAGAGTGCCAGGGATATTTTTAAGGTGCGAGACCATGTCAGTCCTTCGTCTTCTCTGACCATCCATAAAGGCTTTTGTGTCCACCGCAAATTGGCAGGCAAAGGGTCTCCTTTAAAAACTTTAAATCACATTTTGAGGGAGTCTTTGGAAAGGTTTGCCTTTTAAAACACGTCTCTCTTCCTGTACAACCTGTTGATGCTAGATGTTTTATGCTCTCTGCATATCAATCATATTTCTCAGTCTTTTGTGCGTTTTTGATTACATGTTTCCCATTGATGTTCCCTTGTATTATGAATGTTGTGATTGCAATTACAGGACTCAATGACTGTGATTGATTAAATGAAATTCCGCTTACATAATTGGGATTTAAAAAAGAATACTGGATTACTGTATTGAAGGTAATTCGCAGCAAGGTATGTTATTCCATTGTAATTTCCCGGATCTCATCGCATCCTTTGAAAAACATGTCTATGTTGCATAAAGAATCAGAATACACTGGCAGAATCGGAAAAATAGGTGTCTCCTCACCCATGAATCTGCTTTTTAAAAATTGGTTCCCCCTTTGAGGATTGAAATGGTTCAGATGGACGTAATTCTCAAGTGATTGCCTCGCTTGTAATTTAAATATCTACAGTGGCGGTGGCTGCCTATGGGTTTTCCACTCTCTTTCACAGCATGGGGGCTATAGTTAAAGGAGACCTATTCACTAATGGCAAGCAACAATATTTATGTTTGAGTTCCCTCCCTCCTATTTCTCCCTCGATTCCTTCCCTCTGTGAAAGGGTATCTGTTGAAATAGTGGCCTTACTATTCCCCACAGCGAGTGCCTGGCTCCTGCTCAGAGAGGTCAATTAATCTCGTAGGTGCTCAAATGGTACAAAGTAGCCAGGCAGCACAGCAGCACTCTCCTCCGAAGCAACTACTTCAGAGAGAAAATGAGGAGGGGGGGGGGGGGGGGGGATTAAAAACTGAAAAAGGGAGGCACGAGCGCTCGACTCCCCACTTCACACCCTTGTTGAGTGCCCAGCCCACTAAGCCTGGGTGGATAAAAGGGGAAGCAGGGACCAGAGACTGTTGTAGTTGCAGCTCACCAGCTCTACTCTGCTCAACTCACAAGCCAGCAACCTGTGATAGCTGTAGCTTCGTCAAAACTAGCAGTAGCACAGGACTTCTGGATCACTGATCAAGACGGGTACAGGGGGGCAGCATGGGTGCTTTGATGGTCATCTTTTCGCTTCAGAAAGATCAGAGGCGCAAAAGGACAGGTAGGCCACGGTGTGTGTGTGTGGTTTGTTTGTTTCTGAGGGGGGGGGGGGACACACAGGACGGTGGACTTTTCTTTAGAACACGTTTTTGTTTGATTCTTAAAGGCACAGTGTAGACATCTGTCATTTTCCTATGTTTTATATAACTCTATTAGGCAATATATCACAGTTGAATGATTTACTGTACAATGCCTTCAGTATTCACTTTTTCCAAATTTTGTTGTGTTACAGCCTGAATTGAAATGGATTATATTTCGATTTTTTTTGTCATTGGCCACACACAATAACCCATAATGTCAAAGAGGAATTATGTTTAATTAATTAAGAATTCAAAGCTGAAATGTCTTGAGTCAGTAAGTATTCAACCCAGTTGTTATGGCAAGCCTAAGTAATTTCAGGAGTAAACATTTGCTTAAGTCACATAATAAGTTGCATGGACTCACTCTGTGTGAAATAATAGTGTTTAACATATTTTTTTACTGACTGCCTCATCTCTGTACCCCACACATACAATTATCTGTAAGGTCCCTTAGTCGAGCAGTGAATTTCAAACAGATTCAACCACAAAGATCAGGGAGGTTCTCCAATGACTCGCAAAGAAGAGCACCTATTGGTAGATTGGTAAAAATAAACGAACATTGAATATATATTTGGATGGTGTATCAATACACCCAGTCACGAAGATACAGGCGTCCTTCCTAACTCAGTTACCGGAAAGGAAGGACTTTAAAACAGTTACAGAGTTGAATGGCTTTGATAGAAGAAAACTGAGTCTGGATCCACAACATTGTAGTTACTACACAATACAATGAGTGAAAAGAAGGAAGCCTTTACATAATACAAATATTCCAAAAACATTCATCCATTTTGCAATAAGGCAGTAAAGTAATATGCAAAAGATGTAGCAAAGAAATGAACTTTGTCCTGAATACAAAGCTTTATGTTTAGGGTAAATCCAACGCAACACATCACTGAGTACCACTCACCATATTTTCAAGCTTGGTGTTTTCTGCATCATGTTATGGGTATGCTTGTCATCAGCAAGGACTAGGGAGTTTTTTTTTGGGGGGGGGGCTAAAAAGAAACGGAATAGAGCTATGTACAGGCAAAACCCTAGAGGAAAACCTGGTTGTCTGCTTTCCAACAGACACTGGGAGATGAATTCACCTTTCAGTAAGACAATAACCTAAAACACAAGGCCAAATATACCAGTGAGTTGCTTACCAAGGTTACATTGAATGTTCCTGAGTGGCCTAGTTACAGTTTGACTTAAATCTGCTTGAAAATATATGGCAAGACTTAAATGGCTGTCTAGCAAAGATCAACAAACAACCTGACAGAGCTTGAGAAAATAAAAATATTGTACAAATATTGTACAACCCAGTTGTGCAAAGCTCTTGGAAACTTACTTAGAAAGATGATTCTAACATGTATTGGGAATACTTCTAAAATTAGATTTCTGTATTTCATTTTCAATTAAACATTTCTAACATATTTTCACTTTGTCATTCACATCAGAATCCAAAATATAAGACCGTTTAACTCCATTGTTTGTTAACAATGTGATTGTAAGCAAACACTGTACAGCTCCAAACATAGTTAAAACTATAATTGTGATCTCATGGTCAATCCCTGCATCCAAAGCTCTGTCTTTTAATTTGAGAGTGGTTCAATTTCTCCAGGCCCATCCCTCAGCTGTTTTTAGTTGCTTTGTGCTGTAAGAGAGACTGAATGGATCACTCCCACCCTAAGTCATATTAAATTGAAGTATTGTAATACAGGTTGAAGGTTAAATGAATGGGGGTGCTGGTTAACTCTGTTAGGCAATAGATCACAGTTTGGACAGCTATATGCATTTTAAGCACTTTTCACCAGAACCAGAATGGAGCACATTGACCAGGCAGGTACAATTCCCCTCCGGCATAACATTTTATGAAACGCCATAAAGTCTAAAGCTGAAATCAAGATATGCTAATCTCCAAATTGGATTACTACTCACTGTGCTCAGCATTGTAATGAGCTATTGTATTATTCTAGTCTGTTATTTTGCATGTGTGTCCATGTCTATCCATATATAAGATTTGAAGTTGAGAGTTCAAACCCAGCCTGAGCTCCAGCTCCTGGGACCATCACGGTGGATGGGAGCGACGATGAATTGGGCCGAGTCACTGCGTGGTAAACGCACAGGCCCTTAGGCCCGCAGTGCCACTCCACTACCCCTTCTAATGCCTCACACTAATTACCATAGCTGTTCTCATCCACATGTGAAGAGAGACGCTGTTTTAGTTAGCGCCTTGCCAACCGTACACTCCAACTCCACTCTACTCCATACAGACCCACTCTTAATGGGTATGAAGCTTTTCAAGTGTCTCAAGATGAAAATATGCGACTGTAGGCTAGTTATGGCGGGTCAATATGATGGTAGGGTCCACAAGGATTCTATGAATCAGTTTTTATGGAGTTCTGAATGCAATTCTATGGGTAGGGCTAGATCTATTGAGCATTTTGTTCTAGACTGTCTTGTTCAGGGTTTGTTTGTCAGTGGGTTTTGAGCTACTGAAGTATTCCAAGGTGAAAAGATGTTGGGGTTAGTTATGGGGGTTTCATTATGATTGTAGTTCTAGGCTAGATGTAGTGGGCTTGTTGTCGTGGACGTCATCTTTACAGGGTTGTTTGTTAGTGGGGTTGGCGTAGGAGTGCTGTGCACTCAACGCATTGCCTCTCAGATTGAAACTACAAAACATGAAGTGACTCAAGTCCTCAGTGGGTAAATGCGTGTCTGTTTTGTACTTTTCCAATCTGCCAAATTGAGGTGAATGGTTGTATAATTAAGCAGTGAATGTTTGCACCCCTGCACTGTTCATTTGGTGTGTTTCATTTTAAAATAATGGTAAATCTCTCTCAAGAAAAGCTAACTCAAAATTGATCATGGCGTACCACGTACGAGTGATGCGTGACCTAATACTTGAAGACTTGCATGAGATCCTTGATATAATGCCTAAGCTTTTGGTCCTGAGACCTCATTAAGTGAGTTGATAAAAAAAAAAAAAAAACATGAACCTTTCTTGATGTACTCAGAGGACCATTGTTAGGATGCTTTAACTACTATAAAAATGGTAGAGTATCAGATACTCAACACGAAGGTCTGACTTCACTATTACCGAAACAGGACCCAGGTGGTAAATATAAATCTCCAGTCCATTTAAAAAATTGGAGGCCCATAATAATAATCTTAGCAAAAAACGGTGTCTTTAATTTACAATCTGTAAAAACTTTGAGAATAGAAAGGTTCAGAACTGTTTTGAAACCTCACCGCACAGTTGACAAATATACATCAAAACTCGGTTCAGAGATAGAAGGGATGGGTTGAGGGGAGCTGAAGGGTGAGAAAAAGAAATATTTTTTAAAAGATAACTAATGTAAAATATACTTTTGTCTGTAAAATGTATATAGTATGTATGAACTGGAAGTAGACGCCTAAGTACTGTTGTCAATTAGTTTCATCCTATTAGGTTAGGGATGTAGGGTTAGAGGAAAATAATAAAATAAGGAAAATACAAAGAAAAATATATTTACCCCAAAATATTTAGAAATGTAGGGGGATTAGAAATGATACAGATAATTACATTGACAGAAGCCACAATATATCTGCAGTATTAAAGCTGATATACCTCCTGAAAGAAAAATGAAAAAAAGCATATCACTGCTAATATTGCTGCAGTATTCATAGCCATACTCCTGTATATTTTAATAATTACGCTACACACTCATACGGTATAATGGAGTTATCAGTATGCATACATTGCACTGCTTCTCTTAAAGGCCATGTGTCACAAGTCAACATCGAGAGGTCAAGTCAACATCGATCCACATAGAGCTAGTCAGGTTCCTTGTCCCTCAAGAGATTTAGTTTAGTTTATTAGGATCCCCATAAGAGAATGGCCCAAGAGATGTTGGTTGATTCAAAAACTTACCAATCTCATTCATTTGTGCACCGTTAACTCTTTGAAGGAATATGCTTTGAATATATGTACTGTATCTACACATTGTGTTCACATCAGACCTCAACATTGGGAAATTGGCAAAACCAGATGCATAGGATTGCAGACAGAAGATTGATCCATTGATATTTCAAAGCCATGGTGTCTATTAATATGAGATGATTAAAGAGATTTTCATAGTCTCTCAAATATCCATACTTGTTAAATGTAAGTACTAACAGAATAAGTGATCCAAACACCTATCATAACCCCTCATAGTTCATCCCTAAGAACTGTCACTTTTGAAACGTGTTGACACTGCTAAATTAGCATTTAAATTGAAATGGCAGGGTCACAGAGGTTGACTTGTTGCTACAAGCTTGTTTTCATTCTTAACGTTGAGTGGCCCTCGACAGGATAGCTTACTTCCTGGAATTAATCACTTGTCTCCTTGGGGTACACGGGCCAATATTATGGAGGCTTCCTAAGACTGGGATTAATGGCTAGCATCCCTCTTAGGGGGCCCAGCAGGTGCAGTAGGAAGTAGGCTTAGCCATGCACAGACAAGCCTAATCCCCACTGAACAGGCCAAGACACATCATGGGGCACTCTGACAACCTTGGGGCAACAGTTGTTTATCCTGACCCCAATGTACAGTGCAGACCTGGTTCTCTTCCTGTTTTCCAACAATTACTTTTGCTTTCTTGGGAACCTTTACACCTGTGAGACTCAGTGTTGCAAAGTGCAAGAGCCTTCCATTTAATCTGTAATGATTATGCTGATGCACTTAAACATGCTGAGAATTCCATATCCCATTACCTTTTTGGTCCAATTTTGCTTACCCTTTCTTAGGGGCACTCTGACTGTTGCTTCACCAACATCTTCTTAAGCTAAATCATGATGGTGAAAATTGCATTATGCATGACCATTAGTATTTTTTTCCTAGTTTTAAGTGAATTTGTCCCTATTCAACTCCCTAAATTGCTCATTTCTCAGGCAATGTTTTCGGCTCCAGAGACCTGTTGAAGACTTATAGGGTCAATGTGGTTTCAGTATACACACTTCGGAGCATATATCTCATTGTGGAGTCTTATCTTTTCACTGTATAACTTATTCATGAATACTCATCCATTGCTTATAAGAAATCCCGCTATGCCCTCCGACGAACCATCAAACAGGCAAAGAGTCAATACAGGACTAAGATTGAATCATACTACACCGTCTCCGACTCGTATCGGATGTGGCAGGGCTTGCAAACTATTACGGATTACGAAGGGATGCACAGCCGAGAGCTGCCCAGTGACACAAGCCTACAAGATGAGCGAAATGACTTCTACTGTATGCTCACTTCGAGGCAAGTATCACTGAAACATGTATGAGAGCATCAGCTGTTCCGGACGACTGTGTGATCATGCTCTCCGCAGCCAATGTGAGTAAGACCTTTAAACAGGTCAACATTCACAATGCCTCAGGGCCAGACAGATAACCAGGACGTGTACAGTCGTGGTCAAAAGTTTTGAGAATGAAAACAAATATACATTTTCACAAAGTTTGCTGCTTCTGTGTCTTTAGATATTTTCGTCAGGTACTATGGAATACTGAATTATGAGTACAAGCATTTCATAAGTGTCAAAGGATTTTATTGACAATTACATGAAGTTGATGCAAAGACTCAATATTTGCAGTGTTGACCCTTCTTTTTCAAGACCTCTGCAATCCGCCCTGGCATGCTGTCAAATAACTTCTGGGCCACATCCTGACTGATGGCATCCCATTCTTGCGTAATCAATGCTTGGAGTTTGTCAGAATTTGTGGGTTTTTGTTTGTCCACCACCTCTTGAGGATTGACCACAAATTCTCAATGGGATTAATGTCTGGAGAGTTTCCTGGCCATGGACCCAAAATATTGATGTTTTGTTCCCTGAGCCACTTAGTTATCACTTTTGCCTTATGGCAAGGTGCTCCATCATGCTGGAAAAGCATTGTTCGTCACCAAACTGTTCCTGGATGGTTGAGAGAAGTTGCTCTCGGAGGATGTGTTGGTACCATTCTTTATTCATGGCTGTGTTCTTAGGCAAAATTGTGAGTGAGCCCACTCTCTTGGCTGAGAAGCAAACCCTCACATGAATGGTCTCAGGATGCTTTACTGTTGGCATGACACAGGACTGATGGTAGCGCACACCTTGTCTTCTCCGGACAAGCTTTTTTCCGGATGCCCCAAACAATCGGAAAGGGGATTCATCAGAGAACATGACTTTACCCCAGTCCTCAGCAGTCCAAACCCTGTACCTTTTGCAGAATATCAGTCTGTCCCTGATGTTTTTCCTGGAGAGAAGTGACTTCTTTGCTGCCCTTCTTGACACCAGGCCATCCTCCAAAAGTCTTCGCCTCACTGTGCGTGCAGAAGGACTCACACCTGCCTGCTGCCATTCCTGAGCAAGCACTGTACTGGGGGTGCCCTGATCCCACAGCTGAATCCACTTTCGGAGATGGTCCTGGCGCTTGCTGGACTTTCTTGGGCACCCTGAAGCCTTCTTCACAACAATTGAACCGCTCTCTTTGAAGTTCTTGATGATCTGATAAATGGTTGATTTAGGTGCAATCTTACTGGCAGCAATATCCTTGCCTGTGAAGCCATTTTTGTGCAAGCAATGATGACGGCACGTGTTTCCTTGCAGGTAACCATGGTTGACAGAAGAAGAACAAAGATTCCAAGCACCACCCTCCTTTTGAAGTTTCCAGTCAATCAATCAGCATGACCGAAGGACCTCCAGCATTGTCCTTGTCAACACTCACACCTGTGTTAATGAGAGAATCACTGACATGATGTCAGCTGGTCCTTTTGTGGTAGGGCTGAAATGCAGTGGAAATGTTTTTGGAGGATTCAGTTCATTTGCATGGCAAATTAATTGCAATTAATTGCAATTCATCTGATCACTCTTCATAACATTCTGGAGTATATGCAAATTGCCATCATACAAACTGAGGCAGCAGACTTTGTGAAAATTAATTTTTGTGTCATTCTCAAAACTTTTGGTCACGACTGTACTCCGAACATGCCCAGACCAACTGGCAAGTGTATTCACTGACATTTCCAACCTATCCCTGTCTGAGTCTGAAATACCAACATGTTTCAAGCAGAACACCATAGTCCCTGTGCCCAAGAACACTAAGGTAACCTGCCCAAATGACTACTGACCCGTAGCACTCACGTCTGTAGGCATGAAGTGCTTTGAAAGGCTGGTCATGGCTCACGTCTACACTATTATCCCAGAAACCCTAGATCCACTCCAATATGCATACCGCCCCAACAGATCCACAGATGATCCAATCTCTATTATACTCCACACTGCCCTTTTCCACCTGGACAAAAGAAACACCTATGTGAGAATGCTATTCATTGACTACAGCTCAGCGTTCAACACCATAGCTCATCACTAAGCTAAGGACCCTGGGACGAAACACCTCCCTCTGCAACTAGATCCTAGACTTCCTGACAGGCCGCCCCCAGGTGGTAAGGGTAGGTATCAACACATCTGCCACGCAGATCCTCAACATGGGGCCCCTCAGGTAGTCCCTGTTCACTCATGACTGCACGGCCAGGTACGACTCCAACACCATCATTAAATTTGCAGATGACACAACAGCCTGATCCCCGACAATGACGAGACAGCCTATAGGGTGGAGGTCAGAGACCTGACCGTGTGGTGCAAGGACAACAACCTCTCCCTCAAAGTGATCAAGACAAAGGAGAAGATTGTGGACTACAGGAAAAGGAGGACCGAGCACGCCCCCATTGTCATTGACATTCTACCCCATTGTCATTCTACCCCCAAGCCATAAGACTCCTGAACATCTAATCAAATGTATACCCAGACTATTTGCACCCCCCCCCCCCCCCTCGTTTTTGCTGCATAGTCACTTTAATAACTCTACCTACATGTACATATCACCTCAATTAACTCGAGTAACCGGTGCCCCCACACATTGACTCTGTACCGTTACCCCCTATATACAGTGGGGCAAAAAAGTATTTAGTCAGCCACCAAAGAGAGGCCTGTAATTTTCATCATAGGTACACTTCAACTATGACAGACAAAATGAGAAAAAAAATCCAGGACATCCTATTGTAGGATTTTTTATGAATTTATTTGCAAATTATGGTGGAAAATAAGTATTTGGTCAATAACAAAAGTTTATCTCAATACTTTGTTATATACCCTTTGTTGGCAATGACAGAATGTTTTCTGTAAGTCTTCACAAGGTTTTCACACACTGTTGCTGGTATTTTGGCCCATTCCTCCATGCAGATCTCCTCTAGAGCAGTGATGTTTAGGGGCTGTTGCTGGGCAACACAGACTTTCAACTCCCTCCAAAGAATTTCTATGGGATTGAGATCTGGAGACTGGCTAGGCCACTCCAGGACCTTGAAATGTTTCTTACGAAGCCACTCCTTCGTTGCCCGGGCAGTGTGTTTGGGATCATTGTCATGCTGAAAGATCCAGTCACGTTTCATCTTCAATGCCCTTGCTGATGGAAGGAGGTTTTCACTCAAAATCTCATGATACATGGCCCCATTCATTCTTTCCTTTACACGGATCAGTCGTCCTGGTCCCTTTGCAGAAAAACAGCCCCAAAGCATGATGTTTCCACCCCCATGCTTCACAGCAGGTATGGTGTTCTTTGGATGCAACTCTGTTTTGGAGTTGTGCCTTTAGAGCTGGTTGTGCTGTAACATGCTGACCTGAGATGGTGGGCTCTGTGACCATGTTTAGCAGCATGACTTGGTGTGATAATGGAAACTGACAAAGGTTATGGCTCCAGGGTCCAGGATGGCGTCAGGTGGGGTTGTGCTAATTACTGATAGACTGGAGCAGGTGCTACTAGGATGGGCGTCCAACCGGTCCTGCTGCCTTGTCTGTGTCCGCACTACCCAGTCCCACATAACCACAGGGCCATGATGGGCAAATGAGGTCTAATAAACTGCTTGAGATAGAAATTCACTGCACATCTAGGATCAAGTTACCCTAACCCCAATCTTAACCTTGAATGTTAGTGGGGGTAAACAATATCTGACCAAGGACCAGTGATTAAGGTCATCTCCCCATAAACCCAAAGTGTGCCCTGACAGATTTGTGCTAATTTCAACAGTGTGAAATGATAAAGGCTCCCATCCCTATGGCTCTAACTAATCCACATTGCCCTGAAGCTGCAGGAGGCCCATAGGTGGATAGGTTGTAATGCATAGTCCAATGGCTCTGCACTGTACTGCCCATGAAAGGGAAGAAAGCATTTTTTGGAGGTCATGTTTGTCAGTGATTGATGATGATGTGTCAACTATCATGGGGCAACATGCCCACTTATGTATTCAGCAAGGGTACCATCTGGTAAAGTGCCCTTTTGCCTTTTGACATCACATATTTTAGTCTTTACTAAAATATGTGAGATTGACAGGAGTACATAGCAGGATTGGCAGCCTTCACTAACCTGTTACAGTATAGTCTCACTATTGTCATTTTACTGCTGCTCTTTAAATATTTGTTACTTTTATTTCTTGTTTTTTTAGGTGTTTTTCTTAACTGCATTATTGGTTTAGGGCTTGTAAGTAAGCATGTCACTGTTTATTTGGTGCATGTGACGAATACAATTTCATTTGATTTGAAATATGCATTTGAATAAATAGCGTACAGTGAAATTTGAGGAGCATAGTTGAGAACTCTGTCGAGCCCTGCCGTTTCTCTCAATGTCCATTTGATGGCAGCAAAATCTCCAATCCACAGTCCTGTATATTCATTGCTGTCAGAAACCAAAACAATACAACAACCTGTGGAGACGGAAAGAAATGGGCTGTCGTTTTAGATACGCACACTGTTTCACACTGCTAAAACGCAATCAATGGAATTATGGTGCTATTCGCACCCCATTATGAGGTCATATTCTTATAGCCTTGTAAGCTGTCTGTGTGTGTGCATGATGGGTCGGTATGTACAATATTGTGTATGGTTAGATGTATTAAAGAAAGTCATGCAGTGCAACCAGGTACTTACTGTAAGTCATTCAGTGATGTCTTTTTTTGCTCTGCCAGTACTACTGTCATTGCACAAGGTAAGGTAGGATTGCCATGCATGATTAGAATTAAATCACTCATCGTCATGGTAGTGTCCACATTAATGTGGACGTTTTTGTTCAGAAACATATTCTATTCTATATTCTATTCTATTCTATACCATTCATTTCTGTCGGGCACAAAATAATCTGAAATGCAACCAAAACAAAAACAGTTTGTGGAGTCATAAGCTTGATGTAGTCATTGCGTGCTAGTATTATGGGACCAAATACTAAGCTCCTGCAATACACATACACAAGTGAAATTGTCCAGATACTTTAGTTCCCTGAAATGGCTGGACTATGTACAAAAAGGGCTGTAATTTCTAAGCGTTTCACCTGATATGGATAACCTCATAGTCATTGTATCATTTCAGCCCAATTCTGTCACTGTCCAAATACTTTTGGACCTCACTGTATATGCTAACGAAGCCTACCAGGCAAAATAGTGCATGCTTTAAGAGCGAGTGAATTAATATTTTTCAATTCAGAACAGGAAACACCAGTACAAAAAAAAATAACTGAGCTTATAATGAAACTATACCATGAGAACCATCCATGTATTTTTATCTACCTATTCAGACCCGTCTTTATGGAAGTGGATTCGTAAATCAAGTGGAGCTAGCGCATTGACCTTGCTAATGTTGAAGGTGGAGGGGAGAGCAGGCACACATGTTCATTTAATCAGCTTTATACACTCTAATCAAAGGACAACCTGAGAGGAATAAGCATTCCAATCAAGCCTACTGCATAATGTCGTTATTACGACAGAGGAAAGAGACCCATTTAAGTATCCATGTAACACACGATATCAGGAAGGACCCAGAGTTTCTTCAAATTCTTTTGAACCCTTTAAAAACGTAGTGAATACTGCGTAGTAATCGCAGAATATATTTAGAGAAAATGATTGACTGCGTACTTAATTGGCGGTTTATGTGTCTTTATTGATTTGCTTCTCATGTAGCCTGCTTTAGTAACCGTACACAGCTGCTCAAATATCTCTTGATCCATACATGTTTACTGTCACCATAGCAACAGGTTATACAGAACGCTTCCTTCTGTTCTTACCGGGACAATATGGAATGTATTGTATTGGGATGTAAAGTACTTCCAGAGAGCAGCCTTGGGACTTTCCCTGATCCATGGGTTCATGGGATACCCTGGGGATCATCAAGGAGGTAATATGGGGTTTGGGGGGTTGGGAGTGTGATCTTATGTGACCCTCCTATGCTGGGATGTGATTGGTTGTCCTTTCTGCAGCGTTTGTGTGTCCCACTGTGGGGGGAAGATAACAATGGGCTTGGTAATCTCCACAGCACCTGGCAACACTGGTGGCAGTCTCTCTCCCTCTGTCTTTGTGCCTCTCCATTTCCTCGTTTCTCTCTGTCAAACCGGCCCCTTTTCTTACTCTTACTGTCTTCTCCCTCTTTACTTTACCTTTTGTATTTTTATTGGTTGATTGTGTTCCTCCCATCACTCGTTCCCCTCTCTCTTCGCGCCCCCTCTCTCTCTCAGATCCTCTCCCTCCCCTTTCTTTCTCTCTTCTCTCTTTCGCCTGTGTCTCGTCAAGCCTGAGATGCTGGCTCTCTAAGTGAAGTTAAATGTCCTGTAAACGGGCAGTGAGCTCTGTGATTGGGCAGCCCATGACCCGACTGATTTGGTCACCATGAACCTTGAGGGGCTGGAGATGATTGCCGTTCTGGTGGTGGTGATTCTCTTTGTCAAGGTTATGGAGCAGTTTGGACTTTTAGAGACGGGTTACGACGGTAAGATATAAACTAGGCTGTCTTTGAGTTTCGTCAGAGCATATGAAGAAGTTTAGAGGACTTTTCGGAACGACAAGTTGCAGGTCCTCCGAGCTTGAATCTAACTTCAAATGCAGTGTATTCCATATTACACAGTTTACTTAATTATTGGTTTGTGGCTCTTTATGGATATCTTGGTTGAAGTTGAATGTAGACTATAATTGTGTACATGTACCTCACAATATGATATCATTACCATACTTCGGTGCCGATATGATTTTTTCCCCCCATTCAATATGTATTGCGATTCTATAATGTTAACCAAGTTTTTTTTTACCGATACTTAGTCATAGAATCGATAGAATATTGTACAAAATAATATTGCAATACTCTATCAATTCCCCCCCATTCCTAACTTTCATGTATCTTCAGAAACAATCAACAGGTTATACATTCGTCCTCTGTTGCAAATGCCTTTGGTCTTGACTGTACTATCTTATCTCTTGCATTCTGTACTTCAACAATTGGTTCAACATTTATAATAAGTCATGTATCATTCAGGGGTAGAAATATGGTTATTTGTCTTAAATTGCTTTTGTTTCAGACATGAACATGTTGTCATTGAGCGCCCTCATGTTAGTGATGCTGTCTTGAGGAAAAGCTTGATTGCGATTTAAAATATTATTTATTATTTAGTTTATTTTTTTAGGGGATGGATCAGCTTTAATGTTGCAAATAGATTGTGGCTTCTGTCATTGTAATTGTCTGCATCATTTCAAGGACATTCAGAGACTTGTTCCGAAGCCACTCCTGCGTTTTAGGGTCGTTGTTCTGTTGGAAGGTGAACCTTCGCCCCAGTCTGAGGTCCTGAGCGCTCTGGAGCAGGTTTTCATCAAGGATCTCTCTGTACTTTCCTCCGTTCATCTTTCCCTTGCTCCTGAGTAGTCTCCCAGTCCCAGCTGCTGAAAAACTTCCCCACAGCATGATTCTGTCACCACCATCCCTCACCGTAGGGTGCCAGGTTTCCACTAAACGTGATGCTTGGCACTCCGGTCAAAGGGTTCAATCTTGATTTAATCAGGCTAGAGAATGTTGTTTCTCATGGTCAGGGTCCTTTAGGTGCCTTTTGGAAAACTCCAAGCGGGCTGTCATGTGCCTTTTACTGAGGAGTGGCTTCCGTCTGGCCACTCTACCATAAAGGCCTGATTGGTGGAGTGCTGCAGAAATGGTTGTCCTTCTGGAAGGTTTTCCTATTTCCACAGAGGAACTCTAGAGCTCTGCTTGACCATTGGGTTCTTGGTCACCTCCCTGCTCAGTTTGGCCGGGCGGCCAGCTCTAAGAAGAGTCTTGGTGGTTCCAAACTTCTTCCATTTAAGATGGATGGAGGCAACTGTGTTCTTGGGAACCTTCAATGCTGCAGAAATGTTTTGGTACCCTTCTCCAGATCTGTGTTGCGACACAATCCTGTGTCGTGTCTCTGACTGATTAAATTATTATGACATGATATTTTATCAAATCGATTACCTAACGTTTCATTGATTACGTGTTTGAATTAAACCATCTGACAATTAACTCGTTAATAACCTGGGGCACCATGGAAGAGTGTTTATAGAGTTGCTGTCTTCTGAATAAACTCTATATTAATAGCAGTCAATTATTAATTGTCACCTTATTCAGTCTCATCTGAACGTCGTAGAATTCTTGGTTAGTCTTCACGAACCCTGTCTAACAAGTTTGAATCAGCAATACAAAAATTGGCTTAATTATTTATTTACTAAATACCTAAATAGTCACACAGAATTACATATACACAGGGTGTATCATACATCGATTGCTAATCATGTCATAAAAGAAAAAGTCCCTAGCGGACAAAACCGATATGACGGTTGTTTTCACAAAGAAAGGGGGTTGGGTTTGAATCAAAGAGCGGGAAGACTGACGGGCAAAGGGGATTGGATCTCTATCGGACCTTGAGAAGCTATGCTACCGTAAATATAGAATCTTATGCATTCTACTAACTGCCCATTCAGAAAATGAAAATGCAAGATATATATTTACACTGAGCTGTGCTTCAATACATGTGTCAAAGATGGAAGACTGGTTTGCCCAGCAGAGATCACCATTGTCCTTTGAAGAATATTTCTGGTCATAGTGTTGTAGGGTGGATACATTGTACCCTGTCATTCTCAGTAGGATTGTCTGCCCTTTCCTAGGCCACGTACGTTTACAGCTGCGGCTGATAACTCGACTTCTAGGATGTATCACATTTTCTTTAGTGAATAAGAGTTCAAAGTTCATACCATTTTGCCATAATCAGCTCGCGTTGAATTCGGGCTGGTCTAGTAGAAATTCATCCTTCCAGTGTGGTGATCGTCACCTCCATGTTGAAATTAGCCCTTTTAAACGTATGGACACCTGTCCTCACGTCGTCGGGAACTCAAGTTTGAGGGGAGAGGGGGAGAGAAGGGTATGTTTCATAGTTCTCAATCCATGTCTGTTCACTTGGGCATGGCCACTGAGTGAGCATAGTTTACTTATGGAAATAATTCCCTCATTTAGAGGCTAAAATTACATTTAATCTTTTCGCAAATAGTTTCATATTTAAACTGAATTTGAATCTGATAACTAGAATGTGTAGACTTTCCAAGATACAAATTATGTCGTCCTACCATCAGATATAATATCCCAGACACCAACTGATCTGACATCATATTCTTTAAGTACCAACGAACACTTTCAACTGGTTGGATTACAGAAATATTGTACCTTTCCCCAACCTTTTGATGTTACCATACTCTCTCTATGTTAACAAAGGGCTTTCCAAAAGTCCATTCTGTAGAGTGGAGAGAAAAGGGGGAAAGGTATTTATGGGGGTTATAAACCTCACCCAACAGGGCAACGTCATGACACCTGTCTCAGTGCTCTATGGACAATTCCTACGACCTCATGGCTTGGTTTTTGCTCTGACATGAACTGTCAACTGTGGGACCTTATATAGCTTAATTTTGAGTCTCATAGCAAAGGGTCTGAATACTTATGTAAATAAGGTATTTCTTTTTTTTTCTTTTCGCTTTGTCATTATGGAGTATTGTATGTAGATTGAGGGGGAAAAAAAGATGATGAGCTTGTCTGTGTAGATTTAGATAGCTGACCTTGCCACCATTCTTTATTCCTTCTTGCAAGTTTCCACACAGCTAAGTCCCTGCAGATTGTCTTCAAATCCTTCAAATTAGTGGATTTGGCTATTTCAGCCATTGCTGACAGATGTATAAAATCGAGCACACAGCCAAGCATTCTTCATAGAAAAACATTGGCATTAGAATGGCCTTATTGAAGAGTTTAGTCACTTTCAACGTGACACTGTCATAGGATGTCACCTTTTCAACAAGTCAGTTCATCAAATTTCTGCCCTGCTAGAGCTACCCCTTTTAACTGTAAGTGCTGTCATTGTGAAGTGGAAACTACTAGGAGCAACAACGGCTCAGCCGTGTCGTGATTGGCCACACAAGCTCAAGAACGGAACTGATGGGTGCTGAAGCACACGCATAAAAATTGTCTGTCATCGGTTGCAACCCTCACTACCGTGTTCCAAACTGCCTCTGGAAGCAACTTCATCACAATAGCTGTTTGTCGGGGGCTTCATGAAATGGGTTTCCATGGCCGAGCAGATGACACAAGCCTAAGATCACCATGCGCAATGCCAAGCATCGGCTGGAGTGGTGTAAAGCTCACCGCCATTGGACTATGGAGAAGTGGAAACAAGTTCTCTGGAATGATGAATCACGCTATCTGCCCGAATGCATATTGCCAACTGTAAAGTTTGGTGGAGGAGGAATAATGATCTTGGGCTGTTTTTCATGGTTCGGGCTAGGCCCCTTAGTTCCAGTGAAGGGAAATCTTAATGCTACAACATACAGTGACATTCTAGATGATTCTGTGGGGAAGGCCCTTTCCTGTTTCAGCATAACAATGCCCCCGTTCACAAAGCGAGGTCCATACAGAAAGGGTTTGTCGAGATCGGTGCGGAAGAACTTGACTGGCCTGCACAGAGCCCTAACATCAACCCCATCAAACACCTTTGGGATGAATTGGAATGCCGATTGCGAGCCAGGTTGCGAGCCCAACCTCACAAATGCTCTTGTGGTTGAATGGGAGCAAATCCCCGCAGAAATGTTCCAGCATCTAGTAGAAAGCCTTCCCAGAAGAGTAGCAGCAAATGGGGGACCAACTACATATTAATGCCCATGATTTTGGAATAAGATGTTCGACGTGCAGGTGTCCACTTACCTTTGTAGTGTACTTTAGTGTACTTCCACTTACTTTTGTAGTGTACTTTGCTTCCTCATTTGAAAATATAATTTGGGGAATCATCTGTGACTCCGTCACTTGTAAGTTTCAGTAAATTATTTTTGGTAGCATTTTTAAGTTGAAGATTAAAAATATAATATGATGCATTTTTCCTCATACTCCATCCAGTTTGCTTTATTTTTTATAATATTTTACAATTGCTCTTTCTTGAACAAGTTCCTCCAGTTCTTTTTGTTTTTCCTCTAACTTATTCTGTGCTTCTATGGTACAGTTTTTATTGCTATCTAACTGTATTGTTAGTCCCTCTATTTCCTTTAAGTCTTGAACTAAATTGCTTTTGATTTAATAAAGAAGTGTATTGAATTGCATGACCTTTAAAGGCACATTTAAAAGTGTCCCATACAATATGGGGATCTTCTGTACCTATGCTATGTAGGAAAAAGTCAGTTACAAATGATTCTGTCCTGGTTAAAAACAAGTTGTCATCCAATAGGTTTTGATAAGATGTCCAATATCCTCACCCAGGTGGAAATTCTGTAAGAGTAATTAATGTATATGCCAATTATTTGGTCCGACCGCATTCTGTCCCCTATCAACACTTTTTAAACTTTTGGTGCCAGTGAGAATGACATAAGAAAGTACTCAAGACGACTAGCTTGTCAGGATATTTAAGCCTCCATATATCCACTATTTCCAATATATTCATGATATTCGTGATGTCCTTAAGTGCACGAGGGTGATAGTTTGTAATGTGATTTCCTTTACAAGCCATTGAGGTATTTAAAACCTTATTATAATCTCCCACCATAATAATAGAATCTTGTATTGCATTTAGGCATGATAAATTATTATATACATTTTCAAAGAAGCATGGGTCATCATTATTTGGACCCTGTAGATCAGTGGTTCCCAACCTTTTCCGGTTACTGTACCACCAAGTATATTTTGCTCTGCCTGGAGTATCCCTGAAGTACCCCTTAATGTACATTTTTACCAGTAAGCCTATTGTCCCAGGAGTCTTTTCAAGTACCCCCTGTGTATAGATCAAGTACCCCCAGGGGTCCTAGTAGCCCTGGTTGGGAAACACTGGTATAGATTAATGAGCCAAATCTGTTTATGGTCCAATAACATATTTAAAATAATCCATCTACCTTGCAGATCTGTTTGGACAATTTGTACATTCGGATAAAAAATATTGTTGATTAGTACCACCGCCTCTGAGTTACTTTTCCCATGGTAGAAGTATATTTCGCCCCCCCGCCAGTCCTTTTTCCACACAACTTAATCTAAATCTGTTGAATGAGTTTCCTGTAAACAATATATATTATAGTCTTTCTCTTTTAGCCAGGTAAATACGGATTGTTTTTTCATAGTATGTGCTAAGCCGTTGCAATTATAACTGGCTATACTTATTTCACAATTTTTACCATAATCAGATACAAGTTTCAATTCTAATTATCCTAATATATGTTTGTAAACTTACCATTAAAAAGTACCAAAATGATTGAGTGTTCTTATGGTACCATGATATTTTTACTGCTACTGAGTTCTCCACTATTCCACCCGCTAAAACCTCCCCCACCCCAAGTTTGTTTGTGGTCCTAGTGACCGGCAGACCACCCCATCCACCTGGATCCTAGGGCCTTTGAGAGTTTGGAACCCATCCTTTTTAAAGAGCATACAGTAACACAGTGCCAGTACCCCCTGCATATAGCCTCGCTACTGTTGTTTTATTGTTGCCCCTTAATTATTTTTTTATTTTTTTACTTCTGTTTATTTTTGTCAATACTTTAAGATGTTTTTTTCTTAACTGCATTGTTGGTTAAGGGCTTGTAAATAAGCATTTCACTTTTACGGGTCTACACCTTCTGTTTTCAGCGAATGTGACAAATACGATTTGATTTGATCTACAGAACAGAAGCAGATTAACAGCCAAAAGCATTTCCAACGCCCTCACTTCGATTGTATTGTTTATGGTTATTTAATATATATTATCACATTTTGCATATCTGAATTTATTTCCATAATTAACTAATAATATGCGTAGGCACTTCATACATGTATGAACTGCATGTAGGCACTTCATACAAATGATTGTTACCTATAAATAGGAATGTCATTACAATTTTTTGGGGCGGGGGGCAAGCAATTATTATTTTGGGAAACAATTTTTGTGATTCATCCTATACGGCCCCTAACTTCATTACCCCTTAGCAACAGATGTGAGATACATACACACACTCTCCCTACCCTTCCCCCACAAACAACCTCCAGTTCAGGTGTTCAACAGTTGTTCCATCCCCGAGCCCAACTCAAGAGTAGACTTGATGTGCGAATGCATATACAGTTGTATCTGTTTAAGAAGGCACGCAAAATGGAGCTTAATAATCAATGTCCTAGCTGATGGAGCTCAGATACACCCCTTTCCCCTGAAACACACACATGCTGGTCCCCCGTTCTGACCATTTTCTCAAGCATCTCTGAACAGTCAGGCTTTTCGATAATTTTCTGCCGCCAGCGCCACAATAATTTGCCCCCTCTCTTATTGTCCGAGTGTGACCCCTTCCCCATGGGTTAGCACTGCCACTACCTGCGTGGGGGTCCACTGGAATTCCCAGCATCTAGGTACAAGGTCGTCAATTTTCTCATTAGTAGCTTTGAGAAATTCCTTGTATATTATGCTCACACATCCGGGGGCTTTGGTTTTGTTGGACCAACCCTGCCAGGCTCTTGAGGGGGCAGTGCTACTTAGCTTTCTGTCTTGGCTGTGTATAGGCTGCTTGCAGTAGGTCTATAAAACAGATATGGATTTCTCCTTACAGTGTGGGTCGCTCAGGTGGGTGTCTAGGGTAAAGGGTTTGGGACCGTTCCATCAGGATTGGACAATAAATAAACATACTATTTGTGTTTTTAAAATGTATATCCCATATCTGCACAAAATTGAAAACTCTGTCACAACTCCTGCTTGCAGACACATGGGCTTTAGCATTTGCAACCATTTTCACTCACTTAACTCACCACACTTTTCTCATCACACATATACACCTGCACATACCCACATACTGTGCCTTCTATGTCCACTGTATGCTGTGTTTTATCTCTACCGTGTTGATTCCTACCTAATTTTGGGCTTTTGAGTACTTTTGTTTTTCAGTTCCTTATATTTGAAGATGTATTATTTAAATAATTGTCCGTTTTGAAATGAATTTGATTTAATGTGAAAAGTAACGTCTATCTGTGGATGGAGGCAGACTGCTTCAGTCCAAACATAATATAATTGTGCTTGGAAATCTACTTTCCTCAAGAATATGGGATTTTCACAAAATTGATAATATCACGCCATTGATATGCTGTTATAACATTTGCTTGTCTCTAGTCACGTTGAAATTAATATTAAAAAGGTGAAAACATAGTGAAGGTTTTCAGAATTGTGTTTACCATGTCGTGTTTAAGCACAGATTCTATGCTGCCTCATGGAGAACAATGCTTGAACCTGGGCCCATTGCAGATTTCAAAAGGCGGCCATGTTTGTTTGGTTTGTGTGTGTGAATCTAGTATTCAGGATCTGGGGCCTGCTGGCATCAACCTCATGTGTTTATTTGCATGCTCTAACAATCTGTCCATACTGCAAAGCTGTTCGCCGTGCAGCACAGAGCCTCGTTATTGAATAGCAAGGCAAAAAGGCTATTGATTGTATAAAAAATGAGCAGCAAACTATATAGACCCAAAATAAATGTTGGTTCAAAAACATATGCCAGTTTCTTTTGGTTCTAAAAAAACACAATTTTCGGTTGAAATGTCTGCGACGTGTTGCCTCCTTGTGTTTCCTGAACAGGCGCCCATCTCCAAACAACCATTCCAATGTGTCGACTATCACAGCCCTCCTTAGATATGGGACGGGAAAGTCTTGCTGAAGCCACTTTCTCCTCCTCTGGAGGTAAACTGTGATTCACTTTTAGATTGACGAATTTGGTCAAGCAGCAGTCAACAACACTATTTCTTAAGTGGGCAGAGCACTAGCAAATTGTGCAAGGCCATTCCTGTTTCTTAAAATTGAAGGGTATAAGTACTCTCCAATAAACTGAATCCATGCTAGCGGTAAGTCTCCTCCTGGAGAAGTGTTTTTAGCCAAAAGTTACTGATGCGCTATGAGCTTCTAATTAACATTGCTGAAGTTAAGGTCATGTTGACCCGACATCTACATTTAAAGAGCAGTATAGCACATTTGAGATATGAATATAGAGACTGACAAAATGCCTGAGCTAAGATATAGCCTTTTGTTCACCCTTCCTGATTGTAATTATGGAATACATAATGCTCTCTTTTGGGAATTTGTCTCAGATGGCAATGACTTAACATCAAATTCCCAACTCTACTTTACTGATTTACAATACAATGAAAACATGGATGGATGGGGTGTTATTTTACAAGCAAAAGGCACAATTAAAATGCTTTTAAAGAATGAGCATGGCTTAAACATTGTAATGAATTCAAATTTGTATGTAAATGTAGCTGTAGCTAATTGCAATACTCTATCTATAAATGTAGCTAGTAGGCCAGGTCATTGCTCAATTAGAAGCCTGGTTGGCAACATTCCAACTTAGGATGGATATATATTTCTCGATAATTCCTTAAAAGCATATTAGTGTTAGGAAAACCTTTAGGTTGACTCAAGCAATTTTGACCTTGCACATGTGTACTGATGACTTTGTGGAGATTGCTTCCTTGAGTTGCAAGGATCTAGCTACAGTGCCGTGCAAAAGTATTCATCCCCGTTGGCGTTTTTCCTATTTTGTTGCATTACAACCTGTAATTTCAAAATTGATTTTTATTTGGATTTCATGTAATGGACATACACAAAATAGTCCAAATTTGGTGAAGTGAAAAAAAAAAAAAAAAAAAAAAGAAAAGTATTCACCCCCTTTGCTATGAAGCCCCTAAATAAGATCTGGTGCAACCAATCGCCTTCAGAAGTCACGTAATTAGTTAGATTGCACACAGGTGGACTTTATTTAAGTGTCACATGATCTCAGTATTTATACACCTGTTCTGAAAAGCCCCAGAGTCTGCAACACCATTAAGCAAGGGGCACCACCAAGCAAGCAGCACCTTGAAGACCAAGAAGCTCTCCAAACAGGTCAGGGACAAAGTTGTGGAGAAGTAGAGAATAGGGTCGGGTTATAAAAAAATATCTGAAACTTTGAACATCCCACGGAGCACCATTAAATCCATTATTAAAAATGGAAAGAATATGGCACCACAACAAACCTGCCAAGAAAGGGCCTCCTACCGAAACTCACAGACTAGGCAAGGAGGGCTTTAATCAGAGAGGCAACAGAGACCAAAGATAACCCTGAAGGAGCTGCAAAGCTCCACAGCAGAGATTGGAGTATCTGTCCATAGGACCACTTTAAGCCGTACACTCCACAGAGCTGGGCTTTACAGAAGAGTGTTCAGAAAAAAGCCATTGCTTAAAGAAATATATTAGAAAACATGTTTGGTGTTTGCCAAAAGGCATGTTGGAGACTCCCCAAACATATGGAAGAAGGTACTCTGGTCAGATGAGACTAAAATTGAGCGTTTTGGCCATCAAAGAAAATGCAATGTCTGGCATAAACCCAACACCTCTCATCACCCCGAGAACACCATCCGCACAGTGAAGCATGGTGGTGGCAGCATCATGCTGTGGGGATGTTTTTCATTGTCAGGGACTGGGAAACTGGTCAGAATTGAAGAAGTGATGGATGGCGCTAAATACAGGAAAATCCTAGAGGGAAACCTGTTTCAGTCTTCCAGAGATTTGAGACTGGGACGGAGGTTCACCTTCCAGCAGGACAATGACTCTAAGCATACTGTTAAAGCAACACTCGAGTGGTTTAAGGGGAAATATTTCAATGTTTTGGAATGGCCTAGTCAAAGCCAAGAACTCAATCCAATTGAGAATCTGTGGTATGGCTTAAAGATTGCTGTACACCAGCGGAACCCATCCAACTTGAAGGAGCTGGAGCAGTTTTGCCTTGAAGAATGGGCAAAAATCCCAGTTGCTAGATGTGCCAAGCTTATAGAGACATACCTCAAGAGACTTGCAGCTATATAATTGCTGCAAAAGGTGGCTCTACAAAGTTTTGACTTTGGGGGGGTTAATAGTTATGCATGCTCAAGTTTTAGTTTTTTTTTTTTTTTTTTCCTTGTTTGACAAGAAAAAATATTTAGCATCTTCAAAGTGGTAGGCATTTTGTGTAAATCAAATGATACAAACCACCAAAAAAATACATTTGAATTCCCTGGTTGTAAGGCAACAAAATAGGAAAAATGCCAAGGGGGGTGAATACTTTCGCAAGCCACTGTAGTTGGATTTGATTGAGGTGTCTTTTAATTGCACATACTGAGGCCTTACTGAGCACATAACTGTAAATTGCTTTTGATAAAAGCGTCTGCTAAATGGCATATATAAGGATCTGAGTGTGAGACACTTTGTCTATTATCGTTCCATTTATCTATGTAGTCTTAAATTATGCACATCAGCAGTCAAGACATGCAAGCTCAGATAGTCTGGGATGTGATATAGTCCATAGAAATTTCCCTCAGCATGTAGCCTTTTTATTCTCCTTAGCTCTGTGATATTGGAGCTGACATCCAACAGCAAGGCCTTTGCACCAGCTTCAACTAGAGGTCTTCACGGGTCCTGGTGGACCAGATAAACCTGAGACCCGACCTGTTAGGGTACGGGTCGGGTCTACGTAGAGTTGTCCTCGCATCCTTTCGTGTTTCGGGTCTGATTGTCCTCTGGTCTGTTCGGTTTGGGGTCTAACTTTTTGGACCCATGAAGACCTCTAGCTTCAACCCAGTGGTCCACAAGCAGCATGGGAAAGGCAGTAGAGATGAAAGATCGACCTTGACGAAGGGGTTTCCTTCACTGACTAATCAATGGAGAGATGATCAAGGAAACGCACTGTAGATGCAATTGTATTGTTCCACAGCTCAGTTTAAAAATGGGAGGACGAGACATTGATCCCAACAGTCCGTCTGGTCAAACTGTGTGAAACCAGGCAAGTGTAACAATCGTCCATTGGATTTTTGTTCGTCCAGCGAGCTTTCAAGGACGTGTAAACAAAACACCTGGGACAGGATATCGAGTTTGACGCGTTTACTATTTACATTATGCCTCAGTGAAGCTTTAGATGCTTGATTTGTAGTCAATGTTGTCAGCCTCTGTCTTTCGAGCCTTGGGCAGCGCTCCTACTCATTTATGAATACAGACCTGCACCGAAACAATTGTCTTAACATCTGCATACTAATGTAAACAGTGCTTTAGTAACTTACATTATATTCAGTCAGAGGCTTAAAAATAGGACATGCAATACAATTAGGATTATAATATTTAGACTTTTCCAGAAGGATTTCTGATAGTCCCTAACCTTTTGTAACCAAGTTATGAATATGTCTGTTTAATAAAACAAGCCCAACGGTGTGGTTCCTCCGACTGTGCTACTCTCCCACTGCCACATTGGGTTTAAAAATAGACACACGACACAGCCAGACGCAAACGGCTCATAAGAGTTTACCCGGCTCCCCTTCAGAAGGGGAGACAGTGACTGACAGCAGCGTGCCACCAGAGCCCGGCGATGTGACAGCTGATGAGACAAGCCATCTGATATGGTAATCTAGAGATCACCCCCCCCAGACGGGAAGTTTAATGATGCCTGATCGTATCCAGTGGTTACAAATGGTCAAAACAACTCAGTGGCACAGCTGTGGAAGCATGTGGGTTATCTCGGTTTTGATCCAGATTTATTTGAATGGTTCATTACATGACAAAAGCTGCTAGCTGCTCCTCCACTCCTCTGGGAAAACTTTCCACTAAATGTTGGAACATTGCTGCAGGGACTTGCTTCCATTCAGCCACAAGCATTAGTGAGGTCGGCCACTGATGTTGGACGGTTAGGCCTGGCTCGCAGTCAGCGTCCCAATTTATCCCAAAGCTTTTCGATGGGGTTTAGGTCAGGCCAGTCAAGTTCTTCCACACTGATCTCAACAAACCATTTCTGTATGGACCTCCCTTTGTGCACTGGGGCATTGTCATGCTTAATCAAGAAAGGCCATTCCCCAAACTGTTGCCACAAAGTTAGAAGCACATAATCATATAGCATGTAATTGTATGCTGTGGTGTTAAGATTTCCATTCACTGGAACTAAGGGGCCTAGCCTGAACCATGAAAAACAGCCCCAGACCATTATTCCTCCTCCACCGAACTTTACAGTTGGAACTAAGCATTTGGGCAGGTAGCGTTCTCCTGGCATCCGCCAAACCCAGATTCGTACGTCAGACTGCCAGATGGTGAAGTGTGATTCATCATTCCAGAGAATGCCTTTCCACTGCTCTAGAGTCCAATGGCAGCGAGCTTCACACCATTCCAGCCGATGCCTGGCATTGCGCATGGTGATCTTAGGCTGCTCGGCCATAGAAACCCATTTCATGAAGCTCCCGACGAACAGTTATTGTGCTAATGTTGCTTCCAGAGGTAGTTTGGAACTCTGTAGTGAGTGTTGCAACTGAGGACAGACTATTTTTACACGCAATGCGCTTCAGCACTCAGCGGTCCCTTTCTGTGATCTTTTGTGGCCTACCACTTTGCTGTTGAGCCATTGTTGCTCCTAGACGTTTCCACTTCCCAATAACAGCACTTACAGTTGACCGGGGTAGCTCTAGCAGGACATACATTTGACAAACTGACTTTTTGGAAAGGTGGTATGCTATGACGTTGCCACGTTGAAAGTCACTGAGCTCTTCAGTAAGGCCGTTCTACTGCCAATGTTTGTCTATGTAGATTGCATGGCTGTGTGCTCTTTTTTTATACACCTGTCAGCAGCAGATGTGGCTGAAATAGCCAAATCCACTCATTTGAAGGGGTGTCCACATACTTTTATGTGTGTTTTTGATTATATAGTAAGGACCAGGGATATTATTGAGACTGTCTTGCATCAAAATAACATTACTAGTACAAATGTTACAGCTCACTATTAGTTTGTGGAACTAACCATCTATCCTGAGCTCAACCAACTTGATTGTTACATTTATTCTAATAATACATATAAAGAAACAATGTGAGGGGTGCAGTCATGTTAAGTTGTCCCTTAATACTTAACAATTAGGCTAAAACCTCCAATGGCATTCCAATTACAGACCACTTGCTTCGTCATAGCAACAAGTGACATTGTGTGCTGTACTGATTGTGTGACAGTGATGATTTGAAAGAGTTTTCACTCGGCAGTGATTCACCAATCACCACGGCAACACCACTCACCGCCCTTTACTATCCTTTTACGATATTGTCATCATGGTAGCATGATGGCAAGCTGGTTTCATCATTTGAAAGCAGACATCGGTATAGTATTTGTTTTCTATCAAATACTTAAACCGTAAGATTTAGCTTGCCTGGACTGCCAGATTCCATTGCTTGTGTGTGTATCGTATTGTTTCTCAAGGGAAAACTCATGTGTATATAAAGACCCACCTCATCGACACTGCCAGGCCCAGTCAAACGTGATAACCTGGAGTGTTTTAACTAGGAAGCAAACTGAACAAAACTTTTATCCAACAGTAACTCTCGTTTCCTTTGCAGAAATATTTTCGTTGGAATAGATTTTGCTACGGTTTGCGCCGTTGAATACACCTCCATGAAAAGCGAAAACATTCTTGTTGTGCAGAAAGGTGGGTTGATGCACAAAACTGGATGCAAACCACAAATGCACATGGGCATAGGTCTGCCTCAGGAGGGAGACATTTTCACCTTGTATGTGTGTTTCAATGTACCATTTGATAGAACATTTTCAAGCTTTTGAATCAGCTTTAAAACAAATTACCGCGTTTTAATGAGTATTGAACTCATGGAACAGTTGTTTTTCAAAACTGACATTGGTTTCCGAAAATGAAATAAATATAAGCATTACATTTTGCTTCTGATTTAGCCTAGTTTCAGCGTGTTTGTCCATTTTATTCATATTAAAGTTCTCCCCTTCACCGGTTTGAAATGCTGAATGATTTAACTGGGTATAGCTGAATAGAGACCAAACTCTACAATTTATACAAACTCTACAATTTATTATCATTTTTGTAATGTCTTGGAATATCAAACGTGGAGTGGCAGGCGTATTGCCACTGAAGGGAGCACTACATTGAATTATGCCTGACTAGGCAGTCTTTCCACAGACATTTAGTTATACAGGATCATTTATCACGGTGTAAGTGGGAGCCACATTAAGTTAATGGGATGTTCTTATTCATATGCACTCTGTCATTTGTTTAATGTTGTACACCTTTATAATGAGATGGGAGTCTCTGTTAGTGTAAACAAATGGTAACAAAATCATATCAAAGTCCCTCCGCAAAGAAAACCGTTCTGTATCAGAGAAGTTAGAGCAGAGACTATTTGATAGACAACGTACTCACCTGGTGTGTGTCTGCACCGTTAGGCTATGGGCCAGACTACGCGATTTGATTGCCCCGCGGCTGATAATAAAGATAATTGCATCTATCCCAAATTGGACCAAGTTAAAAAAGGACCATGTAAAAGAACTGATCTAAACTTTCACTTTGAGCTCCTGCATTTCAAACCGTGCGTAGAGCTTTTGAATTTCTCCTTGAGGTATCTTTCAGAAGTAGTAAGTCTCTGCAAGGTCATCCCTTTACAACAGGTCAAACTGGCTTTTGAAGCTGACTCTTAATGGCTTTGTTTAATGGCGTTGGCTCCACATTTAAAATAACCCTTTTAGAACAGGTCATGGGCCATATCGGACTTAGAAAAATATATATATATATATTGCCACCTACTGTATCTCACATCTTTAAAATCATTAATCCTGTCTTCTTCACATTCCGGCAAACTAGGGGTTGTTATAATATTTCATTTGCCGTCTTGCTTGTGCTCATAATTTTGCCATCACCACTTAAAAAGCTATTCATAAATGTCAGAGATGGTACTATCAAGCCATGTCCGTGTATCTTGTCATAAGCAATATCAATATACAGTAATGTACGGATCTGTTGTTTACATGATGATTAATGATCAGGAGGGGGTAATTCATTGACTTTGTAACCATTGGCTCTCCCAATGTTGGAAATGTCTGGTGTATGCTGGTATGTAGCAGATGACATGCACAGCATGTTGTATGCAGCTAAGTGCTTCACCTCTGGCTGTTGTAATTAGTTTTCAACCCCCCTTCCCCCCCAAAATGTGAGTTGAATGTGTAATTTCAACACTTTTACCATCACAAGAACTATCTGCAAAATGTCCATCCTCTTCAGCGGTGAACCCTAGCTTTAGCACAGTGTTTATTGATGAATGTGCTTTAAAATGATTTTTGAGTTTGAGTGTTTTTCACATTTATTTCCCTGCGCACCAGTCCTTTTCTCATAACAGCGGAAATCAGTAATCTAACGTCTAACTTCTATAGTAGCTATCGCCTTAATAAAAAACGATCTACAGACGGCCATTGTGTAGTCACTGTGTATTTCTCTTGGACGCTCAACGAGATACTCAATGTGATCTTTTTTCCCCCCCGCTTGTCTGCTGCCAAAGATATCGGATCCATTTTGCAAATCGGCACAGTTGGCCCCTGATAACACTCTGCCGGCATCAACCGCTTTACCACAAGGGATTTCTTCACACAATTAACTGAATTATACGAGGAGGAAATATATAGTGGTAGAACATTATTAAAACCAAACAGATAAGGGCCTCCCAAGGACTACAAGCGATCTAAGGCATTGCAGTACTTAAGGCGTCACTACAGTCCCAGGCTGTGTCACAGCCGGCCGTGACCGGGAGACCCATTGTCTCATCGTCGTCAGGGGAGGGTTTGGCCGGCCAGGATTTCCTTGTCCCATCGCGCTCTATTGAGTTCTTGTGGCAGGCCGGGTGACTTTGGTCGCCAATTGGACGGTGTTTCCTCCAACACATTGGTGCAGCTGGCTTCCGTGTTAAGATGCTTGTTTCGGAGGATGCATGGCTCTCGACTTTCGCCTCTCCTAAGTCAGTAGGGGAGTTGCAGCGATGGGACAAGACTGTAACTACCAATTTGTATATTACGAAATTGGGGAGAAAAAGGGGTAAAAAAAATAATAATATAGATATTCCCTTTGGGGATTGCTGCATCTCTGGCGATGCAGCTTCGAGGCAAGTAACACTGAAACATGCATGAGAGCATCAGCTGTTGCGGACGACTGTGTGATCACGCTCTCCGTAGCCGACGTGAGTAAGACCTTTAAACAGGTCAACATACACACTCCTGAACAGGTAACCAATGGTTACCCGGACTATTTGCATTGTGTGCCCCCAACCCCTCTTTTACGCTGCTGGTACTCTCTGTTTATCCTATATGCATAGTCACTTTAACTATACATTCATGTACATTCTACCTAAATTGGCCCGACCAACCAGTGCTCCCGCTCATTGGCTAACCGGGCTATCTGCATTGTGTCCCACCATCCGCCAACCCCTCTTTTTTTTACGCTTCTGCTACTCTGTTCATCATATGCACAGTCACTTTAACGATACCTACATGTACATACTACCTCAATAAGCCTGACTAACAGGTGTCTGTATATAGCCTTGCTACTCTTTTTTCAAATGTCTTTCTACTGTTGTTTTAATTATTTACTTACACACACACACACACACACACACATACCTTTTTTTGGCACCATTGGTTAGAGCCTGTAAATAAGCATTTCACTGTAAGGTTTACGCCTGTTGTATTCGGCACACGTGACAAAGAAACTTTGATTTGATTTTGATTTGATATGAAATTATACAAGAATGAAGGTTCATGTTTACTTCTGATATTAATTCTCGATTCAACCCAATTAGATTCAATAATCTGATAGGATTGATTACAATATGACCGGTAATTAAAATCAGGACACTTTATATTGGCCCTACTGTAGGCCTAAATGTTTTTGGAAATGATGAAATCAAATGACCTGCCGATCCCTGGGCTGGACGTAGTACCCACCGTTTGTAGACACTTCTTGGCGTCTGCATCATATCCATGTTAGACATCTGCACAGCATTACCCAACCATTCATACCCGACCGTTATGCATGCCTTCTTGAAAGCAGCTAGCCGTTTAGATCTTAACCACAAAAACCCCTGGAGACTCTGAAGAGTTTTACAGAGATCAACATCATCAACACAACCAGTGGGTATTTTCTTCCTCGACATTCTCAGCAAACAGATCCATAATACATTACTTTTAGTGATGGGGAGGGATCGATAGTTACATATCAGGGTATTTTGACAATATCACAATATTATTTTTGCTCCAGTTGGCTATACCTGCATTTTCCTTCATAGCTTGTTCTCTATCTTCATTTTAAATCGGGAGCCAATTTGTTTTCAGCACTTTTCAGAACCATGCTGCCTGCTTTTGACTTAGAAGGATGGTGGGATAACGGGTCAGAGTGCGTGCCGCCATTGACCTGTTTAGTTTGAGTTGTACTGTGTTGAGTCAGTCATCAAGCAGTGTTACTCACCCATTGTGATTGGAGGAAAAGCTTTGGAGGCCGTACATATTTGTCTAAAATGTTTGTGGCGCTTGAACTGATCAATTTGACTTTTGTGGCGCTCTCCTCCATCACTGTACGTTGTCTTTTTCTAAAGGCTCTTGGTAGGCTATGTATGTGCTTGTCATCAGCAGAAAATCGATGCTTTGACGTTTTTAGAGACCATACCTCATTGACAGTTGGTCAATAGGACAAACCATGAACATTGACAACCTTTTGCTTCGGACTCTACCCCTGACTTGAACCAAGGACACTTAGATTGAACACAGATGACACGCATTATACCTTTCCTATTTCTTCGCCATGTTCATGATCCCTTCAAGCGATAATTGCCTGAAGGGATTTCCTCTCAGCAACCAGGATTTGCCCACCAAATCCCGTGTTTGGACAGACTGTTGCGGGCGTTCACTCGCTATGTCCACTTTCCGCGCTGTTTTTCAGCCACCTCGTATCTAATTCTTCAGCAACACTTTTTGTGGTACCTTGCCTCTGAAGGACGGTAGCCTAGTCTATACTGTAAATCAGAAGGACAAAGCTAGTCCTTCACGTGAAGAGCTTGCCCTCTGTCTTCCATGCAGGATGTCCACAGTAAGGCTTTTGGAACATGTTAACACCCAGGATAAGACGGATGGAACAGAGGTCAACGTTATCTGCAGCAGCATGCTGTCCTGACTTCAAAACCCTGGCTTTTGTGTGACTGTCCACCTGCAGACAATGCCATTGACTGGCCATTCACTGCCTTTCCAGCTGGGTGTACAACTGATTGGACCCATTGTCCACCTGTATCTGTCAATAGAGCCATGAGGGTTAACAGCCAATAGCAACTCACTGTGTAAATGGCTCAATCAATATCATACCAGTATGTGATGCATGCTATCATTTTAGCTATAGCAGGCTACGTGTTAATTTTGTATCGATACACATAGATAAAATATGGCTAAGATGGCATGAAGGGAGTTGAGCACTAACATGTGATTGAGCAAGCCCAGGGCACCCTGTCAACTTGGGTGTTGTGAAAATAAATCACTGTCACTCGTTTGAGATGAACAATTCTCACAAAAAGCCCTGGGGCTCGATGGCAATAAAAATTAAAGGGGCATATGTAACCCATTAGAGTGAGCGATAAGCCTATTGTCAGACCTAAGGGATCTCGTGCCCTTTTGATGTAGGCATGCGGCATCTGTAGATGTTTACTTGTGTGCATGTGACATTCTCCTTTGTGTGTCTGCGTGTGTGTCTGCAAGATCCAAAGAGGCCACGAAGAAATGTCTCTGCATCGTAAGAGTCCCTCCACCATTCATTGTGATTGCAGCTCCACTACAGGTAGCCTCGGTTCATAGCTTCTAATTGCCATCTCCTTCACAAGCGATGCCTCTGTAAATATGATGGGCTCATTTTAACGTGCTCCCAGAAAACAACCTAAACACCAAAGCCGTATTGCATGCCTGAGCAGACCGCTTCAGGTTTTCGCTAATCTGAGAACACGCAGAATAACTAGTTTTTGCCTGTCCGCCGATCGTCATCGTTTTGATTGATGATGGCTCCTGTCTCCTCTTGGTCCTGTAGATTCGCGGCAGCTCAATGTCTACTCTGGGCTACCTGGCTAGTAGCTAGGTATGCATGGTGGGAAACTAATAAACAAGGAATGGGGTTACATGTTCAACAACAGAAAATGTCATTAATTTCTCCCCAGTGGTGTTCATGTGTGTGTGATTTATCATTCTGGAATCATCTTTGTCTTGGGTTTTGGCATTAAAACCTCAGTTACTCTAAACATTAAAGTTCTGCTGCAAAGACATTTGCCCATTGACAAAGACAATCCCACTGGGGTATGGTGCTTATTCATCGATTGCTGCCTTTCCATGATGCTACTTAATGATTGAATTCTGTCGTTGCTATTGCCTGTGCAAAAGGAGCTCCAGCTTCCAGACAGACACACACTGTTGATGTAGTGGACTTTGACTTCTTCCTCCGTGGCCCGGCCTCCAGACTCCTGGTGATAACATCCCCAACAGCGAATATGGCAGGCCAGGCAGGCTGGAGGGCAGCGAGACAAAGCCATGAGAGAGAAAATATTTAATCTGTTCCAAAAATCAAACTCCCAGCCGGCCTGGCCTGCCATGTAAGACAGAGCAACAAAAGCCTCGGGTTTGTCAGTGGCACATCGTGCTCCATCATAAGGAATCAGTCTCAGAATGGAGACTGATTCCTCGTTGCGGCCGAATGACATTTTCTGACACTGGCACCTCTGGACACGTCGGCAGACAGATGTTTTCGGAAAATGGGAACTCTATGGGGACTTGCACTGTTTGATTCTATTCCCACAAAAAAAAGGTTTGACCAGATTCACACACATTGCCTGTTCTGCCAGTTGATCATGCCTTCCTTTGGAAAAACAATCAATCAAACATACATACAGTATCTATTTTATGTTCATCTGTAACTATGATGTATGAAGAACACTCTCTCTCTTCCCATTGGTGTCTGTCTGCCCTCATGTCTTCAATTGTTAATCACTACGGTTACAGCATCCGTATGCACTGGAGAGGTTATGATTGGTCCATTGGCCCCATGTTTTATTCACCATCCATCTATCTCCATTCTGGGGCTGTAACCTCCACTGAGAAGATCTTGAAGAAATCTGTCTCTCCCCAGCGGTTCAGTGAATTGACACCATGGGCGACTAGAGATGTGTGCTGGTGACTGAATGACTCACTCCTCCATTGTCCTGTGGGATGATATGATTCTACCTTTACTGATGTGCTGCCAGACTTCATGTGCTGACATCAGGGGTGTGAGTTTGGTAATGTTGGTGTAGGCTATATCAGTCTATATCGTGGGTGTGCGAATATATGCGTAGGTCTACATACACCAACATTTTTAGGTAATTGTAGATGGCTATGCACATGCAGCTTATGTTGCAGACTCGTAATACACACATTATCTCATTTCGTGACTTTATCCTGGTTGTCTTCTCCTTCAGCTTTGGTGGAGCCCTGTAGTGGCCTGGAGGTTAAGACGTTGGATGTTACGCAACTACAAAAACAATCATGGTGGTTGTTTTGAAAAACTCAAATGTTGGTCTTACCCTATCACATTATTTCAAAGGAGGATGCGTATCATCCTGTAGGCGTGTAATCTACTATTCAATTTGCAGTGCAATATTGCTTTTCTTTTGTTCTCGTTGATGTTAGCTTGAAATTTTGCCGTCAGTAAAAAAAACACAACATTCCCATCTCCAGTGAGAACCCAGCTATGTTGAACTTTGGTAGCGAGCTACATACTGCATTTTACACCTGTAACACAGATTACCCTTCATATGTCCTTAGTATCTCTCCTGCAATAACACACATCTGATCTTTGAGATCCCTTCCTCCCAGGGGCCTTTTAGAGTGATATTTAGTGACATAGCACTGTGAATGAGACGCTTACCAATAAACGATCACAAGGCCAGAGGCCATTTTCATGAAATACAGTATGTTGGTGAATTTTAAAAAAAAAATTTATTGCACTATGCTAAATTATTCATGCGAGGAGAAGATGAACATATTGTTTTCATTTGTCCTTGAATTTACATTCTGTGTAAGAGCTGTGTAAACTTGAGCAAAATGTAAATGAAAATGGGCATCAATGTTTCTTTATGGGGGACTTGCGGTACCAGATGTAACGAAGGTGTTATCAGTCAAGCTGTTATCCACAAAATGAAAGGAAAGGAGGGCTCAGTGGGTGGATGGAGAACAGCTCAGAAGAATTCATAAACCAGTCGGTGGTATTATGAACAGTTCTTTTAGCAGACCGGTAGGTGGTGGTATGATCACTGGCTTTTAGCTTCTCGAGTTAGTGCACACCCCTTCCCTCAGTCCCATTTGTTATGATAGGGCAATCAATTAGCATTTTATGCTTTTTGGCACAGGTTCCAGATTCAAATGAAGTCTCCTTCCAAGCTACAGTTCAGTTAGACAGGGGCTTAAACCATTAACGCTAGAGTCCTCAATTCAAATCAAATGTTATTTGTCACGTGCGCTGAATACAACAGACCTTACAGTGAAATGTTTACTTACAAGCCCTTAACCAACAGTGCAGTTTTAAGAAGAATAAGTGTTAAGTAAAAAAATAGATAAGTAAAAAAAATAAAAAAATAATCATCAAAAATAATCATCAAGAGCAGCAGTAAATATAACAGTAGCGAGGCTATATACAGGGGGTACTGGTACAGAGTCAATGTGTGGGGGCATCTGTTAGTCGAGGTAATTGAGGTAATATGTACATGTAGGTAGAGTTAAAGTGACTATGCATAGATAATAAACAGAGTAGCAGCAGCGTAAAAGAGGAGAAGGGGGGGGGACAATGCAAATATTCTGGTTAGCCATTTGATTAGCTGTTCAGGAGTCTTATGGCTTGGGGGGTAGAAGCTGGAAGCCCTTTGGACCTAGACTTGTCTCTACGGTACCGCTTGCCGTGCGGTAACAAAGTGATACCCCGTCTCTGTTTTGGTAAAAAAGCTGTGGGATGGGCCAGGAGAAATGTAACGAATCTCAAATTCATAGACAAAGCTATGGATGCAAGGACTGACCATCCAGGAGATCAACATTATAGTTTAAACCATGTGTTGATGCTATACAGTGTTTGTTAATGTTTACATTGTTTATAAACATTGGAGTGAAACAAGTTTATATGTTGGGTTCTGATGGGTTACGACAGTTGAACCAAGCTCACGAGGCATTTATAAGTTATGTCATTCATTTATAAGTCCCAAAATGCATGTAGCAACTAAGGATTCTAGCTTTGTGTTACAATTAAGCACCGAAATGGAAGCTGCTATTAGTATGTAGATTGAAGTTTCCACTTTCCTAATTGACTGACTATTTTAATCTGTGTTGTTGTTGTCCCTGTAGCTTTCCATCGCCCTTTCAAATGGACTCTTTCTCATTATTACCATGTGATGTGATCAATTCATGCTCCCATGGGAAACAATGTATTTATTAGGCCCGGGACAATAACAGCATCACAATATTTTTTCATGGCAAAAATGTAAACACAAACTGTTTGTGTGCTATAGATTGGCAAATAAATTAATGTGACTCTGGATGACAACATAATGATGTTTGTTTCCAACATTAGGGCTGTTTACCTAATGAGTATTGCGGTACTGATTTCGTTCCAGCCCTAGTATTTATGTAAATATACAACTGTCCCAGTAGCCAATAGTTGTGCTCCAACCCAATTTAGACCACTACCCCCAGAATGTTGCCTACTTTTCTTCATGTAATAATGCCAGAAAACTGTACTATGTGTTCATATGACTCACTAGCCTAGTGTCCATTGCGGATTGACCTGATTTGTTGATTATCCCTTTTGGGGTAATTTAATATTTACACTCAGTGTAGAAAAAATTAGGAACACCGCCCTAATATTGAGATGCATTCCACTTTGCCCTCAGAGCAGCCTCGATTTGGCGGGGCATGGACTCTACAAGGTGTTAAAAGTGTTCCACAGGGATGCTGGCCCATGTTGACTCTAATGAATCCCACAGTTGTGTCAAGTTGGCTGGATGTCCTTTGGGCGATGGACCATTCTTCATACACACGGGAAACTGTGTGCCTTTGAGTGTGAAAAACCCAGCAGCGTTGCAGTTCTTGACACACTTAAACAAGTGTGCCTGGCACCTACTACCATACCTTGTTCAAAGGCACTTACATATTTTGTCTTGCCCAGTCATCTTCTGAAAGGCACACATACACAATCCATATCTCTATTGTCTCAAGTCTTTAAAATCCTTCTTTAACCTGTCTCCTCCCCTTCATTTATACTGATTGAAATGGATTTAATATGTGGCATCGATAAGGGATCATAGCTTTCACCTGGTCAGTCTATGTCATGGAAAGAGCAGGTGTCCCTAATGTTTTGTACACTCAGTTTGAGTACGCAGTGTGTGAGACTGTAACCTTTAGTACCACTGAAAAATAGGGGTAGGGTGGTAGAGAATCAAATGACCATAAATGTAATAAGAAACCTTAGGTGCTGGCTTAAGACCCGTAGCAACCACTACAGTATGTCCGGTCAGAACAAGGATGAGGCGGATGTCCAGGTTAAGGGGAGTTTAATTGAAGAATATGTCCACATTCACACACACACATCTGACCACTCATGGTTCAGATAACTGAGAATCATGTCCAGTGAGAACTGACATAAACTATGTGGTCGTTTAGATGCACAATTAAACATCAGACATACATGTACAGGGATTCAGTCCACAGGAGGAAAAGTTCTGCAGGAGGAAAAACTGTGGAAGTGCTCATCAGCATGGGGAAAGCACGTTTCTGACCACACAGCGTGCTGGGGTCAGACACTAACTGAAACTGAAGTCCCGGGAATCAAGGCAACTGATGTGGTTGAAGGAGATGTGGTTATAAGTATTTGGCGTGACCTTGACCAATAAGACACTAACAAAAGTGGGGGACCTCTGAATAGGAGACTAAGCTGCCCGACCAGAACTAACCATAAAGGATGGCTAGAATCAGCTGACTGAAGCTGGCCGTTTGGACTGAAGCTGGCCATTTTAACATCCACAGCTCCTCTCTCTACCTCCCTCCCTCTTGCTCTTTTATTCCCTCCCTCCTCTGCCTCTTTCCCGTCTCAGAGAGCGCTACTGTCAGAGGGAACATAGTTAATTCTCTCCTCATCCGTAGCGCTCACATACACTAATCTCCCTTGACAGAGAGAGATACATAGACAAAGAGAGTGAAAGAGAATAAGGCACACTTTAAACACTTCAGGAGCCACGTTATGTTTTTGGCACCATAACACCATTCTCTTACTTCTTAGCAACTCTGTGGGACATTTCCTGTATGCCTCTAGCAGACTTTCTGGGACTCTAAGGCAGACGTCTTCTCATCCACCGTTCAGCTTCCATCCCACCCTGTCTGGATTTGGGGAGTGAGCAGGCGTGTGGGTAGGTGCGACGGAGGTGGAGAGGGCGCGGGGGAACTGGAGCACAGGGGACGCAGATCCCGAGCGCGAGGAGGCTGGGTCGGGGGCCGGAGCTGGGGCATGGTGGAGGCATGCTGAACGCGTTGTGGGAGACTGAGGGGCTGCAGGCGGTGGGAATCGTGGTGCTGGTGTGTGCCTCGCTCAAGCTGCTGCATCTGCTGGGACTCATCAACTTCTCAGAGGGTAAGAGATGAACAGAAACAGAGATAGAAAGGAGAGCGAGACTGAGAGATGGAGAGCGAAGAGCGAGCGAGGGGCTGGGAATAGTTTGGGGGAGTTTGAATTGTAGTATATCCAAGAGTGATCTGTCCATTGGTGGTTCTCCTAACTTGATTATACTCTGTTGTAATTTGCTTGGATAAGTTCCTATATGTAACATGTTTTGTACTGTATTTATAGTATATTGCTTTGGAAACATTGTCACTCCTTTCTTGCAAATAAGGCTTGAATTTGGAGTTGTGTCTTAGAGGGCAATTTGTGAAACTGAGAAAAGGAATGGCAATACAGCACAGAGAGAGAGACGGGGTCAACTACTGTGTTAATTGAGGAGTTTCGGGAAATGACTGAGGGATCCAGAACTCAGAAAGATGAGCTGTGTACATGAAGGGAGCATTAAGCGACACTGCATCAAAGGTAGCCGGGGAAGCTATGGGTGCTGGAGGCTTAGGCAACTGAGAGACATTAAATAATTGCCAATTGTGCTTTATATTGGCCTACAGGCCAAGTTAGATTTGTGCCACTTTAAGTCGTTCAGCATTTTAGGTTTCTTAACCCAGCGTTTCTCATCTCTAGTCCTAGAGTAGGGGAGAGTGAGGTAAAGTTGAGCCAAATGGTTATTTGAGCCACCCCTTGTTTCTAAGAAACCATACACAAAATGTATAATTATTATTATTTTTTAAATTGTATTTTAATTTTAATTTTTACCCCTTTTTCTCCCTAATTTCATGGTATCCAATTGTTTTTAGTAGCTACTATCTTGTCTCATCGCTACAACTCCCGTACGGGCTCGGGAGAGACGAAGGTTGAAAGTCATGCGTCCTCCGATACACCACCCAACCAGCCGCACTGCTTCTTAACACAGCGCGCATCCAACCCGGAAGCCAGCCGCACCAATGTGTCGGAGGAAACACCGTGCACCTGGCAACCTTGGTTAGCGTGCACTGCGCCCAGCCCGCCACAGGAGTCGCTGGTGCGCGATGAGATAAGGACATCCCTACCGACCAAGCCCTCCCTAACCCGGATGACGCTAGGCCAATTGTGCGTCGCCCCACGGACCTCACGGTCGCGGCCGGTTACGACAGAGCCTGGGCGCGAACCCAGAGTCTCTGATGGCACAGCTGGCTCAAAATGTATAATTTGACCAAAGTTTTAGGAAGAGTCATCATTTCATGGAGTCTGAAGGAAGAAACCAGATTAATGTATTGTGTTAGAGGTTTTATGATACTTGTATCTAAACCGAAGTAGATACTTTTAAGATGGTTTTATATATCAGTTCAGAGGTCTCTATACACCTCAATATGAGGTCCTAAACCTAGCATGAAAGTGCATCCTTGTAGCTGTGTGGGCTAATATAGTCTAAATGTTTGCCTTTGGGTAAATTGAGCCAATGGCTATGGGGTAAGTTTAGCCAAAGGCAAGTTGAGTGTAATTGAAGGCATTATTGCTGGGATATGAGGTAACAACAGGGCCTGGCCTATGTTAAAAGTGTTTTTAAAAAGTGCAAGTTGTTTGTTAGGTGTAAAGCCTGTGTTAAAATATGCTTAGAGTGATTAAAAAGGCAAAAAAGTGATTTGTGATTGTGTTGAATTTTGTTTGGGAAATAAAGACAGTTAGTGGTAATATTTGAGACCTATATATATACACACACACACACACACACACACACACACACACACACACACACACACACACACACACACACATATATATGTATATATATATATATATATGTATGTATGTATATATGTATGTATATATATATATATATATATATATATATATATATATATATATATATATATGTGTGTGTACATATATAGGTCTCAAATGCCATTGATTAATCAATATTAATTGTGGTCATATGCAAACATGCTTTCGGTATCACACTGTTATTCTCAAGGTTTGATCTTGTGTTTTTCCTATGCGGTTCAACAAGCAAGTTCAAGTGTATCTAATAATGGACACTAAATTAGGCTGATATACTGTATGTTAAATCTTTAGTCCTTTACTTTGAAAGACAATTGTCCTAATTTTCAATACCAGCAGCGGTCATTGTATTGATCTATTGCCATGGAGGTTGGATTAAGATATCAACCTCCACAGCGTGTGGTAGAAACCTGCTTAGACCAGATGATGTGGTCACTATCCCATAGATCAGATGATCATGACAATTATCATGACCAACTAGCCTCTTCTAGAATGGAAGGATAGGCTGTTCAGGTAGTCTTCCAGATGTCTGATAATAATAATAATAATCATTTGATTTTTTTAACCTTTTTAACCAGGCAAGTCGGAATTAATCAAAATAATTTGGTAATCAAAGGTCGACTAGAAAAATGTACATTTTCTTTTAAAAACATTACTGGAATATTCATCTTTGAGTTCTTGATCAAGGTACAGTTATATAAAGAACACTTACCCAATCTCATTGAACAATCAATCTCTTTCTATTCTTAGTAAAAGATACAGAAATGCACTCGTCCTTCCTCTTTTGCAACCATAGCCTGAAATTGATTAAACTAACTGAACATGTACTTGGTTCTCATTATGCTCGGGGTGTGCTCTGAGGTTCTCATTGCTGTCAATTACAGTACCCCATAGGACCCTCCGGTATGCCACAGTCCAGTACTATTACTGTATGCCTCCATCTGCTATCCACAGATAAAACCTTCTAGATTATATTCCCATTCACAGCTGACTATACTGGCCCTTGTGTACAGTACAACCCAGGGAGTGTTCGGTTAGCACGCTTGGATCACTTCTGAGAAATATCTCTGCAAAACACACTATTTGTCCCATTTCATTTCAATGTTCTGGTAACATCACATGATCCACACTAGAAAGCACGCTTTCTATTTCTAGTTATCATTTTCTAGTTTGTGGTTGGCTGAACTATATTGTCCTAAGGGATGAGACACAGTTTAAGGAACTTCGGCACAGTAGATCACCTGCTAGGTGTCTCGACAAAATGGCGCCGGAAGAAATGGCAGCGGTTTTACGGGCGCCCAACCAATTGTGTTATTATGTGGGTTTTTTCGCGTTATTTGTAACTTGTTTTGTACATAATGTTTCTGCAACCGTATCATACGGCAAAAAAGAGCTTCTGGATATCAGGACAGCGATCACTCACCTCGGATTAAGACAAATATTTTTTCTTCAAGAAGCACAAGACATTCTCCAAACACCCGACAGTGCCATCATCCCCGTTATTTGCAAGAGGAGGCGACGCAGGTACAGAGGACAAAGAGCCAGATGCCTGGTCAGGACCCGGAAAAGGCGAATGGGAAAGCTGCCATTACCGTCAATACTACTCGCCAACGTGCAGTCATTGGACAATAAACTAGACTAGGTTCGCTCACAAATATCCTACCAACGGGACATCAAAAACTGTAATATCCTATGTTTCACGGAATCGTGGCTGAACGACGACATGGATATTCAGCTAGCGGGATACACGCTGCACCGGCAAGATAGAACAGAACACTCCAGTAAGACGAGGGGGTGGGGGGTCTGTGCATATTTGTAAACAGTAGCTGGTGCACAAAATCTAAGGAAGTCTCTAGATTTTGCTCGCCTGAAGTAGATTATATTGTGATAAATTGCATGCCACACTACTTGCCTAGTGAGATTTCAGCTATACTTTACGTGGCTGTTTATTTACCACCACAGACAGATGCTGGCACTAAGATCGCACTCAGGCAGCTGTATAAGGAAATAAGCAAACAGGAAACCACTCACCCAGAGGCGGCGCTCCTAGTGGCCGGAGACTTTAATGCAGGGGAACTTAAATCAGTTCTACCAAATTTCCATCAACATGTTAAATGTGCAACCAGAGGGATAAAAATCTATATCACCTGTACTCCACACACAGGGACGCGTACAAAGCTCTCCCTCGCCCTCCATTTGGTAAATCCGACCACAACTCTATCCTCCTGATTCCTGCTTACAAGCACAAATTAAAGCAGGAAGCACCAGTAACTTGGTCTATAAAAAACTGGTCAGATGAAGCAGATGCTAAACTACAGGACTGTTTTGCTATTACAGACGGGAACATGTTCCGGGATTCTTCCGAAGGCATTGAGGAGTTACACCACATCAGTCACTGGCTTTATCAATAAGTGCATCGAGGACGTCGTCCCCACAGTGACTGTACATACATACCCCAACCAGAAGCCATGGATTACAGGCAACATTCGCACTGAGCTACAGGGTAGAGCTGCCCCTTTCAAGGTGCGGGACTCTAACCCGAAAGCTTACAAGAAATCCTGCTATGCCCTGCAACGAACTATCAAACAGGCAAAGCGTCAATACAGGGCTAAGATTGAATCATACTACACTGGCTCCGACGCTCATCTTATGTGGCAGGGCTTGCAAACTATTAGACTTCAAAGGGAAGCACAGTCACGAGCTGCCCAGTGACACGAGCCTACCAGACTAGCTAAATCACTTCTATGCTCGCTTCGAGGCAAGCGATACTGAGGCATGCATGAGAGCATCAGCTGTTCCGGACGACTGTGTGATCACTCTCTCCGTAGCCGACGTGAGTAAAACCTTTAAACAGGTCAACATACACAAGGCTGAGGGGCCAGACGGATTACCAGGACGGGTGCTCTGGGCATGTGCTGACCAACTGGCAGGTGTCTTCACTGACATTTTCAACATGTTCCTGATTGAGTCTGTAGTACTAATTTGTTTCAAGCAGACCACCATAGTCCCTATGCCCAAGAACACAAAGGCAACCTGCCTAAATGACTACAGACCCATAGCACTCACGTCCGTGGCCATGAAGTGCTTTGAAAGGTTGGTAATGGCTCACATCAACACCATTATCCCAGAAACCCTAGACCCACTCTAATTTGCATACTGCCCAAACAGATCCACAGATAATGCAATCTCTATTGCACTCCACACTGCCCTTTCCCACCTGGACAAAAGGAACACTTGAGAATGCTATTCATTGACTACAGCTCAGCGTTCAACACCATAGTACCCTCAAAGCTCATCACTAAACTTAGGAACCTGGGACTAAACACCTCCCTCTGCAACTGGATCCTGGACTTCCTGAAGGGCCGCCCCCAGGTGGTGAGGGTAGGTAGCAACACATCTGCCACGCTGATCCTCAACACTGGAGCTCCCCAGGGGTGCGTGCTCAGTCCCCTCCTGTACTCCTTGTTCACCCACGACTGCATGGCCAGGCACAACTCCAACACAATCATTAAGTTTGCAGACGACAACAGTGGTAGGCCTGATCACCGACAACGACGAGACAGCCTATAGGGAGGAGGTCAGAGATCTGGCCGGGTGGTGCCAGAATAACAACCTATCCCTCAGAGTAACCAAGACTAAGGAGATGATTGTGCACTACAGGAAAAGGAGGACCGAGCACACCCCCATTCTCATCGACGGGGCTGTAGTGGAGCAGGTTGAGAGCTTCAAGTTCCTTGGTGTCCACATCAACAACAAACTAGATTGGTCCAAACACACCAAGACAGTCGTGAAGAGGGCACGACAAAGCATATTCCCCCTCAGGAAGCTAAAAAGATTTGGCATGGGTCCTGAGATCTTCAAAAGGTTCAGCTGCAACATCGAGAGCATCCTACCTGGTTGCATCACTGCCTGGTACGGCAATTGCTCAGCCTTTGACCGCAAGGCATTACAACGGGTAGTGCGTACGCCCCCCCCCCAACCCCTCTTTGTTACGCTGCTGCTACTCTCTGTTTATCATATATGCATAGTCACTATAACTATACACTCATGTACATACTACCTCAATTGGGCCGACCAACCACTGTTCCCGCACATTGGCTAACCGGGCTATCTGCATTGTGTCCCACCCGCCAACCCTTCTTTTACGCTATTGCTACTCTCTGTTCATCATAAATGCACATTCACTTTAACCATATCTACATGTAAATACTACCTCAATCAGCCTGACTAACCGGTGTCTATATATAGCCTCGCTACTTGTATAGCCTGTCTTTTTACTGTTGTTTTTATTTCTTTACCTACCTATTGTTCACCTAATACCTTTTTTGCACTATTGGTTAGAGCCTGTAAGTAAGCATTTCACCTTTCATCTGTTGTATTTGGCGCACGTGACAAATAAACGTTGATTTGATTTGATGATCATTGGCAATCATCAGAAAGGAGCAGAAATGAAAGCCAATGTTTTGTGGTCAGAGGCAATGGGGCTGCCAGATGCTGCGGATAAAGGTCCAAGGCAGCTGTTTTTATCTCAACATCAAATCCTTCCTGGGTAACAGTGAAGTACCTTCCTGTGATTGTTTTCAATTAAATGGTCAAAATGAAACAAAAAAAGCTTCTTAGCAATGAGCAATTTCTCAAGCAAGAATTTAGCTAGGAATGTCTGGGGTGGTTGAGTGGAGATGAGAAACTCTCTAATTTTCCACCTGGAGATGTCACCAGGCAGGCCTAAACTCCATCCATCCCACCAAAACAGGCTGATATTTCAGCCAGCCTTTTCAAATAGCTCTTACATCAAAAGGACATGATCATTTTCACAATTTCGTAGTATTATTCCAACCTCATAGTTTGGAAATATATGTAAAACACAGGTAAATCACCTTTTTGACTGCACTGGGCTTTTAACAGTTTGTCTGCAATGTCTGAAACTGACTTTAAGACCCACTACACCCTTGCATTTGTATGTATTATGGCTCACCATTAGCTGCAGCCAAGGTAGCAGCTACTCTTTCTGTGGTCCAGCTAAATTAAGGCAGTTATACCATTTTTTAAACATTACAACACATTCACAACAGATTTCACAACACATTAAGTGTGTGCCCTCAGGCCCTTACTCTACTACCACATATCTACAGCACAAAATCCATGTGTGTACGTGTGTTTATAGTGCATATGTTATTGTGTGTTTGTATGCAGGTGTCTGTGCCTATGTTTGTGCTGCTTCACAGTCCCCGCTATTCCATTAGGTGTACTTTTTCTTCTTCTTGTGTGGATAGGATAGCTAATTGAAAGCCTGAGCTGTAATCAGTCAGCTAGAGCCCCTCTACCTACTATCTGACTGATTAGCTGCTGACACTTAACCCTTATCCTCCTGCTGGTTCTCCAGGACTTCTGAGAATCAGACTGCTGTGGTCATGATGACACAGACCTTTGCGCGCACACACACACACACACACACACACACACACTCCCACCTATTAGTGCATAGTGCTGATCAAGGCCTCCCAGGTACAGACAGTACCAGTGTGTCAGGGGAAGATAAATATTTCTCGGGCCTGGTGACACAGACCTTTCTTTCTTTCTTTTTTTTACATGAGAGCAGAACACCGTCAATTTAAAACGCTGTGTCAGCAATTAGGGTAGAACACATGGAGTGTTTTAGCAGATAACCATCTCACATGGCCTTTCTCTTGTCTCTAATTTGGCTAAAAGAGTGACTTCTAATAGTGTTCTTGAAGGCGTTTCTCATGCAAAGTTGCATCTCGGTTGTCATTTGCTTTGCCTCAAGGACAATAGATTTACAGGCAATGTATCTCAGCCACACAGTAACACATGCAAATTGGTTTTCAATTAACCTAGTAGCAGGATAACTGAGGATTCATAAAAATAAATAAATAAATAATAATATATATACACACACATCTCAGACCATCTGTTTCTGGTTGGGTAGAATTTCCCAACATCCAATGTCTACAATGTCTGAAGAGTGGATAAACCTAATTTAGCTAGGATTCACATTTATGGCTTTTTTTAACACTCTGCCAGTAGTAGTTTGACAGTGTAGCTCGAGCCAACATCTAATCCCATCAATCACAAGGACCTTTAGTCTGCAGACTGAATGACAGTCTTATTCATATCATTGTCATTCAGCGTTCTGAAAAAAAAATAAAAATAAACATGGCTTCTAGACATTTGTATTTATTTGCTACCCTTTCGTTTCTTACGTAAAACTGTGCATGTTCTCTCTGCAGTTGGTTTTGGAGGCTGGGTTCTGAAATAGGTCTGTGGCAGAGATGATGCCTGGCCTTGGGCTTTCAGCAGAGTTCACTAGTTGGTTTGCTTGCCCTTTGTTTTCAATTTAACAGTTTACGACTTGCAGTTAGAGCTACTTTTACTCCCTGTTTTTGACAGATTGATGTTGTGGTGTGTATGACAGTAGCCTGCAACTGAGAATACATTTATTAAAGATAATTCTGAAACTACAGTTGAAGTCGGACGTTTACATACACTTAGGTTGGAGTCATTAAAACTAGTTTTTCAACCACTCCACAAATTTCTTGTTAACAAACTATAGTTTTGGCAAGTCAGTTAGGACGTCTACTTTGTGCATGACACAAATCATTTTTCAACAATTGTTTACAGACACATTATTTCACTTATAATTCGCTGTATCACAATTCCAGTGGGTCAGAAGTTTACATACACTAAGTTGGCTGTGCCTTTTAAACAGCTTGGAAAATTCTAGAAAATGATGTCATGGCTTGAGAAGCTTCTGATAGGCTAATTGACATCATTTGAGTCAATTGGAGGTGTACCTGTGGATGTATTTCAAGGCCTACCTTCAAACTCAGTGCCTCTTTGCTTGACATCATGAGAAAATCTAAATAAATCAGCCAAGACCTCAGAATAAAGATTGTAGTCTCCACAAGCCTTGGGAGCAATTTCCAAACTCCTGGAGGTACCACATTCAACTGTACAAACAATAGCACGCAAGTATAAACACCATGGGACCACACAGCCGTCATACTGCTCAGGAAGGAGACGCATTCTGTTCTTAGAGATTAACGTACTTTGGTGCGAAAAGTGCAAATCAATCCCAGAACAACCGCAAAGGACCTTGTGAAGATGCTGGAGGAAACAGGTACAAAAGTATCTATATCCACAGTAAAACAAGTCCTATATCGACATAAGAAACACAAGCAGCTTTACAAAGGTTTTGAGTTGAATAGTAAAACATCAGTGCAAAAGTATTCATCCCCTTGACGTTTTTCCTTTTTGCATTACAACCTGTAATTTAAATAGATTTTTATTTAGATTTCACGTAATGGACATAAAATTGTCCAAAATATTCCAAATTGGTGAAGTGAAATGAAAAAAATAACTTGTTCAAAAAAATTCAAACGAAAAAGTGGTGTGTGCATATGTATTCACCCCCTTTCCTACAAAGCCCCTAAATAAGATCTGATGCAACCAATTGCCTTCAGAAGTAACATAATTAGTTAGATTGCACACAGGTGGACTTTATTTAAGTGTCACATGATCTGTCACATGATCTCAGTGTATATATACACCTGTTTTGAAAGGCCCAAGAGTCTACAACACCACTAAGCAAGCGGCACCACTAAGCAAGCGGCACTACCAAGCAAGTGGGGTGGCAGGGTAGCCTAGTGGTTAGAGCGTTGGGCTATTAACCGAAATGTAGCATGTTCAAATCCCCAAGCTGACAAGGTACTAATCTGTTGTTCTCGCCCCTGAACAAGGCAGTTAACCCACTAGGCCGTCATTGAAAATAAGAATTTGTTCTTAACTGACTTGCCTAGTAAAATAAATGTATAATAAAATAAATAAAAACCATGAAAACCAAGGTGCCCCCCAAACAGGTCAGGGACAAAGTTGGGCAGAAGTACAGATCAGGGTTGGGTTATAAAAAAAAAAGAGAAACTTTGAACATCCCACGGAGCACCATTAAATCCATTATAAAAAATATAATATGGCACCACAACAAACCTGCCAAGTGAGGGCCACCCACCAAAGCTCACGGACCAGTCAAGGAGGGCATTAATCAGATAGGCAACAAAGAGACAGCGGAGATTGGAGCATCTGTCCATAGGACCACTTGAAGCAGTACACTCCACAGAGCTGGACTTTATGGAAGAGTGGCCAGAAAAAAAGTAATTGCTTAAAGAAAAAAATGCATGTGGGAGACTCCCCAAACATATGGAAGAAGGTACTCTTGTCAGATGAGACTTTTTGGCCATCAAGGAAAATGCTATGTCTTGCCCAATACCTCTCATCACCCCGAGACGACCATCCCCACAGTGAAGCATGGTGGTGGCAGCATGTGTGGAATGTGGGAATGTTTTTCATCGGCAGGGACTGAGAAACTGGTCAGAAGAGGTCAGAATTGAAGGAATGATGAATCGCTGCATATGTAGCTCTACAAAGTATTGACTTTGTGGGGGGGGTGAATAGCTATGCACGCTCAAAGTTTTCTGTTCTTTTGTCTTATTTCTTGTTTGTTTCACAATTAAAAATATGTTTCATCTTCAGAGTGGTAGGCATGTTGTGTAAATCAAGTGATACAAACCCCCAACAAAATCTATTTTAATTCCAGGTTGTAAGGCAACAAAATAGGAAAAATGCTTTCGTAAGCCACTGTAGATATTTGTCTCTTTCTCCCCTTGAGTATAGAAAAGTAGTTTGTCTTTGAATTTGTCTTCTCGCTTTACCCTCCCAATTCCCCCCCCTGTATCCAATAACCAGGTTCTGACAAGTCTCCCTTTTCTTTTCACTTCTTTTCACTTTGCAATAAAAACCTACACAAATATCAGTGGGTGATTACCAACCAAAATAAAGTAGCTGAAAGAATGTTACAATTTATTCAATAGCCAATTCCGTCTAGAGACCATTCAGCCCCTTCAACATCATTACTGATTTGACATAACTATTGAACATTATATTAAAATTAAAATTAAATATGTGTGAGCCTGTGTGTATTACTTATTTGTTTCATAGGCTATTGCATTTTACAGGCAATTATGACCATTGTGCAATGAGGAAAATCTTTGCGCTACTTCAATGCTCACATGAAAATCTTCCCGACAGCCAGCCACTAGTTGTTGCTGGGCAGATTTCTTTGACCAAATCCGAGCCAAATCAATAGAGGTGCGAATTTAGCAACAGCCAAGCATCGAGCCGTCAAGCCGGCAATACGAGCGAGCTACAAAACACCAGTAACCAAAATACCAAATATGTCTAAAGAACCCCAAATCATTTGTTTTGCTCTTCAAAGTTTTCAGCATATGGTGCAGTGTGGCACAATCTCACATATGGAACAGAAAAAAATTAAGAAAAGACTGGAACCACGTTCAACTTAAAACCTCAGACCCGGTCACTGTGACTCAGACTTGAGCACTTGGACCTGAGGGGTATACTACGAAACAAGCTAGATCTACTCAGGCTTTTAGCTTCCCACTCCAACCCAGGCTTCATTCGTACTATGACGGTGTATATGGCATAGCCAAAGGGACTCGTGACCAACTCGGACTCGAGCTCAGGGGACTTGGGATTCGACTCGGATATGGTTTAGTGACTCGACTACTACACTGGCCATAAGTAGTACTTTTTTTATTGTGCCACATAGTTGTAGTATGTTGACTCCTCTGGCAAAAAAATATTAGACTGTAACAAAAAAAATACTCTCATCAAATCCTCTCCCTCCTCCCAAGACCAAGTCAATTAAAAAAACATTTTTTTACATCTTGGCAAATGTCCATTAAAGTGTCAAGGGACTACCTGGCTTGTCTAGCAAAATTGGTTGTGTCTTGACACTTTCTTTAATGCTGCAATGTGTAACTTTTTGGGCAACCTGACCAAATTCACATAGAAATGTGAGTTATAGATCTGTCATTCTCATTTAAAGCAAGTCTAAAAAGCTGTAGATCTGTTCTATGTGAGCTATTTCTATGCTTTTCATTCTTAAGATTCGGTTTTGAACACCAGCTTCAAACAGCTGAAAATACTTTTATTTTGGTTATGGAAAATATATTTCTCTGCGGTTTATTTGGTACAATGTTTCTCTACACAATGACTGTTTGTTTTGTCACATAAACAGAAATTACACAACCAATTATACTTTTTTTTAATCAGTAAATGGTGCAGTGATTTCTGCATATTTCACGTTAAATAAAGGAGAAATTTTGTTTTTCACTACCACCATAAAGTCCCTACTTTTCTGTAGGGGGAAACACTCATGACATCTGTTATGTGCAAGGTAATACCTTAAAGGAGTAAAGAGAAGGATATTGCTTTTTTCAAAACAAAAACAGGTCATAGACTCTCCCTCTTTATAACAAGATCCTTATTCAATGTCGTGAACAGGATGAAAATCGACTGCAACAATTACCCTATTTTTTAACCCACTATTTTAGAAATGCCTGTAAACATTGCTAGAGTGATAGACACAACCTTTCCTGGGGCGATCTGACCAATGGTCCCCTCAAGTGTCTTTAGCTCTCATCACTGAGAAGGGCGTGGGATGGAAACTTACCGAAATGGTCAGAAACCCTGATGATCAGTACTGGTAAACGTTTCCCAGATAATCAATTCTGACAGGGGGCGAGTGACGAACAGTGATGAGATGAAGGCAGATTTTTAAGTCGTAGGATGTTAAATGATCTTTGTTTCAGAGCAGTAGGAGAAAACAGGAATATATCTCCATAATGCCAATGAATTCAGGCTGACCGTGTATGTCACACAATGGCTGAGGTGTTGGAGTGTGCTTCTTAGAGTTACCATGACATTACTGAATTAAAAACCTTTGTGGAAAATAAAAAAAGCTTTTGTGGCCCATGTCACAGACTGCAAAATACTTATGACATGAAAATGGTCGTCTTGAGAAAAATGTGTTAAGCGGTATATTGTTTTCCTCTTGAACCTATTCAATCATTGTTTGAGGAGCTTTGAAGCCGAGTGCCTGAGGTGTGAAGGAACCCATCCGTTATTTATTATTCAATCAAGACGATACAGGGAATATGCTCAATCAGCACTTTTACGAGTTTAATTAGCTTGCTAAATGAAAAAGAATATCCCCCTAAAAAAGTGTGTTTTCCATAATTTTTCTGCTTTGATATATTATGGGCTCACGAGTGGCACAGCGGTCTAAGGCACTGCATCTCAGTGCAAGAGATTACACTACAGTCCCTGGTTCGAATCCAGGTTGAAACACATCCGGCCGTGATTGGGAGTCTCATAGGGTGGTGCAGAATTGTCCCTGTTTGGCTGGTGTGGTAGGCCTTCAACTGACTTGCTGAGTTAAAAAAATAAATAAATAAATAAAACATTATGTCAAAGTTAATCACAGATAGTCTAATAGTATGCGGACACCTGCTCGTCAAACATCTCATTCCAAAATCATGGGCATTAATATGCTGTTATAACAGCCTCCACTCTTCTGGGAATGCTTTCCACTAGATGTTGGAACACAGCCATGAGCATTAGTGAGGTCGGGCGCTTTGTGCACGGGGCTTTGTCATACTGAATCAGGAAAGGGCCTTCCCCAAACTGTTGCCACAAAGTTAGAAGCACAGAATAATCTGGAATATCATTGTATGCTATAGCGTTAACATTTCCCTTCACTGGAACTAAGGGGCCTAGCCCGAACCATGAATAACAGCCCCAGACCATTATTCCTCCTCCACTAAACTTTACAGTTGGCACTATGCATTCGGGCAGGTACAGTAGCGATCTCCTGGCCTCCGCCAAACCCAAATTAATCCGTTGGACTGCCAGATGGTGGAGCGTGATTCATCACTTCAGATAATGCGTTTCCACTGCTCTCAGGCTTTGCACCACTCGAACCGACGCTTGGCATGGCGCATGGTGTACTTAGGCTTGTGTGCTGCTGCTCGGCCACGGAAAACCAATTTCTTGGTTCTCCTGACAAATGTTGCTTCCAGAGGCATTTTGGAACTTGGTGGTGAGTATTGCAACTGTAAACAGACGATTTGTACGCGCTACGTGCTTCAGCACTTGTCAGTCCTGTTCTGTAAGCTTGTGTGCCCTACCACTTTGAGACTGAGCCATTGTTGCTCCTAGACGTTTCCACTTCACAATAACAGCACTTACAATTGACCGGGGAAGCATGAGCAGGACAGAAATTTTACGAACTGACTTGTTGGAAAGGTGGCATCCTACGACGGTGCCACGTTGAAAGCTACTGAGCTCTTCAGTAATGCCATTCTACTGCCAATATTTTTCTATGGAGATTGCATTGCTTTGTGCTCGATTTTATACACCTGTCAGCAATGGGTGGGGCTGAAATAGCTGAATCCACTCATTTGAAGGGGTGTCCACAGACTTTTGGATATATAGTGTATGTCTGAACAAGTTTCTTTGTTTCATTTTTGTTTCGTTTTCCCTGAGCGTTTTGTCTGGCTTTGAAAGTCTAACCGATACTTTGCAAATTAAAGTCAAAATGTTGTTGTGAGTTAGTTTACCCCATTTTAGGTAGAGTTGTGAAAGTGCTGACTCGCTGGTCTAGGTGATGTCACTGCCTTAGGGTACCACTTTCATTACTTGATGTATGAAACAGTGAAAACTATCAGCCACACAAAGACAGGTTTATAATTTGCCTTAAGCCTGATACAATAGCCCACCCGTAACAAAGGAATTTGCCGTTTTATTGAATTGGATAAATGACAAAGTGGCTTGCGTCATCTGGAGATAGGCGATGCTGAGGTACAACAATACCATGGAGCTTTGTTCCAATGTATCAAAAAATGGGAATGCTCACAACTAGATTGCTATCAGAGAAATCTCTTTACCCTTTTTCATGGAATTCTGCAGTGCCTTAGAAGTTTGTATCCCGGAGTCGCCTCTTCACTGTTGATATTGCAACTGCACAAGGGGACAAAGATCGTACTTTTAGGAGAAATGTCCTCTGGTCTGATGAAACAAAAATAGAACTGTTTGGCCATAATGACCATCGTTATGTTTAGAGGAAAAAGGGGGAGGCTTGCAAGCCGAAGAACACCATCCAAACTATGAAGCACGGGGGTGGCAGCATCATGTTGTGGGGGTGCTTTGCTGCAGGAGGGACTAGTGCACTACACAAAATAGATGGCATCATGAGGCTGGAAAATCATGTGGATATATTGAAGCAACATCTCAAGACATCAGTCAGGAAGTTAAAGCTTGGTCGCAAATGGGTCTTCCAAATGGACAATTACCCCAAGTGGCCATCACTGACTTCAATCCCATAGAAAATGTGTGGGCAGATCTGAAAAAGCGTGCGCGAGCAAGGAGGCCCACCAACCTGACTCAGTTACACCAGCTCTATCAGCAGGAAGGGGCCAAAATTAACCCAACTTATTGTGGGAAGCTTGTGGAAGGCAACCTGAAATGTTTGACCCAAGTTAAACAATATAAAGGCAATGCTACCAAATACTTATTGAGTGTATGTAAACTTCTAACCCACTGAGAATGTGATGAAAGAAATAAAAGCTGAAATAAATCATTCTCTCTACTATTATTCTGACATTTCACACTCTTAAAATAAAGAGGTGATCCTAACTGATTTAAGAAATTATTTTTACTAGGATTAAATGTCAGGAATTGTGAAAAACTGAGTTGAAATGTATTTGGCTAAGGTGTATGTAAACTTCTGACTTCAACTGTATTTATCAATTTGTTTGTCTCTGAATTGATCCCCTGTGGAACAGTTACAGGGAAAATTGTGTTTTTATACAATGTCTGATGGAAACACTTCCTGCTGACAGACTACTGCAATTAACACTCTAGATTACTGCACATTTCTAAAAAAAACGCCTCAATCCTCTGATGGTCTGTCATTACCCCAAATGCCCCATCCTAAAGCATCGCTCCGAAGTGCAGTCAGTCACTGGCCATAATAGCAAAGGACAGCAATTTATGTGATGTCCATCTCAGTTCAAGAAGGGAGAAAAAAACAACTCTGTGTTTCAAGTGTTCTAAGATAAGAACACAATTTCGTCTGGTGCAGCCTCTAAACAACGTCTGTATCTTTCATTTTTAATTTTTACCCCGTTTTCTCTCCAATTTCATGGTATCCAATTGTTTAGTAGCTACTATCTTGTCTCATCACTACAACTCCCGTACGGGCTCGGGAGAGACGAAGGTTGAAAGTCATGCGTCCTCCGATACACAACCCAACCAAGCCGCACTGCTTCTTAACACAGCTCGCATCCAACCCGGAAGCCAGCCGCACCAATGTGTCGGAGGAAACACTGTGCACCTGGCAACCTTGGTTAGCGTGCACTGCGCCCGGGCTGCCACATGAGTCATTGGTGCGCGATGAGACAGGGATATCCCTACTGGCCAACCCCTCCCTAACCCGGACGACGCTAGGTCAATTGTGCGTCGCCCCACGGACCTCCCGGTCGCGGCCGGTTACGACAGAGCCTGGGCGCGAACCAAGAGTCTCTGGTAGTACAGCGCCCTTAACCACTGCGCCACCCGGGAGGCCCACAACATCTGTATCTTGTCTGGAAAAGTTGTGTATTGGAAACTTCAGTGCACAAACAAAACATTGCAAAACATTGTTCATGAACTAAGCCAAATTTGTTAAGCAAATATCCTGTTATGTCTAAGATCTTGGTGAGCACAGCATTTTGTTGACCAGTTATGCCTTTTCGTATGTAATGGTCCCCTATTTGACATCAGTGAACGCTAATTAGAAAGCCCGGTTTTGCTCCGATTCACCATCTGTGCTTCATTAGTGACTTACACTGTTTTGGGACATCTTCCCAGGCAACATGGGAAATAGTTGAAACACAGTTTGACTGTTAGCCTAACGCCCACTGGTCTCCTCTATCTCTTCCACCACAGTTTAGGCTACTTCAGCTGGAATGGGCCTCGTGCTGACCTCTAAAGCAATGAATTTAAACTGTGGCAAAGATGTGCATTTCCGGGGACCTCAATCATGCCATGAACTTTCTCAAGCCGTCTCTCTAATTAATGATGTTGTTTTTAAATTGCTTCGTTTTTGTTGTTGTGTAATCAATAGCGCTATAAAAGTTGAATAAATCATTTATAGACCAAAAGGACCGATAGTTCTGACAGGAAATATCACAAGTTGTCAGAATCCTGTACATTGCTTTAATAACCAAGGCAATTGCATGAACAGTTGGGCCCAGTGGTAGAGAAAATGAGTTGCCGGGGTTAACGGAAATATATTTAACTAAAATATAAACACAACCTGTAAAGTGTTGGTCCCGTATTTCATGGGCGTAACCGACTTCAGTGGGCAAATGCTCACCTTCGATGGCCACTGGCACGCTCTGCACGAATTAAACCCGGTTTCAACTGTACTGGCCAGATGGCAGACATCATGTATGGCGTCGTGTGGGCGAGCGGTTTGCTGATGTCAACGTTGCTGGTGGTGGGGTAATGGTATGGTCAGGCATAAGCTATGGACAATGAACGCAATTGCATTTTATCAGTGCGAATTTGAATGCAAAGCTACCTTGACGAGATCCTGAGGCCCATTGTTGTGCCATTCATCCGCCGCCATCACCTCATGTTTCAGCGTGGTAATGCACAGCCACATGTCGCAAGGATTGGTACACAATTCCTGGAAGCTGAAAATGTCCCAGTTCTTCCATGACCTGCAGACATTTCACCCATTGAGCATGTTTGGCAGCGTGTTCCAGTTCCTGCCAATATCCAGCAACGTCTCACAGCCATTGAAGAGGAGTGGGACAACATTCCACAGGCCACAATCAACAGCATGATCAACTCTATGCAAAGGAGATTTGTCGTGCTGCATCAGGCAAGTGGTGGTCACAACAGATACTTACTGTTTTTTTTTAAGGTGTCTGTGACCAAAAGATTCATATCTGTATTCCCAGTCATGTGAAGTCCATAGATTAGAGCCTCATTTATTTATTTCAATTGACTGTAAAATCTTAAAATTGTTGCATGTTGTGTTTATATTTTTGTTCAGTGTATATTCAATGACCTTCCTTCCTATCCAAAGTCATTCCACTGCCATCCTCACAGCCAGCAGCATCGAACTAGAGGCTGCATTTTTATTAAATAACAGCAATGACATAATTCTCTCTGACTCCAATCTTAAAGCCTATTTATGTTTGAGACCACAAATAGGAACGAATGGCTGCTTTTATTTGTTTCTATGGCCATTTTCCATGGCGTATGTGTGAGATAAAATGAGCCTTTCCCATTAGGTGGTCAAGAGTGTGGTTGAAATACCCATCTTCTATCGACTTTGTACATCGGGCACAACACAAATGAGGAAAAGTAATTTGAGAGACGCGTTGTTTGGCAGTGGTTGTATTGTATTCTACTGTCTGCTACCATTTGTGTTGGATCATTTGCAAATATTTGTATCTGTGACACGTAAACCGTGTCTGGGTTTCAGAATATGTCCCAAGGGCACCTCAGTTTACTCCTTTTGAAAATCTCCCTTCCTCCAGCCTAGACCTAGGGATGCCAACACACACACAGAAGATCCAGTGGTTGTCAGTGGAGGTGGTATTTTTCTGGCACTGAGCATTTGCATGCCATCTCCAAAAAACGAGACTTAAAAAGGCTAATATTCAGATTGACAGTGGAGAAGATGCCAAATAGATTCCCTCTTTTCCTCATGTTGTAAAGGCAAATGCCTCCCTTTGAGTCGTCAGTTTGCCAGGCCTCAACTAAGCTGTATGTGGCCTCATGTACTTCTTCACCATTCTAGAAGGAAAGTGGCCTCATTGTATGCGTGTGAACCTTTGCTGTCTGCTACCCGGCAAAGAGACTCTTGCCTCATCATATAAATCAGCTTGGCATTCTGAAGGTATGCTGTCCGTGTTTATGCTGTGCACTCACCTGCTTCGTTGAGCAGTGACAGCAGTGCTCTGATGTTCCCCGATAACAATAATGGCACATGTTGCCTGTGTGTTTGGGGGGAGGGGGAGGGGGGGGGGGTGGCTTATTTATATTCTTGCCTCTAAAATGTTCTAGGGCCAGGCTGAGTGTAAGTGTGTCCACTGTTGCGCCCAGAATTGTTTGGCAGGTGGAGATGACAGGAAGTGGTATTCTGGACTAGTACCAGAGGATTGTCTCCAATTGAAAACACAAAACCTCACCAGGCTGTCTGTGAGAGACATCTCCATCCCCTTGGGACTCACCAGAAGCATTTCTCCATCTGACTGAGAGGCAGGCATTTGCAATATTAATGGATGCAACAGTTGAACATTACTTCACGGCTTGCCTCGGCGCCTATGTGGGTTGAAATTATTTCAAGCCTCTCCACCAGATCTGGCTTCGCTCCCAATCACCATCATGTTGATGTCATTAAGCCTTACCTGACATGTTTTTGCCTCTTCTGAGTCTTGAAAAAGCTATATGGAAAGTTAGCGAGGCTCATCCCCAAACATGAGCAGATGTGCTTCCGAGTGGCTCATTACGAAGCCGCCGTAACGGCTGTCTATCGGCGGGCGATCAGATCCGGCTCGCCAAAATCTCAGGCATGTTCTGGGAGAAGAAAGTGCGCCTGTGATGACAGTGCCACGGCAAGAGAGCATTGTCGAACTGATCTCACGCCGGCCTCCTCCGCGTGATTGTTCCAACACCTATCAAATCCACCATTGGCCAGTCTGCAGGACTCTCTCATTTGAATTCAACTCCCTCTCTCGCTGTGTAAGTTTACCTCAATACCTTCTGCCAAGGGATAGTCGGTAGTTCATCCTCATTTCAACTAGGAGTAAACATGGGGATTGTTGTTTAAAGCAGATGACTGCCTCTCGGAAAGTATTATAGTAAACAAATGCTCCCACCTCCAAGACACAGCAAATAATGGAACTTGGATTGCAAATTGAAATGCATAGTATTTCCTGATATTGTGTTAGATTGCGCTCCCTGTCAGACACACATACTGTATATATTATTTATTTATTTTATTGATCTCCCATGACAATTAATATGAACATGCCAGATATCAACAGTTGAAGTCGGAAGTTTACATACACCTTAGCCAAGTACATTTAAACTCAGTTTTTCACAATTCCTGACATTTAATCCCAGTAAAAATTCCCTGTTTTAAGTCAGTTAGGATCACCACTTTATTTTAAGAATGTGAAATGTCAGAATAATAGTAGAGAGAATTATTTATTTCAGCTTTTATTTCTTTCATCACATTCTCAGTGGGTCAGAAGATTACATACGATCAATTAGTATTTGGTAGCATTGCCTTTAAATTGTTTAACTTTGTTCAGACGTTTCGGGTAGCGTTCCACAAGCTTCCCACAATAAGTTGGGTTAATTTTGGCCCATTCCTGCTGACAGAGCTGGTGTAACTGAGTTAGGTTGGTAGGCCTCCGTGCTCGCACACACTTTTTCAGTTCTGCCCACACATTTTCTATAGCTTTGAGGTCAGGGCTTTGTAATGGCCACTCCAATACCTTGACTTTATTGTCCTTAAGCCATTTTGCCACAACTTCGGAAGTATGCTTGGGGTCATTGTCCATTTGGAAGACCCATTTGTGACCAAGCTTTAACTTCCTGACTGATGTCTTGAGATGTTGCTTCAATCTATTCACATAATTTTCCGTCCTCATGATGGCATCTATTTTGTGAAGTGTACAAGTCCATCCTGCAGCAAAGCACCCCCACAACATGATGCTGCCACCCCCGTGCTTCACGGTTGGGATGGTGTTCTTCGGCCTGCTAGTCTCCCCCTTCCTCCAAACCTAACAATGGTCATTTTGGCCAAACAGTTCTATTTTTGTTTCATCAGACCAGAGGACATTTCTCCAAAAAGTACGATATTTGTCCCCATGTGCAGTTGCAAACTGTACTCTGGCTTTTTTATGGTGGTTTTGGAGCAGTGACTTCTTCCTTGCTGATCGGCCTTTCAGGGCTTGTTTTACTGTGGATATAGATACTTTTGTACCTGTTTCCTCCAGCATCTTAACAAGGTCCTTTGCTGTTGTTCTGGGATTGATTTGCACTTTTCGCACCAAAGCACCTTCAACTCTAGGAGACAGAACACATCTCCTTCCTGAGCGGTATGACAACTGCGTGGTCCCATGGTGTTTGTACTTGCATACTGTTGTTTGTATAGATGAACGTGGTACCTTCAGGCATTTGGAAATTGTTCCCAAGTATGATCCAGACTTGTGGAGGTCTACAATTTTTATTCTGCGGTCTTGGCTGATTTATTTAGATTTTCCCATGATGTCAAGCAAAGAGGCACTGAGTTTGAAGGTAGGCCTTGAAATATATCCACAGGTACACCTCGAATTGACTCAAATGATGTCAATTAGCCTTTTAGAAGTTTCTAAGGCCATGACATCATTTTCTGGAATTTTCCAAGCTGTTTAATGGCACAGTCAACTTAGTGTATGTAAACTTCTGACCCACGGGAATTGCGACACAGTGAATTATAAGTGAAATAATCTGTCTGTAAACAATTGTTGGAAAAATGACTTGTGTCATGCACAAAGTAGATGGCCTTACCGACTTGCCAAAACTATAGTTTGTTAACAAGAAATGTGTGGAATGGTGTATGTAAACGTCTGACTTCAACTGCAGTGACTTTTGGTAACGAGTTGACCTCAGTCAGTCACTGGGTGTTGACATCTCAATCGAAGAAGTAGCCTCGATCATCAGTTTACATTGGAATCACGTGTCACGGGCTTGAGAGATGAATACAACAAGTTTGTCGGGTCACAAGCTTAATATAGTCATTGTGTGCTAGGAATATGGGACCAAATACTCGTTTGACATTGAAATGTAATGCACTATGAAGTGAATTTGTCCAAATACTTTTGACAGCTTCAAATGGGGGGACTAGATGCATAAAGTGCTTTCCTTTCTAAACAGTAAAACCAATGTGTATGAATATACTCTCAGATAAAAGGTGACATTTTGTACTGTCGTCTCATATAAAACATTTGATATCAAATCCAAAGTTGTGGAATATAGAGCCAAATGAAACATTTTAGCTTCACTGTCCAAATAAATACGTAGAGTCGTTTGTATATACTGTCCTCTATGATAATTTTCCAGTTCACTGATCATTGATTATATCAGCTTCAGAAGAATTAAAGGGCAAATGTAAAATGCACTATCAGAGCAAAATCAGCAATCTCTTAGTCACATTTCCTCTGGGAGTCCACAGCAGTCTGGCAGTTGAGAAAATATATAAGGTATCACTCAAGTCAAAGTAATACCTCCATCAAGGGGACTGTTTTGGGCAGCCAATGACATCCGACTCCAGTGTGTGGGGACGTTTATGGGCTTTTGCCCATACCTTCATGTGGACTTTTATCCAGTGCTGATGGTAGTGAGCAGAGACATACATCAACACCTTGCGACAGCCCTGTCCAATAACGCTCTCTGGCAATATCGTTGTCCCGGACGCTGTGGTGACGTTTACCATCCATGTTCAACACCCGCAGAACACTTTCACGCTCATTGTCATTTGTCAAGATCTCAAGTGTGACAGGTGGAGTGACTATTCTTCTATTTACACTTTTGTTCGGTTCCTTACACCGTACCCAAACCGGCCGCGCCATCATGTGCAAATTGATTTTGTCGCCCCACACCAAATGCGGTCACGACACGCAGGTTAAAATATCAAAACAAACTATGAACCAATTATATTAATTCGGGTACAGGTCGAAAAGCATTACATATTTTATGGCAATTTAGCTAGCTAGCTTGCAGTTGCTAGCTAATTTGTCCTGGGTTATAAAAGTTGAGTTGTTATTTTATCTGAAATGTACAAGGTCCTCTACTCCGACAATCCACACACAAAATGGTCAACTGAATCGTTTCTAGTCATCTCTCCTCCTTCCAGGCTTTTTCTTCTTTGGACTTTATATGGCAATTGGCATCTAACTTTCATAGTTACGACGACGAACGACCAAACTTCATCTTTCAATCACTCACTTGGGTATAGCCAATGAGAAGATGGCACGTGGGTATCTGCTTCTTTAAACCAATGAGTTGATAGGAGAGGCTGGACTTGCACCGCGTTCAGTGTCACAAATAGAACTGACTTCTATTTTAGCGCTTGGCAACGCAGACGCTGGTTGGCGCGCACGAGCAGTGTGGGTGCAATAATTGAATAACATGTATGTTTAAATTTATTTTGCAACGCACGCTACGCGAGTGGTGTGGTCAGCATGTTAGAAGTGAACAATGGCAGAGTGTGTTTCTTTTCTAGCCATTTACATGAGACTCTTGCTTCGGTCCTATGTTGTCTCGCCAGGCCCCAATGACTATATAAGGAAATGGTTCAGGTGGAGATAAGATCAGTGTATAGTTTGGCTCAGGGTCCAGCTTGTCAACTGGAGTGGGCTGTGGTGTGTAGAGGACACGTTACATAGTTTGTGCTGACCAGACTTTAGTTTCACTCTTATTGCACAAGCAACCATGAAGAACTGACCTGCCATTGTAATCGTGTTAGGATCTTAATTTGATCAACCTGTTGCAGGAGAACTTTACTGCAATGCAGCAAATTTCACACTTGTTGTGTATTTGAGGTTTAAAAAGGCTTCTGAAGTTTGTAGTTTCCACTTTCAAATTCCTGTTGCTGCAGGATTATTTTCCTGCTGGAGCAAAGTGCCTCAAATTAAGATTGTTCATCTGTATGTCCATTTCTGTTCTCCTCATGTACACTGCTGTAAATTTACAGAAGTATGTGGACAGCCCTTCAAAATAGTGAACTTGGCTTTTTCAGTCACACCCGTTGCTGACAGGTGTATAAAATGAGCACACAGCCATGCAATCTCCATAGAAAACATTGGCAGGAGAATGTCCTTACTGAAGAGCTCAGTGATTTTCAACGTGGCACCATCATCATAGGATGCCACTGTTCCAACAAGTCAATTTGTCAAATTTATGCCCTGCTAGACCTACCTCGGTCAACTATAAGTGCTGTTATTGTGAAGTGGAAGCATCTAGGAGCAACGGCTCAGCCGTGAAGTGGTAGGCCACAAGCTCACAGAACGGGACTGCCGAGTGCTCAGTTGCAACACTCACTACCGAGTTCCAAACTGCCCCTGGAAGCTCCGTTTGTCAGGAGCTTTATGAAATGGGTTTAATGGCCGAGCAGCCTCACACAAGCCTAAGATCACCATGCGCAATGCCAAGCGTCGGCTGGAGTGGTGTAAAGCTCGCCGCACGTGGATTCTGGAGCAGTGGAAATGGGTTCTCTGAAGTATTGAATCACACTTCCGACGGATGCCAGCTTCGGGCTAGGCCCCTTAGTTCCAGTGAAGGGAATCTTAACGCTACAGCATACAATGAAATTCTGTGGTTCCAACTTTGTGGCAACAGTTTGGGGAAGGCCCTATCCTGTTTCAGCATGGCAATGACCCGTGCATAAATTGTGGTCCATCCAGATTTTTTTTTATGTGTGGAAGAACTTGACTGGCCTGCACAGAACCCTGACCTCAACCCCTTCGAACACCTTTGGGATGAATTGGAATGCCGATTGCGAGACAGGCCTAATCGCCCAACATCAGTGCCCGACCTCACTAATGCTCTAGTGGCTGAATGGCAGCAAGTCCCCGCAGCAATGTTCCAACGTCTAGTGGAAAGCCTTCCCAGAAGAGTGGAGGCTGTTAGAACAGTAATGGGGGGGACCAACTCCATATTCAAGATATTTGATGAGCAGGTGTCCACATACTTTTGGTCATGTAGTGTACATGTCTACACCAGAAGGCCAGTTGGTCTATCTCACAAAATATATTTTGTATCCTAATGACATTTTACATGATGTGGAAATTCTTACACAGGGACACTCGAAGCCAATCTCAATATTAATCTTTGTTTATTGTCAGCGTGCTGGGGAGCTTCCAACCAACTCAATGCACCATAGTACACATGTCAATCAGGAGCTCTGCTTGGGCAGTCCCAGCAGTTGTCTTATATACGGCTATACACAGACAAGTTATATTTGCATGATTTAGCATAATGAATTAATCATTACAGTTTTGTTTAACACGTGTGACTGACGAATACTGGAACATAACATGTGACAGACTAATACCTCACCTTGAAACTGAGATATCTTTCATTCTCAAAACAAGGTTCTGGGCATACTGCCAAATTGCAGCTATTGATAGTGAGGATTCGTTCAGTCAGCCATTTGCATGAACACAGAAATTGGTTTATAGAACAGTACATAGATAGAACACAGACATTAGTAATAAGAAAAGCACAAATGTAAAAATTCCCATTACAAATACATTCATAAATGCAATCATATTTGACGTTTTAGAATGTGGCTTATGGCATCGGAGTGAACAGCACAGTATAGTATAGTCACCTGCTAATGAGTCCTCTATTATTCAACTGGGTTTCTCGTCACCCGAGAGAGGGGGTTTCCTTTCCTCTGGTTAACGACCAGACAGCATTATCACCAGACCAGGCCTGGATATCCTTAGGTCAACAAGGGTTATGTTAATTACAGTGACACCACAGTCCATGCACGGTTATAGCTCCACACACCTCCGACAAGGCACTTGTGTGACACTGGAGTGTGATTGTCTGTAACACTAGCAGGTGTGTTGCCGGATGATGAATTGTAGGTCCTCTGAGTGCTGGCCTGCTTTTCTCATCCCGGCTCCCTGACGCCACAGAGCGAACCTTACATTTGGGATCTGATGCTAACTCATCCCAGAGTAAGACCTCGACATGCATGAGAAAAGCTTTCTGAACAGAGCACTGTTTAGCTCCATTACAGACCATGCTCCAGTAATATTGGAATATTGGGGGATATTTGAACAAGGGATATGGTAAGTGGAGGGAAACCTAACCTAGGAGGTTAGATTGGAAGTCATGAGAAGGTCAAAGCTTTACATAGGGGATGTTTAGATTGAAGAGGCTGGAAAGAAAATCGGTTTCCTCTTCATGATATATTGTAATTTCTGAGAATAGGACAATCACCCAGAATACTGTTCGTTGTGGAAAGGTTCAGTACGGTTCCCTGATCTGTACTTTGTCATTTTGTTCAACTGTACCTCATTTTGGAAGTACTCATCTGAAGGAAAACACATGAGCTGTGTCCGAATACCCATACTTGCTTTCTAAATAGTAGGCTTTTTGTATCTTTTATAGTATGTGAAATTTAGAAAATGTGTGCTAGAAATGCCAGGATGTCATACTCATTTTGTTTTTTGAACTAGTAGAATTCGCTGTACGCTATTGATGAAGAAAATGGTCTTCTCACAGCCGCATGTGTTTGACAACAGCTGATAATCAGATCAAAAATGCACGAATGGCACGGAACAAGTGAAATTGCGAATTAGTTACGCATTCTCAGTTTGGATAAGTAGTATGTTGATATTTGTTGCTTACTGCATACTTTTTTACCTAACAGTACATTCTAAATATACTGAACAAAAATATAAACGCAACAATTTCAACGATAAAGGTAAAAAAAAAAAAATTACCATCGATAAATTGAAATTGTGTTCGTTGTCCGTAGCTAATGCATGGTCATACCATAACCCCACCGCCACCATGGGACACTGTTCATATTGCTGACATCAGTAAACTGCTCACCCACGTGACTCCATACACTTGGTCTGTGGTTGTGAGGCTCTATAACGGCGTTGAAGGTGGCTTATGAGAGAGGAATTAAAATTAAATTCTCTGGCAACACCTCAAGTTGACATTCCTGCCTATGGCATGCTCCCTAAAACTTGAGACATCTGTGTTGGCATTGTGTTGTGTGACAAAATTACACATTTTAGATTGGCCTTTTATTGTCCCCAGCACAACCTTTGGAATGAGCATGCTGTTTAATCAGCTGCGTGATATGCCACACTTGTCAGTTGGATGGATTATGTAAAGGAGAAATGCTCAGTAACAAGGATGTACACAAATTTGTGCCAAACATTTTAAAGAAATAATATTTTTGTGCATATTGAAAAATGCTGGGATCTTTTATTTCAGCTCATGAAACATCGGATCAACACTTTACATGTTGCATTTATACTTTTGTTCAGTGTAGTATGACTAGCACACATTAAGTAGTTTTAGTAATCATTAGTGGGCAAGACAGATTTCGAACACGTCTGCTTATCATGTAAGAAATGAGCTGCAAGAATAAACTGCTGCTACTTTACAAGATAAGCTAGATGAGGGACCTTTGTGTCAGCAAAATAATGTACTATGTGTACTGAAAATGTCAGCAACACATGTGGTCCCTTAGGAATAGGGCAACCTTTTTGGGAACTAGCTGTGCCACAGTTGTGTTCCCTTCTTTGCAGAAGGCAAAAGTATGACATGACAGCAGTGTGCATGTTGTGATTTTATGCTGTGTCGTGATTTCAAAAATGGTGGGTCCCCAGTTTGTCCGTATTCCCACAATGCTTTGGTCAGGACAACAACATTGGACCTTTGCTTGTGATGAATATGTCGCACTATAAACTTGGCACGACAATTCACTGGAGCAGGGGCTGTGGTAAGGAAGCAGTCACTGTGACGCCTGCTAGCTCAGTCGAAGCTGTCTCCTACATTAGGACATATCACATCCATTTAGTCCATTATGAAACAAAGGGCAAGTGTTCATCCAGAAACACTGGCTGCATTAACCTTTCTGATCTCCCCATCCCGGATCCGGGTTCGTGAATACAGACTCAAGCTCATTACCATAACGCAACGTTAACTATTCATGAAAATCGCAAATGAAATGAAATAAATATGCTAGCTCTCAAGCTTAGCCTTTTGTTAACAACACTGTCATCTCAGATTTTCAAAATATGCTTCTCAACCATTGCAAAACAAGCATTTGTGTAACAGTATTGATGGCTAACGTAGCATTTAGCATTAGCATTCAGCTGGCAACATTTACACAAAAAAACAGAAAAGCATTCAAAAAAATCATTTACCTTTGAAGAACTTCAGATGTTTTCAATGAGGAGACTCTCAGATAGCAAATGTTCAGTTTTTCCTGAAAGATTATTTGTTTAGGACAAATCGCTCCGTTTTCTGCGTCACGTTTAGCTATGAAAAAACCCCTGTATCCAGGATTGTGTAAATCTATCAGCAAGCTCATTAGCATAACACAACGTTAACTATTTATGAAAATCGCAAATGAAATGAAATAAATATGCCATCTCTCAAGCTTAGCCTTTTGTAAACAACACTGTCATCTCAGATTTTCAAAATATGCTTCTCAACCATAGGAAAACAATCATTTGTGTAAAAGTAGCTAGCTAGAGTTAGCATTTCGTGTTAGCATTTAGCGTTAGCATTAGCGTTAGCATCCAGCACGCAACATTAACAAAAACATAAAAGCCTTCAAATAAAATCATTTACCTTTGAAGAACTTCTGATGTTTTCAATGAGGATACTCTCAGTTAGATAGCAGATGCTCAGTTTTTCCAAAAAGATTCCTTGTGTATTAGAAATAGCTCCGTTTTATACATCACATTTGGCTACCAAAAAAAATCCATAAATTCAGTCCTCAAAACGCAAACTTTTTTCCAAATTAACTCCATAATATCGACTGAAAACATGGCAAACGTTGTTTAGAATCAATCCTCAAGGTGTTTTTCACATATCTCTTCATTGATACATCGTTCTTGGAAAAATGCTTTCTCTCCTGAATCCCAGGAGAAAATGCCCGCACCTGAAGATTACGCACAAATTTAGACAAAGGACACCGGGCGGACCTCTGGAAAATGTAGTCTCTTATGGCCAATCTTCCAATGATATGCCTACAAATACGTCACAATGCTGCTAAGACCTTGGGCGAACGACAGAAAGTGTAGGCTCATTCCTTGCGCAATCACAGCCATATAAGGAGAGAATGGAAAACAGAGCTTCAGAAATTCTGCTAATTCCTGGGTGATGCATCATCTTGGTTTCGCCTGTAGAATGAGTTCTGGGGCACTTACAGACAAAATCTTTGCAGATTCTGAAACTTCAGAGTGTTTTCTTTCCAAAACTGTCAAGAATATGCATAGTCGAGCATCTTTTCGTGACAAAATATCGCGCTTAAAACGGGAACGTTTTTTATCCAAAAATGAAATAGCGCCCCTAGAGCTCTAAGAGGTTAAGGGCCGTGTCACTCAGGGCCTACATTAATTCCACTTAGAATGACAGTGCTTGCTGTCTGCCATTTCTCAAGCCGGGCCCTAAGCAGGGTACCGCGCAGCTCCCGAAAATAACAAAACATGCAAGTATGGATTTTGTATAAGTTGGGCATTCACTTCAGACAAATATTGTCTTTGAATTTCAACTCTGGCCAGAGTTGTCACATGAATTACTTGACTTGGGCTATTCCCTTCAGCTCTTACTGGAGCTACTAAAGGCTAGTGTCACTGCACTACCTTAATGATTCCACATAAATGTCTGCTCTCCAAAGCTTTTTGTATTTTTGCTGAGGACACATACCGATCTCCTTGCCACTCAGCAGCAGGGTATGTCAGTGTGGCAACAAGAATGGACGACAACAGCAAGACATCTGACCTGATGGTCCAGAAGATTGCCCTGACATCATGATAGAGGAGGAGGATATTGTGTCTCACACATTGGTTATTGGCCTGGATGGATATTGTCTCTCGAAGAAACTAGATTCATGTCATTTGTCAGAGAATCTATATGTATATTTTCTACATTGTATGTCATCATGTTGGCTTCCATCGCATATACCGCTGTGTTAGACTGTAGTCAGCTCCACGTAGAAATATAATATCTGCTAAATGTAGCCAGCCACTGAACAAGTCCCAAGTAAAGGGAAGCCTCTTTCTCCACTTTCTAGAGTTCCCATCTAGTGGCTGTCAGTGTGTCTGGACTCCTCACTGTGCCTTCCTCACAAACACGCAGCGCATTCTGTCACTGCCTTTATTCTTTATACCAGACATGAAAGCCGTCTTGTAATTACGAGTGAGTGATGAACAACACCGCATTCGTGAGCTTTTATTTACGCCCACGCTAGCCTTAAAGGCCTGCAGAATTCATGTTTTCACTTTGGTAAGAAGGTAGAAACACCTTTAGCGCTTGCAGGAGATGTCCCCTAAACGTGTTATTTAAATGAATAAAAATTCTACAAAATGTATTACACGCTATAGCGATCATAAAGGTTGAGCATTTTATCCTCTTGAGATAGATATTGTGTTGACACACAATGCTGTTGCAGTCGTGTATAATATTGCTCACAGTGGCAGGCACAACATGGACCCCTGGGAGTTTGTAAAGCAATATGCTTGACTGTGTGAAATTAGTTTGATAGATGAGGTATTGGATTGGTGTCTGACCTAAGGTCACATGCTCCAGATAATATTAAAAGCCCCTCTTACGGTGATGACCCAGTGCCACAATATTACAGTATGTTAAAAAGTCATGTAACATAATGACTGGGTTCATGGAGTAGGCCTTACACTAGCAGGCCAAGATAACTGCTGAGAGTTGCATCTCGGTTGTAGGTACTGAATGTATCAGCATTGGCTGCCATACTGAAGTGAATCGTTTTTGCATTGCAATGTCTTTTACATTTGAAAGCCAATTTCAAACAACAATATTTTACTGAATTAATGGTGAGACCAAGCTGCCTCGGCTTGGTCATAATGGCTGACATGAGATGCGTCCACTTTGATGATAATTTGTGCCCAGATCTGAGATTTAATTTCCCTTTAATAATACATGAGTGCTAAATCTGAATGTTTTCACATAGCAGGTAAATGCACTCCAGTGTTGTTGTCCTGAGAGTTCTTTGTGACAGTAACTGATCTCCACTGCTTGCACTCCAACATCTCCCTTCCCCATTCACTTTTATCTCCCAGCATGCATTGCAGCCACCAGTTGCCCTGGTAACTGTGACACTCACCGTGCTGTATCTCCTAGGTTACGTCTGCCCCCAGAACGACCACAGGCGCGGTGTCAGAGCTCGGCTCATGAAGCTGTTTCCTTGCTCCTCTGCCAAAAAGTCGTCTACCAGTAGCCAAAGCAAGTCTTTCACACTCTCTTTCTCTCTTTCCCCCTAACTGTTTTCCTTCCTCCCTTCTCTCTGGGGTCAATTCAGTCTATTCAGGGAGTAAACTGAAATTCCAATTCAATAATTGAAAAAAAGGTGTATACTTTCAATACATTCTCAATAAACTGTAAAGTACAAGTTATTTATTTAAAAATGTTTTATTATTTTACATGTTTTAATTCAAATCACTTCCTGAATTGACTGCCTTTAATGTGTGGGATCCCTGGGATCGGTGTACAGTCAGTGTGGTTTTTGACAGAAACCTCAGGCCAGTCACTGCTTCTCTGTCTGCTCGCTGATGCCCTCGTCTTCTGTGGCTGGCCACTGGCACCAATTGCAAGGAAACGTTTTTGAAGAGACATAACCCCTACTTTACCTTCTACAAAAATGTGGGACCTAAAATCAAAGTCTAATCCCTCCCTTTTCGAATAATATTCAAGCTTCAAAGAGTGAAGAGAAGGTGCATGGCAAAAGAGATGCAAATGTCAATATGGAAGATGTCAATGCACTGGGTAAGGTCTGATGCTACAACACACCTGTTTGCAATAAACCTGGGGGGGGGGGACTTTATTGTCCATTGGATAAATAGTAATTGAAACTCTGACTATGATGATGTCATAACTATGAGTCAGTAGAAACTGGTGAATCATTCATCTGGGTTGTCTGGTTGATTTGACTGTCCCTGTGTGTGTACAAAAGTAAAAGTTTGAGGAAAAACAAAACAAAAATGAATAAATATAAGCCATTGCAAATAGTGCTTTTGGATAGAACTTTCTTTAATAATTTAACCAGTGACATGGAGAGGCCGACTCCGTTACACTCTTTTGATGAATCACCTCTCACGCAGTGTCTTACCTCACTTTGTGGAGCACCAACACACTCAGTGGACAGGACATTGACTTGACAGTGTGAGTGACGGCAGTAATTCATTCAACATCACGAGAAGGGTAGGCATGTTTACATTAGCTTTATGTATAGGACCACTAGATATCGTATTCTTTTGAAGCGTGAGCATAGGGGTTTCACCAGCATCGTAAGGAAACTCTCAGACTCCGAAAACAAATGGTGTGTCTTCACTTACCCATCATGCTTGTAGACACACACCCACCCTGTTGGGGCCCAGCTCCGTTTCGGCAGGTTAATCAAGGACTGAGAGGAGACGTGGTCTTTTAGGCTAATTAAGGTTGGTGAGATGCTGTCATATCTCAGGTGTGTGTGTGTGTGTGTGTGTGTGTGTGTGTGCAAGCGAGATGAGTCAAGCGCTTAGCTCCGAGGACAACCGCTAGCGGTGACAGGGCCGAGACGGCGGGTGTCATCATTACAGGCCCATTAAAGTGTTTCTCAGGGTTCAGCAGCCCTCATCTTGAGGAGGCTCTTTGCCAGAGGGGCTGTGTTCTTAGGTCTCTAACACTAATTACCTCGCTGCCGTGATATTTCATAGGAGAGATCGGGACACCGGCAACCGTTTTGGGGGGTTTTGCTCTGTTTTGTCATGTAAGGTTTTCTAATGAAGGGGCAAGGGGAGGATGTGAAAAGAAAATAGGTTCCTTGATTGGTTGGCTTTTGAAGTGTGCTTGAACCTGACCCTTAAGCCTAATGTCAAATAATGTCCAATTGTAGTGATCATCAAGTGAATATGGCTAAACTGACAATGACGGCACGCTATATTCTTACTCTCCTGAGACTGATACTGTGGAGCTGAAATTCAATTGTCTGTATTAAACCATTAGTGTCCTTTGCGTGAATGGCATATTCATTGGATTTCATTAGCAACAGGGGTGATACAAATGTGTGTATTTGCTCCTGTGCTGTAATTGTACAACATTTAATTTTGGCTAAAGTCTCCTTTGGCTGACTATGGTGGATAGTTGGTTCAGAACAGTCATATTAAAGCCACTGCATTTAAGTGGGGACTACATGGTATGCTTTCCCCACAGAAACGGACTTCTGCATTTGGGGCCCCGGGGCACCGACCTCCTTTATGAAAACAGATTTTGTTTTAGGTAAATGGCCAACTTCCTGCAATTGTGTTGAAAACATGTCTATTCTACACGTTTTGTCATGAGGCTATGAGAATATTTAGCAGATTTAAAGCAAATTTCCTGTTATTCTACACATTTTGCCATGAGATCGAGTGAGAATCGTACAGTTTTACAGCACATTCCCTGCAATTATAAACATTTTGCTATCATATGCTATCTGGGGGGCCCACAACCCCTCAAAATAAAAATCATATAACAAAATTGGTTGGAGAACCCCTGGAGTTCGGGGAATGCTGGACACGTGTCCTGCGTTTCTGTGGCTGGGTAATAACCGCAGCACTTAAGGATCCAGAGTTAGCATATTTAGAAGAACTGTTTGACGTTTAAATCGTAGTCCCATTAACCCTGCTGCTGCTATAAAAAAGCGATGGTTTAATAGATAGAGAACTAGTGTTTCTTCTAATTGATTTGATTAAGGTGGGTAGTGTAAACTACACACTTCTAATGTCTGTGCTTAGAGGGTGATTCGGGGTTGTGTGATCTTTGACTGACTGAAATAAACTCAACAACTGAGACATAAACTGAACAAGTTCCACAGACATACAGTGGGGAGAACAAGTATTTGATACACTGCTGATTTTGCAGGTTTTCCTACTTACAAAGCATGTAGAGGTCTGTCATTTTTATCATAGGTACACTTCAACTGTGAGAGACGGAATCTAAAACAATGAAGATCTGTAAAGTTGTTTGGATTTTTACTAATTATCTTTGAAGGACAGGGTACTGAAAAAGGGACGTTTATTTTTTTGCTGAGCTTATAAGGACAGCACACACTCCTTTCTCTTATGGGTGAAATGTAGCCAGTTGCCGTCAGCTTCTGAATGTCTCACTCCTTCTTCCTCCTCTCCAGACAGCGTGGAGGATGAGTTGGAGCTTTCAGCCGTCCGCCATCGACCCGAGGGCCTGGAGCAACTGGAGGCCCTGACCCGCTTCAACCGCAAGGAGCTGCAGATCCTGTACCGAGGCTTCAAGAACGTAAGTGGGCCAGTTTAACCACACATCCAAAATGCAATTAAGAGAACATGCATTGTCTCTTTTCTGTCTCTCCATAAATGTCCTCCTCCAAATATCCATGTAGTCAGACTCGTGTTTCCATTCTTAGACCGTTCTTACCATTTGAGGACCACTTTGGAAACAAGTGTTTTAATTAATCATTTTAAGTGCTTTCCTCTAGGTCCACATTGTACATACGGTTGAAGTCGGGAAGTTTACATACACTTAGGTTGGAGTCTTTAAAACTTGTTTTTCAACCACTCCACAAATTTCTTGTTAACAAACCATAGTTTTGGCAACTTTGTGCATGACACAAGGAATTTTTCCAACAATTGTTTACAGACAGATTATTTCACTTATAATTCACTGTATCACAATTCCAGTGGGTCAGAAGTTTACATACACTAAGTTGACTGTGCCATTAAACAGCTTGGAAAATTCCAGAACATGAGGTCATGGCTTTAGAAGCTTCTGATATGCTAATTGACATAATTTGAGTTAATTGGAGGTGTACCTGTGGATGTATTTCAAGGCCTACCTTCAAACTTAGTGCCTCTTTGCTTGACATCATGGGAAAATAAAAAGTAAATCAGCCAAGAATACACAAGTCTGGTTCATCCTTGGGAGCAATTTCCAAATGCCTGAAGGTACCACGTTCATCTGTACAAATAATAGTACGCAAGTATAAAGACCATGGGACCACGCAGCCGTCATACCCCTCAGGAAGGAGACGTGTCTCCTAGAGAGGAACGTACTTTGGTGCGAAAAGTGCTAATAAATCCCAGAACAACAGCAAAGGACCTTGTGAAGATGCTGGAGGAAACAGGTACAAAAGTATCTATATCCACAGTAAAACGAGTCCTGTATCGACATAACCTGAAAGGCCGCTCAGCAAGGAAGAAGCCAAAACCACCATAAAAAAGCCAGACTACGGTTTGCAACTGTGCATTGGGAGAAAGATCATACTTTTTGGAGAAATGTCCTCTGGTCTGATGAAACAAAAATGAAACTGTTTGGCCATAATGACCATCGTTATGTTTGGAGGAAAAAGGGGGAGGCTTGCAAGCCGAAGAACACCATCCCAAACGTGATGCACAGGGGTTTCAGCATCATGTTGTGGGGGGTGCTTTTCTGCAGGAGGGACTGGTGCACTTCACAAAATAGATGGCATCATGAAGACGGAAAATCATGTGGATATATTGAAGCAACATCTCAAGACATTAGTCAGGAAGTTACAGCTTGGTCGCAAATGCATCTTCCTTATGGACCCAAGCATACTTCCTAAGTTGTGGCAAAATGGCTTAAGGACAGGAAAGTCAAGGTATTGGAGTGGCCATCACAAAGCCCTAACCTCAATCCTATCGAAATGTGTGGGCAGAACTGAAAAAGCGTGTGCGAGCAAGGAGGCCTTCAAACCTGACTCAGTTACACTAGGTCTGTCAGCAGAAATGGGCCAAAATTAACCCAATTTATTGTGGGAAGCTTGTGGAAGGCAACCTGAAACATTTGATCCAAGTTAAACAATTTAAAGGCAATGCTACCAAATACTCATTGAGTGTATGTAAACTTCTGACCCACTGGGAATGTGATGACAAAAATAAAACTGAAATAAATCATTCTCTCTACTATTATTCTGACATTTCACATTCTTAAAATAAAGTGGTGATCCTAACTGACCTAAGACAGGGAATTGTTACTAGGATTAAATGTCAGGAATTGTGAAAAGGTGAGTTTAAGTGTATTTGGCAAAGGTGTATGTAAACTTCCGACTTCAACTGTATGTGGCCGACCGGGCTCGATTCCGTCTTATGTTGCAAATTTAGATGATTGTAAAAACTAATTTTTACATTTTATTAAAGTAGAGACTTGGTATATGGTATATTATACACTATATTTGAGGAACAATGAGAAAGTAATTATGCTTTGAAAGTTGATAAACTTGGGACCTCATTTTTGAGACATGGCCCTTGGAATGTTTTGGTACACTTTCTGGAGAGCTCTTCTTTGTCTACAGTACACCCATTCAGCATTGTTTACACCCTCTTAAGCTTTAGACCCACCATCTCTTGAAGGATTCACATGCGAGGCCATGTACTTAACAACCAAAGATTTCAAGAGGGCTGGTTCATAAATGTCATCTGGAGTGCCAGAGTGTGCTTTAGGTGTTCTTAAACTCAGAACGTTGTCAGTTTGTAAATTAAAAGCATTTTGCTCTCGGAGCGTTCATAGAGCACACTGGATGCTCTGGCTGAGGAGTAGGGTTGATCCGAGCATTCTGACCTAACAACAGCAGTCAAGCACCCAAGCTAACTGGCTAACGTTGGCTAGCTTGCTAGCTACTTCCAGACACAAATGAGAGAACTGTTCACTCTGACCATTTTACTCGCCCTAGCAGAGCTGTTTTTATGTAATCCAGAGTATTGGCTCGCCGCCATTGGACATTGGAGCAGTGGAAACGCGTTCTCTGGAGTGATGAATCACGCTTCACCATCTGGCAGTCCGACGAACAAAACTGGGTTTGTCGGTTGCCAGGAGAACACTACCTAACCGAATGCATAGTGCCAACTGTAAAGTTTGGTGGAGGAGGAATAATGTTCTGGGGCTGTTTTTCATGGTTCTGGTTAGGCATCTTAGTTCCAGTGAATGGAAATCTTAACGCTACAGCTACAATGTCATTCTAGTTTGGGGAAGGCCATTTCCTGTTTTAGCATGACAATTCCCCCATTCACAAAGCGAGGTCCATCCAGAAATGGTTTGCTGAGATCGGTGTGTGGAAGAATTTGACTGGCCTGCACTGAGCCCTGACCTCGACCCCCATCAAACACCTTTTGGATGAATTGTAAGTCCAATTGCGAGCCAGGCCTAATCTCCCAACATCAGTGCCCGACCTCACTAATGCTTTTGTGGCTACATGGAAGCAAGTCCATGCAGCAACGTTCCAACATCTAGTGGAAAGCCTTCCCAGAAGAGTGGACGCTGTTATAGCAACAAAGGGGTGACCAACTCCATATTAATGCCCATGATTTTGGAATGAGATGCTCGATGAGCACGTGTCCACATACTTTTGGCTACTTAGTGTACCTCACTCGAGAATACTCAAGGATGAGTACTAAAGGAACAATTAGGTCAAACCTCAAATGCATTCTATATACTATCTAATGACTAACGAACAATCGGGTCACACAAGGTTCTTTAGAGCGACAAGTGTACAATAAAAAGGTCTTTGTCACCTCTGTTAAGAACCGTAATGAGATGACCCAGAATTAACTTGACCCAAATTGTCTGGTGACAAATGGGTAGGCCCACGGCCTATGACACCGCATCCCGAGTGGCCCTGGTCCCTGTGGACACTACCCAGAGACCCTGTGATGTGCATAGGGGAAGTCTACCATTAGCCCTTCACCACAGGAGACTGGAAACAAGGGCTGATAAGTTCTCTAATGCCTGAGGCGGCTCTTAATTGTCACCATGTTGTCCCCTGACGCCTTGTCCCTATGGAATCTCTCATCAAAACATTTTTAAGACCCCTTCCCCTACCTCTAGAGCTTTTTGTTTTCTCTCCTCTTTCGCTAAGACTGTTTTAAGGTGGCATTTGGTCTTGCATGTTCAATGATAGTGGCCTCTCAGTAGAAGCCAGACCCATCACTCCTCTACAGTTAGGCAGTTATTGTAGTTGGGCACATTCCCAATCAGGACAGTGTCTCAAACTTAGAAAAATCACAGCTTTTGACTAGCTTTTGTCCATTGTCGAGGCTATAGCTCTTTAACTCATTACCCGCTCAGGTCAAAATCCTGATCTATGGATCACGCTCAGCCAGTGTCAGGGGCAGAACACAGGAAAGCTTTAAAAAAAACTGACCTGACAAATGTAATCTGGAACAGTCTCTATTCTAAGCAATTTTGGCCCTGTGTCCTTGACGTCTCAGACTTGGGTGCGAATCATCGCTCCAAGGTGAGCGTCTGAGGGTAGTAGGAGTCTTTTTGAACATCAATCTTTACGAGTAAGACATTTATAACCCCTCCGAGCGGCCAGAGTTTGGCTTTCTCTCCGATCAGTAGTGCCCGGAACGAGACCTTTGGCCAAGTATTTAGATGTCCGAACAGGGCTTTATTCAGACTGATGTGGTCATATGTCCAACACTGCTCGTCTTTATCGTCAGACGCAGTATGAAGGTTGTTTCTCGCATTGCCGACCTCATCCCAGACTCCTGACAATAGCAACCCAATCTCCTCACGTCTGACCAATTCTTCCAAACTGTTCAGGAATTCAGAGCCAGGGCATCGGCATGGGGCAGCAGATTGCCATCTCAGAATGTGACTCTTTAAAATACATCAGTGGAGATGCCGCTGTTAAAACTTCTGTCAGTAGCTTGATTTTCCACATACATTTCCTTCAACCCGACCTTGACAAGATAAGTCATTGTAAGTAATTTCACGTGCGGCTGGGGTTTGCATTCCACAAATGAGTTATGATTTTCTTCTCATGGATGAGTTCATTTTACAAGTTTATCAAATGAATACAGATACATTGAGTCATCTCAGACCCATTCAAACCCATATGTAGAGAAGTGCACTGTCATAGAGTAACAATTTTGTGAGATTTTACTCTATTTTGATATTGATTGACGTAAACACAAACCAATCATATCAGCACACCAACATGCTGACAATATTCATTGGACATTTTTCTATTTGGCTTTAGTAGGTTTCATTCTCCTCACAATTGAGATGAGCTCTCTGGTCTCTCAGTGAGATTTACAGTGAGGAAAAAAAGTATTTGATCCCTTGCTGATTTTGTACGTTTGCCCACTGACAAATAAATGATCAGTCTATCATTTTAATGGTAGGTTTATTTGAACAGTGAGAGACAGAATAACAACAAAAAAATCCAGAAAAACACATGTCAAAAATGTTATACATTTATTTGCATTTTAATTAGGGAAATAAGTATTTGACCCCTCTGCAAAACATGACTTAGTACTTGGTGGCAAAACCCTTGTTGGCAATCACAGAGGTCAGACATTTCTTGTAATTGGCCACCAGGTTTGCACACATCTCAGGAGGGATTTTGTCCCACTCCTCTTTGCAGATCTTCTCCAAGTTATTAAGGTTTCGAGGCTGACTTTTGGCAACTCAAACCTTCAGCTCCCTCCACAGATTTTCTATGGGATTAAGGTCTGGAGACTGGCTAGGCCACTCCAGGACCTTAATGTGCTTCTTCTTGAGCCACTCCTTTGTTGCCTTGGCTGTGTGTTTTGGGTCATTGTCATGCTGGAATACCCATTCACGACCCATTTTCAATGCCCTGGCTGAGGGAAGGAGGTTCTCACCCAAGATTTGACGGTACATGGCCCCGTCCATCGTCCCTTTGATGCGGTGAAGTTGTCCTGTCCCCTTAGCAGAAAAACACCTCCAATTGGGGTGGTTATTGGGGTCATAGGCAGCATTCCTCCTCCTCCAAACACGCCGAGTTGAGTTGATGCCAAAGAGCTCCATTTTGGTCTCATCTGACCACAACACTTTCACCCAGTTGTCCTCTGAATCATTCAGATTTTCATTGGCAAACTTCAGACGGGCATGTATATGTGCTTTCTTGTGAAGGGGGACCTTGCGGGCGCTGCAGGATTTCAGTCCTTCACTGCGTAGTGTGTTACCAATTGTTTTCCTAGTGACTATGGTCCCAGCTGCCTTAAGATCCTCCCGTGTAGTTCTGGGCTGATTCCTCACTGTTCTCATGATCATTGAAACACCACGGGGTAAGATCTTGCATGGAGCCCCAGGCCGAGGGAGATTGACAGTACTTCTGTGTTTCTTCCATTTGCAAATAATCGCACCAACTGTTGTCACCTTCTCACCAAGCTGCTTGGCGATGGTCTTGTAGACCATTACAGCCTTGTGTAGGTCTACAATCTTGTCCCTGATATCCTTGGAGAGCTCTTTGGTCTTGGCCATGGTGGAGAGTTTGGAATCTGATTGATTAATTGCTTCTGTGGACAGGTGTCTTTTATACAGGTAACAAACTGAGATTAGGAGCACTCCCTTTAAGAGTGTGCTCCTAATCTCAGGTCATTACCTGTATAAAAGACACCTGGGAGCCAGAAATCTTTCTGATTGAGAGGGGGTCAAATACTTATTTCCCTCATTAAAATGCAAATCAATTCATAACATTTTTAAAATGTGTTTTTCTGGATTTTTTGTTGTTATTCTGTCTCTCACTGTTCAAATAAACCTACCATTAAAATCTGATAATTTTTTTGTCAGTGGGCAAACGTACAAAATCAGCAGGGGATGAAATACTTTTTTCCCTCACTGTATGTCACCATGACCGAGATGAACTTGACCTCACCTCACGGAATGTAAGTGGCCGTTTTTGCGGGTTCTCTAGCCCCTGCGTTTTGATGGAATCGATACAGAAAACATTTTAGCTGTCTCTTTCAGCCGGCTTGACTACTTTACCTGTCTTTGCTGGCCTTGATCAAACGCTCTCCTCTAAATCGAGCTCTTAACAACTTTAGGTGCAGTGTGAACTCTGTTCTCTGTGAAGAGCAAAACATGCAGCAATCTGTTGCGCGTTGTGTGATCTGAAGTGAAGATGTTATTGTTTGTGTGGTGGCTTACATTTTAGTCAATTGGCTTGATTCCAAACTGAAAACTTCCCACATTCTCCCTGCCCTTGTCGATTTGCCTTCATCACTCTAGAAGGACCTGATAAATTAAAGCAATATTATTGAATCTCTATACACATCATTTCTTTCATCTGGTCTCCTCACATGTGCTAGGGCGAGTCACTGCACTGTATAAAGGGCAGCAGTAGGATGTTTCTTTGTTTGGGACGCAGCCATTCTTCATTACTTTGCCATTTAATCACTACGTCCAATTAGTGTTGACATCTGTAACCTCCCAACAGTCTCTGGGGTTTCAAGGGTAGTGTGAACACACTGCATTTCCACTCTGCACGTCTCACAACCATATTTTGATTAGCAGACAATAGGGCTGAAATAAGGGAAGCAGTTTAATGTCGCAACGTACTATAACCATTCTGAGCATAATTACTGTACTCTATATGGCCTCATGCAGCGTGAAAAAGCAGTGTGTGGGGGGGGGGGGGGGGGGACACAAAACAGTGTTTTAATTAGCACTAGCTTTGCGAAACAACAAAGGCTCCAAATAAATATTGTCTACGTCGAACTTTGTGTCTGTACAGCAGACACCTTGATTGGTTTAGTGATTAGGTTTGAAGTTGATTCAACAGAGTACGTAGGCCATGGAAGAACTGGGACATTTTCAGCTTCCAGGAATTATGTAGAGATCCTTGCGCCATGGGGCAGTGCATGATCATGCTAAAACATGAGGTGATGGCGGCGGATGAATGGCACGACAATGAGCCTCAGGATCTCGTCATGGTATCTCTGTGCATTCAAATTGCCATCGCTAAATGCAATTGTGTATGTTGTCCGTAGCTTATACCTGCCCATTCCATAACCCCACCGCCACCATTGGGGCACTCTGTTCACAACGTTGACATCAGCAAACCGTTCGCCCACACAACGCCATACACGTAGTTGTGAGGCCGGTTGGACATAATGGCAAATTCTCTTAAACGATGTTGGAGGCGGCTTATGGTAGAGAAATTAACATTCAATTATCTGGCAACAGCTGTGGTGGGCATTCCTGCAGTCAGCATGCCAATTGCACGCTCACTCAAAACTTGAGACATCTGTGGCATTGTGTCGTGTGAAAAAAATGCATATTTTAGAGTGTCCCTTTATTGTCCCCAGCACAAGATGCATCTGTGTAATGATCGTGCTGTTTAATCAGCTTCTTGATATCTTGGCAAAGGATATCTTGCTGTTTAATCAACATCTTGATATCTTGGCAAAGGAGAAATGCTCACTAACAGGGATGTAAACCAATTTGTGCACACAATTTTACAGAAATAAGCTTTTTTGTGTGTATGGAAATGTTCAGGTATTTTCAGCTCATGAAACATGGGACCAACACTTTACATGTTGCGTTTAAATATTTGTTAAGTGTAATAGCTTAAATGGAGATTGTCTGACAAACAAATATCTGAGGTATAGTATATTAGAATTACTGCAATATCCATGCTTATGCATTTGTAAAATACAGTGCCTTCAGAAAGTATTTAGACTTTTTCCATATTTGGTTGTTACAGCCTGAAATTAAATGGATTAAATGTTGTGTCACTGGCCTACACACAATACCCCATAAGGTCAAAGTGGAATTATGTTTCTAGAAATGTTTACTAATTCTTTAAAAAGACAAAGCTGAAATGTCTTGAGTGGCAAGCCTAAATAAGTTAAGGAGATAAAAATGTGCTTAATGTCACATGATAAGTTGGACTCACTCTGTGTGCAAGAATAGTTTTAACATGATTTTTGAATAACTACCTCATCTATGTACCCCACACATACAATTATCTGTAAAGTCCCTCAGTCAACCACAAAGATCATGGAGGTTTTCCAAAAATGTTAAATTTGATTTGTTTAATTTCACCTTTATTTAACCAGGTAGGCCAGTTGAGAACAAGTTCTCATTAACAACTGCGACCTGGCCAAGATGAAGCAAAACAGTGCGACACAAACAACAACACAGAGTTACACTAGGAATAAACAAACGTAGAGTCAATAACAAAATAGAAAAAGTCTATATACAGTGTGGGCAAATGACGTGAGGATGTAAGGCAATAAATAGGCCATAGAGACGAAGTAAGTACAATTTAGCAAATTAACACTGGAGTGTAGATGTGCAGATGATGATGTGCAAGTAGAAATACTGGTGTGCAAAAAAGTAACAATATGGGGATGAGGTCGTTAGAATGGATGGGCTGTGTACATCTGCAGTGATCGGTAAGCTGCTCAGATAGCGGATGCTTAAAGTTAGTGAGGGAGATATAAGTCTCCAACTTCAGCGATTTTTGCAATTAGTTCCAGTCATTGGTAGCAGAGAACTGGAAGGAAAGGCGGCCAAAGGAGGTGTTGGCTTTGGAGATGACCAGTGAGATATACCTGCTGGAGCGTGTGCTACGCAAAGAAGGGCAGCTATTGGTAGATGGGTAAAAAAAGTTGACATTGAATATCCCTTTGAGCATGGTGAAGTTATTAATTACACTTTTGATGGTGTATCAATACACCCAGTCACTACAAGATAAAGGCGTCTTTCCTAACTCAGTTGCTGGAGAGGAAGGAAACCGCTCAGGGATTTCACCATGAAGCCAATGGTGACTAAAACAGTTACAGAGTGTAATGGCTGTGATAGGAGAAAACTGAGGATGGATCAACAACATTGTAGTTACTCCACAATACTAACCTAAAGGACAGAGTGAAAAGAAGGAAGCCTAAGTGTGAAAGAAGGAAGCCTGTGCAAATGTATTTTCATTAAGGCACTGAATTAAAACTGTAAACCAATTTTTGGCAAAGAAATACATTTTATGTCCTGAATACGAAGTGTTATGTTTGGGCAAATCCAACACAAGACATCACTAAGTACCACTCTTCATATTTTCAAGCATGGTGGTGGCTGCCTCATGTTATGTGTATGCTTGTCATCGACAGGGACTAGGGAGTATTTTAGGATAAAAAGAGAAGTAGTAGAGCTAACCACAGGCAAAATCCTAGAGGAAAACCTGGTTCAGTCTGCTTTCCAACAGACACTGGGAGATACATATTCCTTTCAGCAGGACAAAAAGCTAAAGGTCAAATATACACTGGAGTTACACTACAGTTTTGACTTAAATTGGCTTTAATCTATGGCAAGACTTGAAAATGGCTGTCTGGCAATAATCAACAACTAACTTGACACAGTTTGAAGAATTTTTAAAAGAATAATGTGAAAATATTGTTCAATCCAGGTGTTCAAAGCTCTTAGAGACTTACCCAGATAGACTCACAGCTGTAATCGCTGTCAAAGGTGATACTAACATGTATTGACTCAGGGGTGTGAATACTTATGTAAATTTGATATTTCTGTATTTCATTTTCAATAAATTAACAAAAAATATCTAAAAACATGTTTTTACTTCGTCATTATGGGGTATTGTGTGGCGATGGGTGAGAAAAAAATACTATTTAATCCATTTTGAATTCAGGCTGTATCACAATGAAATGTGTAATAAGTCAAGGGGTATGAATACTTTCTGAAGGCACTGTATATGTGATAATTATTACTTTGACACCCTCAACGTGTAACCTACAATTCCCAACACAGGACTTTTAAAGCCAGGACTAGATCAAGCTTATATAGACAGTATAAGCGGTGTACTGTATACCCAGTATTGCCTAGTAAGACAATCCTCAGAGGGGTAAGATGTTAACACCACAACACCGTTCCTAGCTCCCTTACACTTAACTTTTGACAGAATCAGGTCACAAAACAGCCAAAAGAAAAACTGGACACAAACTTAATTCAAACTTTGTGTTCCTGCCTGCTTTCCCGGAAAATCGAGGGTCTTCTTGACCTACCGGATACTCACAGGATATTAAAAGGGGTTTATGAAACAACAAAGAACTAGCAACTCCCCTGCTTTTCCCCTCGTTCCCCCGAAACCATGAGCCATCTGGGGATCCAAACACGTGGGTCCCAGGGTACTTTACTACCCTACCCACCCAGGGTAAACTGTTCCTCCATCTCTCTTCTGCAGACTTGGTCATATCAGAGACCATCTGAGACAATTGAGTAGACACTGAGGTGTAAAGTTACAGTATGCCTGGAGCGCACTCACTGGTAACTTTGGTGCAAACTTTTACAACTCAAACCTCTCTTGATCTTGCGCCTGTTGTGCAAGGTTCTGAGGCGTTTTAGATGTTATTTGAGGAAAATTCTTGCCTGAAACTTGAATGCTCGTGGTAGGCTTTAGCTCAGTGGGGAAACACATTGACACTCGTACACACAAACTGCGTGCTGATCAATGGGATTTGCTACTTGACAAGGCATGCAGCCCTGCCCTTGAAAAGTCTAAGTGTGCCACCTGCCAGCTGTGTTTATGTAGTTGGTCCTGACCCACAAACATCGAAACAACAGCTGTGGCCCACACAATTATCACCCTCCACTCTCTTCATTGGGGTTGGATACAGTTTTGCATACATGTACAAGTTCTATGAATGTTGTCAATATTTGTGTCGACTATCATTAAGTGACCTTTTGTGGCCAATTAGCATTTTGTTTGAGCTAAGTCAATTGTGTTCGTGTCAAGTTCATTCAGTTTGCAACGCGATCATTTAAGTTCATTTTGTTTCTATCCTATTTTTTTCATTGTTGTTTTGGGGTATTGCGCCGCAGGGCCACCGTAGCAATGACAGGTGTTGCCTCAGTAAATGAATACTCATTCATAACCATACGATACCAACCTGGAAAGCTACTACAACCACTACTTTATGTGGTCTTTACACTGTTCAACTTGATGGATTATTTCAACATTGCTCAGTCCCGTGTTTCATTTATTTAGTGGCCTTCCCTTTTTTGCTCATTATTATTTCACAATGGTCATCTCTTTCCAAACATTGGGAGATGTATGGTATTATATACAGTAGACAGCTTGGGGTTGCATGAGTTGTGAGGTGGTGGTTTGTTACTACGCCGATAAATAACAATATTCATCCGGACCTTTGCTAACTAGGAAAATGACTGGACCTTCTCAAATAGTACTTTAGTAACCCTGCTAGAGGCTATATAAGGCACCACCCCCACATGCCTGACATTAATCTTGCACCTTTTACCGAGACGAAAGCTTTGTTAGTGTGAGCTGTGAATGTTTTCGAAAGCACATAGCTTAAGGGTTATCATTGTTATCAGCAGCCCAACAGTGGGCTGGTGAGACCTTAATGAGTGGCAGGTAGCCTAGTGGTTAAGAGCGTTGGGCCAGTAACAGAAAGGTTGCTGGTTTGAATCCCCAAGCCAACTAAGGGAAAATCTGCCAATGTGCCCTTGAGCAAGACACGTAACCCTAATATCTCCTGTAAGTTGCTGTGGTCTAAGAGCGTCTGCTAAATGACTACAATGTCAATGTAAATATGGTGTCTTGAGCTGGGAATCCATTCATGTCCTTCTAATTTACTAAATGACACACAAGTAATGATGTTGTATGTATGTGCATGCACTGCAAGATTTATATTCTCGTTCTGTCTTGTACAGAGGCAAGATAAAAATGGAAGTGTATGCTACTGTTCATTGTTTAACAACAAATTATTCATGTCAATGATTGATCTTTTTAGACTGTGTAATTGGTGGATTTCTACAACCAACATGGATTGTTTTTCAGTATTCTACTCTGTAAGAAAAGTTAGCTCCATTACCTTAACGCTAGCTCCAGAAGCCTACATGATAGGCTAATACAATTCTTAAGGGCTTCAATGTCAAACATTATAGATTTCCATTTAGCAGACAAGGGCAGATAGTGTATTTTGACTTGAGGAAGGAGCCAAGCCTAATTTTTCTCTCAAAGGACACCATTTTAAAAGCCCTCTGTATTTTCCTGTTTCCCTTTTGGGTATAATGGTCGGTACACTTTTCCCCACACTCACTCAAGGGCGTGGGCAGCAGGTAGCCTAGCGGTTAAGAGTGTTAGGCCAGTCGACTAGGTGAAAAATGTGTTGATGTGCCCTTGAACAAGTCGCTTAAACCCTAGTTGCTCCGGTACATTGCTCTGGACAAGAGCAACTACTAAAAATGAAAGGTTGATAATGGCCTGCCAAATGCATCTGATATGCAAGCCATACTGTAGTTCTATGCAATTGTGTGAAAAACGCTTCCCACTGATTGCCAGTGTATTTGCAGGAAACACATTTCATAAACTCGTATTGTTTTTTGGTTTCATTTGACTTTTGGCCCTCTTTCAGTACTGTGTGCGAGGGTGTATGTTTTATCTGGTTGAAGCTTTTCCTAGTTTCATATAGGGAAGGATTAGAAAACACAGCCCAATAAGGCACAGTCCCAGCATAATGTTCTTACTTTCACATAACTTATGTATATATTTTCTTTTTCACTTTCAAGCCTTAGCCCCCCAGCTAAAGTATCCTGGCATCCCGGGTCCCATTTACTGTAAATCAAGAAAACCACTGTCCAAATGCATGAATTGTGTTTAAAGAGAACGTCACCAATGTGTTTATGTGCATTCACCTCACCTTGATATGGTCTCTCTTATGAAATCCTGCAATCCTGTATCGCCTTGTCTGAGGGTCGATTCTTGTATTGAAAATGTGGGTAGTCAATTCCCTCATACCTTTGGGTTGAGAGATTGTCAGCACGGGTGAAATATTTTCCCCTGTGGGGAAAAATGCACTCCCAAAATTGAATAGCCGGGCCGTGTGAATGCTGGCTGGTAATAAGTCGATAATGAAAACAAGGCTTACCCGCCTCCAACACATCTCAATGCTGAGGTTTATGCGCTAACAACACTCTTCTCTGGATGTTTCTTTTTCTGAAAAGACTGGCTTTTGAAGAGTTGCATAAGAGTACTCATATAAATGTCTCTTAAGTTTACTGAATGGGGCCAGACGTCTACAGCTTGGTAGCTTTAAAAAGGCCTTGGATGAGAAATTGGTCGGAGCTTGGCTTGCATTTTCCTTTATTCTTGGATTTGGACAACATTGAATGGGCCAATTACTTTTTTACTCCAAAGCACTGAATGAAATCAGAGCCTTTTATGTATAGTTTCTCCCCATATACAGTGGAACGCTGAATCAACTGTATCGTGCCAATGAAAGGCTACGGCGGTCCTTTTCACATCAGTAGAAAGGATTGCTTTTATCACATCTTGCAGCATAGGGTTGGCCATGTCAGAGGTTTTCTAGAGGCAAACTGGGAATACCTTGTTGGCCTGGAGAAAAGACCCTCTGTTCAAATCAACTAGCCTTTTGAAAACATGTTTTAATTGAGAAACCTTTAAAGCTACAGTCCTTAGTTGCCACATCCATTTTTGGACATATAAATGAATGATAGATACCCATTGATTCTTGAAGAATATAACTTAGAAATGCCCCAAAATATAAGCTTGTTTTACTCCAGTGTTTGTAAACAATGTAAATGTAAACACACTTCAAAACATTAAGATTTCTAATGAATTATGGAATGATATTTCCTTTTCTTTGCAGGAGTGCCCTAGCGGCGTGGTCAATGAAGACACCTTCAAAGTCATCTACTCCCAGTTCTTCCCACAGGGAGGTATGTTGACACATCTGGTGAGAATTGTTCTGCTTGACAAATGGCTCCCACCATCAATACTGCTTTAGGGCTGAAATCGTTAACCCTGGGTTGTGTTCAATATGCACAAAATGGGAGAAAAAGGCGTTGAAACAGAGAATGTACTACTTGAACTTCTCCACAAAGTTTGGTTGTTTTCCGTTTCAAAACACTTTCTGTTTTTTACCTATTGAACACGACCCTGGTTGGGGAAGCTTCTAGATCAGCTGGAGGTTCTTGTTACTTTTGAACTCTTTTACTGCATTCTGTAATCAACTTGATTAATTATCTCAAGCAATGTCTCCATTTTAGGCATAGGAGGCAGACAAAAAATATTTGAAAAAAAGGTAATGAGAAGGAATAGAAGAATATCGCATTACAAAATGGAAATCAAATAAAATCTAATTTTATTTGTCACTAAGTGTAGAACTTAGTGAAATGCTTACTTACAAGCCAACAATGCAGTTAAGAAAAATAAATGCTTAGTAAAAAATGAGCGGGGGCATTGGTTAGTCGAGGTAATTGAGGTAATATGTACATGTAGGTAGAGTAAAAGTGACTATGCAAAGATAATAAACAGAGAGTAGCAGCAGCGTGAAAGAGGGGTGGACAATGTAAATTAGTCTGGGTAGCCATTTGAAGCTTTTTGGACCTAGACTTGGTGCTCCGGTACCGCTTGCTGTGCGGTAGCAGAGGGGAACAGTCTATGACTAGGGTGGCTGGAGTCTTTGACCATTTTTATGGCCTTCCTCTGACACGGGAAGCTTGGCCCCAGTGATGTACTAGGCCGTTTGCACTACCCTCAGTAGAGGCTTGCGGTCGGAGGCCGAGCAGTTGCCACACCAGGCAGTGATGCAACCATGCTCTTGGTGCAGCTGTAGAACTTTTTGAGGATCTGAGGACCCATGCCAAATCTTTTCAGTCTCCTGAGGGGGAATAGGCGTGTGTTTGAACCATTATATTTTGATGGTGATGTGGACACCAAGGAACTTGAAGCTCTCAATCTGCTCCACTACAGCCCTGTCGATGAGAATGGGGGTGTGCTCGGTCCTCCTTTTCCTGTAGACCACAATCATCTCATGTTTTGATCACATTGAAGGAGAGGTTGTTGTCCTGGCACCACACGGTCAGGTCTCTGCCCTCATCCCTATAGGCTGTCTCATCGTTGTTGCTGATCAGCCCTACCACAGTTGTCTGGTCTGCAAACTTAATGATGGTGTTGGAGTCGTGCCTGGCCCTGCAGTCATGAGTGAACAGGGAGTACAGGAGGGGACTGAGCACGCACCCCTGGGGGGCCCCCGTGTTGAGGATCAGCGTGGCAGATATGTTGTTACCTACCCTTACTACCTGGGGGCGGCATGTCAGGAAGTCCAGGATCCATTTGCAGAGGGAAGTGTTTAGTCCCAGGGTCCTTACATTAGTGATGAGCTTTGAGGGCACTATGGTGTTGAACGCTGAGCTGTAGTCAATGAATAGCATCCTCACATAAGTGATCCTTTTGTCCAGGTGGGAAAGGGAAGTGTGGAGTGCAATAGCGATTGCATCATCTGTGGATCTGTTGGGGCGGTATGCAAATTGGAGTGGGTCTGGGGTTTCTGGGATAATGGTGTTGATGTGAGCCATGACCAGCTTTTCAAAGCACTTCATGGCTACAGACGTGAGTGCTATGGGTCTGTTACCATTTAGGCAGGTTACCTTAGTGTTCTTGTGTACAGGGACTATGGTTGTCTGCTTGAAACATGTTGGTATTACAGACTCAGTCAGGGACAGGTTGAAAATACACTTGCCAGTTGGTCAGCACATGCTCGGAGTACACGTCCTGGTAATCCGTCTGGCCCTGATAGGTCTTACTCACATCGGCTACGGAGAGCGTGATCACACAGTTGCCTGGAACAGTTGATGCTCTCATGCCTGCTTCAGTGTTGTTTGCCTCGAAGCGACCATAGAAGTAATTTAGCTTGTCTGGTAGGCTGGTGTCACTGGGCAGCTCACGGCTATGCTTCCCTTTGTAATCTGTAATAGTTTGCAGGCCCTGCCACATCCGACGAGCGTCGGAGCCGGTGTAATACGATTCAATCTTAGTCCTGTATTGACGCTTTGCATGTTTGATGGTTGGTCGGAGGGCATTGCGGGATTTCTTATAAGCATCTGGATTAGAGTCTCGGTCCATGAAAGTGGCAGCGCTACCCTTTAGCTCAGTGCGGATATTGCCTGTAATCCATGGCTTCTGGTTGGGGTATGTACGTACAGTCACGTACAGGAATCAGGACGATATACGGTCAGATTTGCCAAATGGAGGGCGAGGGAGAGCTTTGTACGTGTCTCTGTGTTTGGAGTACAGATGTTCTAGAGTTTTTTTCCCTCTGGTTGCACATTTAATTTGCTGGTAGTAATTAGTTTAAACAGATTTAAGTTTCCCTGCATTAAAGTCCCCTGCCACTAGGAGCGCTGCCTCTGGATGGGCGTTTTCCTGTTTGCTTATGGCCTTATACAGCTCAGTGAGTGTGGACTTAGTGCCAGCTTCGGTTTGTGGTAGTAAATAGACAGCTATGGAAAATATAGATGAAATCTCTCTTGGTATTATTGTTGTCTACAGCTTATCATGAGATACTCTACCTCAGGCCAGAAAATCCTCAAGACGTCCTTACTATTAGATTTCATGCACTAGCTGTTGTTTACAAATATACACAGACCGCCACACCTTGTCTTACCGGAGGCGGCTGTTCTACCTTGCCGATGCAACGTAAACCCCGCCAGCTGTACGTTATTCATGTTGTCGTTCAGCCACGACTCGGTGAAACATAAGATATTAGTTATTAATGTCTCGTTGTTAGAATATTCGTGATCGTGGCTCATCTATTTTATTATCCAATGATTGTACGTTGGCTAATAGGACTGATGGTAGAGGCAGATTACTCACTTGCCGTCAGATCCTTACAAGGCACCCCGACCTACGTCCCCGATATCTCCGTCTCTTTCTCACGCGAATCACAGGGATTTGGGCCTTGTTTGGTGTCTGAAGTAAATCCTTCGCATCCGATTCGTGAAAGAAAAAATATTTTTCCAGTGAATAATCGCTGTCCTGATAGCTAGAAGCTCTTTTCGGTTATAAGAGATGGTGGCAGAAATATTATATACAAAATAAGTTGCAAATAACGCAAAAAAACAACAACAATTGCACATTTGGTGAGGAAACCGTAAAATGGCAGCCATCTTCTCCGGCGCCATTATATCGGAAGAACGTTTCATGTTTTTCTTTCGTTTTTGCTGTTTTATCCGGGTCGTTCTTAAATTACGGTGGCGTTTGGGCAAGACATTGTGGAAAATTCACTTAATTTTTCTAGATGTTTTATTTATTTAAAATGTATTTGGGTCCTTCTTCCCATTCTAAATCAACTAATATGGTAGCTTAATGACTTTAAATTATGTTTATCATTATGATAACATTGTACCGCCAGTAGGAGTAGTAACACCAATGATGGTAACACCAATGAGACATTTTTGGTAAATGAGGAATTTCTGAAATGGAGGCCACAAATTCTCAAATCTAAGGTCATCAAACCTTTAAAAATAATTTACTAAAGAGATATGATTAATAATTTTGCTCACAATGTTATTTCCCTTGATTTAAGTTGAGTAACACCAAGTAACACTGGATTTTAGACACCAAATTATCAATAATAATAGATAGATATCGCTAAATCCCCAAAACACGTCACCAGTGGGACAAGCCAATAAGCTAGCCCCCAGTAGTTTCTACAATGCATACAAATATATATTTTGCAGTATATAGGACTTGCATATGTTTTCTTATTAAATAACAGTTAAATAAATGACAACATACATTTTCCATTGTAAGTGTTTTTTCATTGTGTCAAAGTCAAGGGACAGCATTTACTAATGCAATTCAAGAATGACCCATCCCTTACTGACTAGGAATAGGGGGGGGAAATGCTTAGTCCATTTTATAATGAGGTTTTCCTTTGGCCGGACCAAATGAGCTTTTGCTTTTGATTATCCAGTGGAATTGGGTCATTGGAATTGGTCTACCTGGAAAAAGAGGGGTTTGGGTTCTTGGAAATAAGCGCCTGGACTTTCTATGGCATATCGATATTCAGTTCATTTAGAGTTCACGCTGCCCTGAGGTAATATTTTTCTACTCTGAAGTTCTCCCCCAGATTCTAATTCACACATGATGTTTTTAAAAAGCCCCCTCTAAGACACTGTATCAAATAAGACAAATGACGAACAACACTGGCGAATGTGTCCCGCAAAAATCACTTTTATATGATGTCTCCATAACCACATAAATATATGGCTCTGGTTGCGCTTCATTACAGCAAGAGAGACCAAACTCTGTGTGAACTCTGAGGATATGGGTAGATCTGTCGACCGCTGTAAAACACATATCTTAATTTATTTTACAATAAAATAGTACAAGAGCCTATAGTACGTTAGAAACCTAATCAAAATAGCTTTCTATACAACCTGTATGTACATAACAGTAGTGTGTGGTAGCCAAACTCACACAAAGATAAATTCTCCTCAACAGTATCTCTTTGGTGGTTGGTTCAAAATGGGAACACTTTGTGGACCCGGTGCGCAGGGCTTCTGAATCAAGTGCACCTACCGGCAATAGTGCAACACAAACAAATAAAAAAAGGAGTGCAAGCCTTTATGGTTGGCTTTTCTACAGACATTTTTGGTGATCGACTAGGAATGCCTTGAAGATTGACCAGTGGATCGCGATCGACTCGTTGGTGACCACTGATGTCATAGATGTTACAGTATGTCTCTTATTATAAACCGGGTGGTTCGAGCCCTGAATGCTGATTGGCTGACAGCCGTGGTATATCAGACCATTTATTATAGAAACATTTATTTTTACTGCTCTACTTACACTGGTCCCCGTTTTATAATAGCAATAAGGCACCTCAGGGGTTTGTGGTATACGGCCAATATACCACAGCTAAGGGATGTGTCCGGGCACTCCACGTTGCGTTGTGCTTAAGAACAGCCCTTAGCCGTGGTATATTGGCCATACTCCAGACCCCCTCTGGCCTTATTGCTTAATTGACCAATGTAAAAGGATGGATTTCCTGTTTTAGAAGCAATGTAACATTGTGATGTCGTTGTATAGCTTGTTTTTTTTTTGTGCTCCCTTTGTTTCTATGACACTTGCTGGAGCCCTTTCTGATAGTGTCCCTTGTGTTTGGTGGACTAACATCTGTATTATACAGCTCAACAAAAGAAACTCAAGACTGACACTTCCATCTTTACAACAAGCGGACAAGTAGTCGCACACACACGCACATACACACGCACACACACGCGCTTCTGTTTATGCTGTCTGAAGATATTTGAGGATTACCTCTGTTCCGACCGCAACGTGTGAAGACGAGTCTTTGTTATTCTTGCAGTGAGAATGAAAGGGAGCGATAACACATCTCACTTAAAGGCCTGCAACTGTGAAAGCAAGAAAGAAAAATGAATCCAAACTCTTTCTACTCTGTTTTCTCTGTACTTGGGATGGATTTTATGTTGAACAGCGGAGCAAAAACATTTGAACATGTCTAGTTGGAACCACTGTGGGCCTGTATCGTCGGTCTAAATTGAGGCTCTGACTGGTCACCACTATGTTTGACTGAGGCTGTGTGTCTCTCATTTCAGACGCGTCGATGTATGCACATTTTCTGTTCAACGCGTTTGACACGGATAAAGATGGATCTGTGAGTTTTGAGGTAAGCTTGTGTATCCTTCTTCGGATCCTCTTCCTTTGACTGACACCATGCCAGCTGCACCACAGCGGCCCCAGCATCACCGACCCCCCCCACAGTTTTTAACTCACAAAATATATATTTTTTTCATTAGATTAACAAAACAATTGGATGTTCTGAGTCCATGTTAATGCAAAGATCACATCAAAAACAATATTTTAGGGTGATTCTTGAGTGTCATTTTAATTGTGCACCTAGCGAGAGAGGACTGTGTTTGTCTAGAGATGTTTCTGGTCGTCACTATCTGGGCAAGTGGCAAAGTTATAAACCCTGCCTATTTCTACAATGTATCTTCTTAAAATCAGATTTTAAACCTAACCCTAACCACACTGCTAACCTTATGCTTAATCCTAACCTGAAATTAAAACCAAAAAGAAAATGTGTTTTTTCATTATTTTGGACAATATAGCCAATTTTGACTTTGCCGCTTACCCATCTACTGGGAACCAATGTCGTCGTAGGCTACAACGATGGAAGAGTTTTCCAACCAAATCCTCACCCGATTCATACAAATAATAATCATGATATCATTCTGCCAGGTAGGTGTACTTAGTACTTAACATTTAATTCAAAATGTTTTTGGGAAAACCTTTCAATCTACTCATAAGACAGTTGCAGTATCATAAGTAGGCCTAGCCGATCGCTAACTGACTACACCGTAGATAAACCTGCATGCATGCACACACACACACGAAGACTGATGTTGCAATATTTTTTATGGCATATGAGAAACTTGTGCAAATTAATTAATTGTAATACGTTCAATAGGCTTACAGTAGCTAATTATTTTCTAGCCTAACTAGGCTGCATACTAGCCTACATGCAAATGCCTGTCTGATATATGCCCCCCCCCCACCCTAAGGATTCATTAGGCCTATAATTATTAGGCAACACATGCAGCCAAAACATCAAGGAACTCAGTATACATCTATCAGTGTGTGTGTGTGTCTCTGTTTTCTACCTCGACTGCATTGTCCTACGTTCCTTTGGCTGCAGTTTAACTGTGTGTGTGCCTTGAGTCATGTTCTTTGTTTGTCATCATCCTTATTAACTCATCTAACGGCCTCTCCCTCACAATCCTTCCTCTCTTTTGCTTCTTTAGTTCTGCTATTTTACAAAACACGGGCCTTATCTTTCAATTTGGTATCCCAGATTTTGCTGCAACGGACTCAAAATCTTTTTTATTTTTTTTCTCTCTCTCCCCACACAACCTTTTCATTTTTTACTGGTCATTTCATTTGTTACCTTTCGGTAGGAACGGGCTGGCAAACTGATGGCGCGTTTGACTTTGAACTTAACCAGACCGGCCCATCTTGGTAGGTGGGCCATTTCTCACTGCATCTGCCCAATAGAGAAAGCTGATAGATTATGTCAACAGAGAAAAAAGAAAAGGCTACTACAAAAATATATTAACAGACTCATCAGCCGCTGGCTGTGCCGCTCTCTTTTCACTGTCCAAAGAAATGGTTCAGCCCATCTGGCATCTGCCAGATTTGCCAGACGACCAATCCGCCCCTGATGACATCCCTGACATCACTCTCTGAAGTATAATGACCTAGATACATTTCCATTTAGAGATTTGGTTCTATAGTGTTACTCTTGTTGGAACACTCAGTCTTGACCAGTGTCGGTCAATCATGGTACTGGAGACACACAGGGTGTACAGGCTTTTAATTTCAATCTAGTCTTGACCCCCATTTAATTTAAAGGCTTTGTTGATGACTTGAGTAGGGTGGGCTAATGCTGAGCTACAACAATAGCCTGCACACCCTGCTAGTCTTCAGGACCAGAATTTACAGGATACAAGATATATAGTGCCTTCAGAAAGTATTCACACCCCTTGACTTTTTCCACATTTTGTGTTGCAAAGTGGGATTAAAATGTATTTAATTGTTATTTTTTTGGTCAACAATGTACACAAAATACAAATGTCAAAGTTGAAGAAGAATTTTAACATTTGTAAAAAATAAATGAAAAATAAAACAGTAGCTAATAAGTATTCAACCCCCTGAGTTAATACATGTTACAATCACCTTTGGCAGCGATTACATCTGTTAGTCTTTCTGGGTAAACCACTTAAGAGCTTTCCACACCTGGATTGTGCATCATTTGCCCATTTATTATTTTCAAAATTCTTCAAGCTCTGTCAATTTGTTTGTTGATCATTGCCAGACAACCATTTTCAGGTCTTGCCATATATTTTCAAGCAGATTTAAGTCAAAACTGTAACTCTGCCAATCAGGAACATTCACTGTCTTCTTGGTAAACAACTCCAGTGTAGATTTGGCCTTGATTTTTAGATTATTGTCAAAAAGTGAATTGCTATGCCACATTTTTTGCAAACAGGATGCATGTTTTGGAATATTTGTATTCTGTTCAGGCTTCCTTCTTTTCACTTTGTCCTTTAAGTTAGTATTGTGAAGCAACTACAATGTTATTGATCCATCCTCAGTTTTCTCCTATCACAGCCAACTTTCAACTTTATAACTGTTTTAAAGTCACCATTGGCCTCATGGTGAAATCCCTGAGCGGTTTCCTTCCTCTCCGACAACTGAGAATGCCTTTATCTTTGTAGTGACTGTGTGTGTTGATACACCATCCTCAAAGGGATATTCAATGTCTACTTTTTTTTTTTTTACCCATCTACCAATAGCTGCCCTTCTTTTTTAAATTTAACTAGGCAAGTCAGTTAATATTTACAATGACGGCCCTCCCCGGGCCAATTCTGCGCCGCCGTATGGGACTCCCAATCATGGCCAGATGTGATGCAGCCTGGATTCGAACCTAGGTACTGCAGTGACACCCCTTATGCTGAGATGCAGTGTCTTAGACCACTGTACCACTCTTCTTTGCAATGCATTGGAAAACCTCCCTGATCTTTGTGGTTGAAAATGTTTGAAATTCACTGCTCCACTGAGGGACCTTGCAGATAATTGTGTGTGTGTGGGGTATAGAGATGAGGTAGTCTTTAAAAAAAAATATGTTTGCAACTTATGTGACTTAAAAAAATATATACTCCTGAACTTATGTAGGCTTGCTATAACAAAAGGGTTGAATACCTATTGACTCGAGACGTTTCAGCTCTTTAAATGTTTTATTAATTTATAAAAACAAACAAAAACACATTGTGGAGTATTGTGTAGCCAGGCCAGTGACACAACATGTAAATGTAATTCGTCTTCAATTCAGGCTGTAACACAACAACATTTGGAAAAGTCAAGGGGTGTAAATACTTTCTGAAGGCACTGTCTAAGTATATATATATTTATTATCTTCATATAGTGTATCTCAATGGGACATTCCAGGTTAAATAATCTATTTTACAATACATATTTTAATATAGAATGTACAATTGTGGAGATTTCTTACATCAGTCTCTGAGAGTATGTGTGTCGTCTCAATCCTCTCCTAGTTACCTACCCCGTTGCCCTAGGAGCATTTGACAGAAGTTGATACAAAAAAAGTGAGCATTTCAAGGTTGTTAGAAGCTTCATACCCACAAGACACATGCTAACCGTGAAACTTCACTTAATTTGAATTGAGTCCAAATGGAATCCCCCCAGCATACATATAATTAACATTAATGAAGTGAATAATCTTGCTTATTAGGATAGAAAAGTTGTCTTTGCTCATCACCCGAGTTATCTGGTGTTACAAAAACACGGTGCGTTCTTCTGTCCAAGAGTACTGTATCACACTCAAGCCTATTTTGTAGGGATCCCAAAGCGTCTCTACAAATCAAATAATGTGCATTATTTATTATCTATGTTTCTGCACCCCAAGGATATAATGTGTGTTCATTTGTTTTGTTTTCTGGGAAGAATATTGTTGTAAAGAATCATACTGATGAATGTGTTATGGGTGGCAGTAGCCTATCTGTTAAGAGCATTGGGTCAGTATCCAAAAGGTTGCTGGTTCAAATCCCAGCGGGGTATGTGCCCTTGAGCAAGGCACTTGACACCAATTGGACACCTCTGGATAAGAGTGTCTGCTAAAGGACTTAAATGTTATATATTTTAGACTAGATACTTCAATCACTTAGATATGATAACCGAACCAAGTTCAATTCAATTTCCATATCACTTAGATATGATAACCGAACCAAGTTCAATTCAATTTCCATATCACTTAGATATGGTAACCAAAAAGAGTTCATTCTTTGTACATGAGTAGAAATGTCTGTTACCAGTATCATATCAACCCATTAAGGCTTCATAGATATTTCTGATATGTTTTTGGTACAATTTCCAATAGTTTGTGTTTCTACTGCAGGACTTTGTTATGGGCCTCTCTATCCTCCTCCGAGGCTCAGTCCAGGAGAAGCTCAACTGGGCGTTCAATCTGTATGATATTAATAAGGACGGACATATTACTAAAGAGGTACATCGCAACTCGCGACGTTAATTGAGTTACTTATTGATGTCTATAAATAAGAATAAAATACTGACCTAGTAATTGGTTGAACGACTGATACTTTACTTTATGTAGAAGCAAAGCATGACATATCTTCACATTTTGGTCAACCAGTCTAATGATATTTAAAAAAGGATCCTCGTCTTTTCTTCACCTTGTCTTTTATACAGTGTACTTGTCAACCTTATCTTTACTCTCTGTTTAAAAGGAAATGCTTGACATCATGAAGGCCATCTATGACATGATGGGGAAATGCACATATCCCCTACTCAAAGACGATACCCCTCGACAACATGTGGAGATATTTTTTCAGGTGTGTGTGTGTTTTTTTTTTAAAGTGCCATACATTGTTGCCAAAATGTGCATATTGCATTCACCATCATCATCAGCATTTATTGTATGGACCAATAGTCCAATGCTTGTCATATTTAAATACAAGTTACCCTAAAGTACAGTGACATTTGTTATGTGGAATGAAATGAACTATTTTCCATCTTTCCAATTAGTTCACCCATGTGTACTATTACAATATACATATTTTGCATTGCCTTCCCAACCTCTCTGACGTTCCTGACGAACCTCTCTGATGTTCCTGACCAACAGAAGATGGATAAAAATAAGGATGGTGTTGTAACCATAGACGAGTTTATTGACTGCTGCCAAAATGTGAGTTATTTCCACCGCCTTCTCTGCAATTGCATCACACATAATACAGTATTTAGTACCTCTGGTATACATTTTCAGTGAAGTCTGAGTTCCTCTCTTTGTCCACCAGGATGAGAACATCATGAGGTCGATGCAGCTCTTTGAAAACGTAATTTAACTCGTGGCTGACCTGGAGAGCTCTGGACTCGACTATCAACAGACACCAACGAACAACCAGCATACAGCGCAATGGACCACACAAATCATACATGTAATGGTATGAAACATTCTGGAATAACTGTAAAAAAAAAAAAGAAAAAAGAATTGATCTTTACAATCTTTCCTTTCCAATTTGAGTTTTGTGGTTTGATTAAGTAGATTGAACTCTTCAAATCTCCTGTGTACAAAGACACATATATCTTAACAGCTGTGCTGCAGTCACCATTTACAGTATCTGCAGTACAGGAATCCAGCAAACTGGGTCATCACTGTTTCACACAGACACAAAATAATGAACCCCGCCTATTTCTAAGATGTATCTTCTTAAAATTGTATTCCAAACCTTAACCCTGATTTTATACCAAACCTTAAATTAAAACCAAAATGCAAATTTTTGTTTTCATTAATTTTTACGATATTGCCAATTTTGCATTTGTGCCTGTGTTATCTAGTGGAAACCAGCAAAATTTGTTATCTTATGCCACTGCCTTTAAACAGATGGACAACAATGAGCCTGAAAGGTGAAAGTTTGTATGATGAATAGTGACATAACTGTATGCTGAAATCAGGCTCAGAATTCCAGAATGTTCCTAACCACTGAGGTTTTTCAGCCACCACGGTCCATCCTTTGCTCTCCCAGCACCCAAGTAAAATAGACTTAACATTGTACCATTTAAAAAAAAAAGTGTATATACTCTAAGAATCTATGTGGAACTTTCAACTTTGTTCATGCTTACTTGCCAACTAAAATGAGACGATGCACTCCACGTTGAACGGTGAAAAGTATCATTAGAAGCACACAGGTAGCTGTTACTTACATTGAGTGTGTGATTAGGAGAAACAATTATCTTGCCACAAGATTATGCTGCTTTTAAATGTACTGTATTTTATTTGTCCGTACATGTCTGTATTCCCCATGTGTCCTGTTGACTTGTTTTCATTCATGTTTCAAATAACAATTTTGCAGGTTACACTGGTATGTTGGATTTTGAATTATATAGATATGGTAGATATGCTAGTCAATGTACAAAGGGATAGTCAGGTGGACAGTATTAAGCAGAAGCTCACTCTTGGGGGGAATTGAATATTTTGAATATGCAAGTTTATCACTGTCCTTTGCAGAGGGTCACTGGGGTGAAGCTATAGAAGCAAATTGGAATCTGTCATACTTTGGTTTTGAGAGGTAGATCAGAAACAACCCCTATCCCCAACTATCTAGACAATAAAAAATGTAAAAATAAAAAAAACATTATTTCACCTTTATTTAGCCAGGTAGACTGGTTGAGAACAAGTTCTCATTTACAACTGCGACCTGGCCAAGATAAAGCAAAGCAGTGCGACACAAATAACAACACAGAGATACACATGGAATTAACAAACATACAGTCAGTATACAATAGAAAAGGTCTATATAGGGAGGTAAGGCAATAAATAGGCCATAGTGGCAAAATAATTACAATATAGCAATTAAACACTGGAGTGATAGTGGAGGATTGGACAGGAAACAATATGGTGATAATTCCACTCAGCCTATCAGAGGGCAAGGTGGAGCTATGGCCATATTGCTTAAATATACTCAGTGTAGGGGTTGTTTCTGGACAGGGCCTGTGTTTTCCTTCATCTTGTTTGTGACGTGTCCAGTTTCCCTGCATATGAGGACTGATTGGCCCCTGCGGTCTCTGATTAGAGTCCCGATTGGCTCCAATCATGCTCAGGGACAGAGCATGCTGGGTAGCAGATGGGGCCCCTCCCTCCCCAATATCACTACTTACAGGATGCTTCTGCTCCAAAACTCTACTTTATTGTCCATCCCTAAATTAAAAGTTTGTGGAAAGCAATGTGAACATGAGCAAGGAGGTATCTGCAGTATTTTGCATATTCTGTTTCCTTAATTGGCAATAACTTATTTATCCATGTAAATGTACCCCTGGGAATGTGTTCTGGAGTTCACAAGAAGAAGCATAGTCTAGGGAAATAACTTGTTTGTGTACCTAGCTTGATCTTATTTGACCAATGGATTTTGTTCAGTGGGCTAATTATCTCCTTAAAACATGGGTCAATTTAAGTAAGGCACAGCTACTTGGACAAGTCCAGGTTGTACCTGACGGTTTCACCACCTCAAAACGTGTTCTCCCTATTGAACGTGTCTCTGGCAAAGAAAGTGACTTCTGTCAATCTGTTACTCAACCTTACATCCTAATGTATTTAAATCAATCATAATAGCATGAGGTGCATGAGGGTAGTAATTGGGTGCTCTGAGTTCAGATTTTATTGCACTCAATCTGATCTTGGAAAATGAATTGATTGAACAAAGCCAGTTAAAACCTTCACAGATATATGCACAGGACTTAAATTGTATTTATTTTCTTACACAATGTACCAATGTTATTAGCTTATTTGAGTAGCCTCTGTGTGCTGAGTTTGTGGCTTGGATCCATTACAAAATGTTACAATAATGCCACCTTGTGGTACTCTGAGCCTACCACTTGGTTCAAAGAAATAATGTACTTTGAAATATTGGCAATTCAGGGATGCAGACGCTGCCAAGATAAAAAAAAAATCCCACACCCATTCAAATAACTTGCAATGGAGTCACGTTGTTACTCCAATCTTGAAAAAACGAGTTGAGTTGAGAAGCATTAAACACATTAGGTGAAACGTTGATGACTTGAATCGTATTCTGAAATAGAAGTGCTTTATATTTTCCTCGAAGGACCTCTATAAAATGTTAAGGAACTATGTTCCTCTTTCACTCAATACAATATGCCATTTTGCAGGCGCTTTTAATCCAAAGCGATTTAGTCGTGCACGTTTCACGTTTGGGTGGTCCCGGGAATCAAACCCACTACCCTGGCATTAGAAGTGCCATGCTTTGAGCTACAGAGGACCACTCTAAAAATGTAGGAAGGAAAGACTCATCTTTTTGCCATTAGCTAAATCTAAGAAACTGCTATCCAAGATAGTGTAGGTTAAATTTGTGCGGACCCATATAGGATTAGAAGGGTGATATAAAGGACCTTAAGCTGCACTGGGCATTTAAGATGTACAGTTGTCTTTGTGATTAGGTGAGTGCATTTTATAAGAGAGATTCAATAAACTGGTTTGAATGTTCATGTCCCCTGTGTTCAGATATTTCATGTGGTTGTGTCACTGTGGTGTGTAGTTATGTTCAATGTTCCCTCAAAAAAAAATTGTCACAGAGAAAGTTTCAGATCTGCTGAGCTCATACTTGAAAATGCTGTGCAACTTCTGCCGTGCGTTTACTGTGAACAATAAGGCTGTACTCGCTTTAAGTCAGTTTTAACCGTGACCAAGTTGGCTACTGTGGCTATATGATCATAATTTAGGCCTACCAGTGTGGCCTTGTATCAAAAACAATGGAAAAAAACACATCCCACATGCTCCGGGCATGTGCTGACCAACTGGCAGGTGTCTTCACTGACATTTTCAACATGCCCTTGATTGAGTCTGTAATAACAACATGCTTCAAGCAGACCACTCCCTGTGCCCAAGAACACAAAGGCAACCTGCCTAAATGACTACAGACACGTAGCGCTCACTTCCGTAGCCATGAAGTGCTTTGAAAGGCTGGTACAATGGCTCACATTAACACAATTATCCCAGAAACCCTAGACCCACTCCAATTTGCATACCGCCCAAACAGATCCACAGATGATGCAATCTCTATTGCACTCTACACTGCCCTTTCCCACTTGGACAAAAGGAACACCTATGTGAGAATGCTGTTCATTGACTACAGCGTTCAACACCAGAGTACCCTCAAAGCTCATCACCAAGCTAAGGATCCTGGGACTAAACACCTCCCTCTGCAACTGGATCCTGGACTTCCTGACAGGTCGCCCCCAGGTGGTGAGGGTAGGTGGCAACACATCTGCCACACTGATCCTCAACACTGGAGCTCCCCAGGGGTGTGTGCTCAGTCCCCTCCTGTACTCCCTGTCCACCCATGACTGCATGGCCAGGCACGACTCCAACACCATCATTAAGTTTGCTGACAACACAACAGTGGTAGGCCTGATCACCGACAACTACGAGACAGCCTATAGGGAGGAGGTCACAGACCTGGCCGGGTGGTGCCAGAATAACAACCTATCCCTCAACGTAACCAAGACTAAGGAGATGATTGTGGACTACAGGAAAAGGAGCACCGAGCACATCCCCATTCTCATCGACGGGGCTGTAGTGGAGCAGGTTGAGAGCTTCAAATTCCTTGGTGTCCACATCAACAATGTGGTCATAGTCACTTTAACGATACCTACATGTACATACTACCTCAATAAGCCTGACTAACAGGTGTCTGTATATAGCCTTGCTACTCTTTTTTTCAAATGTCTTTTTACTGTTGTTTTATTTCTTTACCTACCTACACACACCATTTTTCTTTCTCGCACCATTGGTTAGAGCCTGTAAGTAAGCATTTCACTGTAAGGTTGCATTCGGCGAACGTGACAAAAACTTTGATTTGATTTTAACATGGAAATAGCTGTTCTATCATTTACAACACTGCCCCTTTAAGACTTTTCACCTGACTTGCTTTTCAAAGATGGCTAGGACCCGGTCTAGGTGAGACTGCATTGCTGAAGGGTTTGTGAACCTTTTTCGACAAACACTTTCAATGATGTCTTTAAGTTTAGTTCTTACTTCGACGGGAGTAGAACAGAGTTGGAACGGGAAGGGGGAAATGGAGTCCCTAGAGAAAGCAAGTACAAGATGGGTGTCAGGGATGGAGCGGTAGTATTATCTTAAGGAGACGTACTTGGAAAACGGAGAAGGAACGGAGGGAAACAGAGAGGGAGAAGAGGTCTAAGAGGGTGAGGGAAGGGTGGGTGAGCTTGAGTCGGACAAAAATGGTGGGAAAAATGGAGATGGTTTGTCAAAGAAGAATGGTAGAAAGTGTAAGCAGAGGGAGCGGAAGAAAGGAGGAGAAATGGAAGTGAATGAGGGTGAAGTATCAGTGGTGTGTAGGTGCAGTAAAGTTACCAGAGACTGAGGATCAGGATGAAGAAGAGTCTGACAGTAGGAGTGAAGCTTATGGAAAAAGTGAACTCTTGCCTTTTGGCTGATTCATTTGTGCTTTCACGGGGGGTGAAAAAAAAGGTGGGTCATCTGGAATCGGTGAGGGTAACTTGAAGTGGTCTAGTGATAATTGTTTTTGTTGGGCAGAGGAAGAATGCGCTCGAAGTAAAAATGAATGGGGGAAAGAAACGTGAGTTGTTTCGTTCTCAAGAAAAGGGCACCAATGAAAGGAGTGATAACTGGGGTAGCAGTAGATATGAACGTTGACCAGGAGAGGTCAAAGACTCCCGGTGTATGTGATGCTCGTCGTTTGATGTGACGCAGACAGGGTGGCGAGAGTGGGGAAACAGAAGTCATTGTCTCTTCTTTTGAGTTTTGAAGTTGAGTCTTTGCCTGACAAAGTGAAGTTAGGATATTTAAGTTATCCTGTACGAGCGTATGTGCCAAATACATTAAGATGTTACATGTGTCAAGCTTATGGGCATGTGGCAGAAGTGTGTAGGAGGGAGAGTACAAGTCCTCAGAAATGTGCAGAAGGGCATGAGACAAAGTAATGTGTAGTATTGGGGAAAGTAGTGGAATGTGTTAATTGTAGGGGTGCCCATGGAGCTGGGGATCAGACATGTCCTGTGCGGGAGAGGCAGGTTGAGATTTCCAGGGTTAGAGTAGAGCAGAAGTTGTCATATGCTGAGGCCGTGAAGAAAGTAGGGGAATATGGGTTAAGGGGGAGAAGTGGTGAGAGTAGTAGAGATATACCAGTACAGAGGGATAGGCCAAAAAGTGAAATAAGTTTCCGTAAGATTGGATTTTTAGCATTTATAGCAATGGTTATTAATTGCACTGCAGGGATGGATCGGAAGTCTCTGAAAATGGAGGTTGTGGTGGCAGCTGCAGAGAGGTATTTGTGTGCTAGACTTGACAGTAGAAGAGTTACATGATGTGTTAAGTGGTGATGTCCCATCCTTTCAGGGTGATGGCATGAGGTAGGAATGAATACATTTAATTAGTGGAGTAGGGGGGTGTTCATTTTATATAATTTTGGAATTAGTAAGTATAGTGTTAGATGGTAGGGTATTTATTTAGTACATTTTTATTTTTCAAGTCAAGTATAAGGGCGTTGTACTCCAGTCTAGTAGGTGGCGGTAATGCAACAAATTGGATGCCAACTGCCGTTAAACATCAAGAAGAAGGATGGCAAGAAATGCAAACATTTTGTGCTCCTGTTGGAAGCAACCACTCCCCCATTGCTGACTAGAAATGAGCTATAACTGGGCTAATAACTCAGACTAGCAAAGAATGTGAACAAATGTGGCTGCGTGCAGCACTCACGGTGATCTAAAAACCAGTGCAACTACTCAGTCTGCTCTGATTGGTTATGGCGCACCGGTCTGTGCAGAGCCCTCAAACTCAACTCTGTACCTCAATGCCAGTTCCGCTGCATTGTTCCCCTCTAATCAGGGACTGCTTTAGACCTGGGACACATAATTCATTATTAGGTACAAGAGAAAAGCAGCAGGCTCCGGACCTTGTAGGGTAAGAGTTGAGTACCCCTAGTGTGGCGTATGAGCTGGAGTCGTGCCTGTCAATGCGATAGAATCCTACTCCAATGCGCTCTGCCTACAAGAAAATCTCTTGCAGTTAATTTTGTTTCGGTATATTACATTGAAAGTGGCTAATATTGCGTTGATTCGATCACAATTCTCACTGTAGAAGGAATCGTTGATAGTGTTAATAACGTGTTAAACTGCAGACAGTTGAGTGAAGTTCAATCTCGTTCTCTGGACAGGCTCATATTTCTTGTACTTGGCAGTCGGAGGGGAGGTGCGCGTTTAGAGGGAACATTGGTTATGTGTATGAACCCACTTTTATTTATACCTAACAAAAATAAACAATTAAGGATTTTACTGAGTCACTGTTCATAAGGAAATCAGTCAATTTAAATAAATAAATTAGGCCCAAATCTATAGATTTCATATGACTGGGCAGGGAACCACCCACTAGGAAGCAAGGCCCAGACAATCAGAATTGAGTTCTCATCAGAAACTGTTTCATCAGCTGTCTAGTTTACTGGTCTCAGACAATCCCGCAGGTGAAGAAGCCGGATGTGGAGGTCCTGGGCTCGCGTGGTTACACGTGGTCTGCAGTTGCGAGGCTGGTTGGACGTACTGCCAAATTCTCTAAAACAACGGAGGCAGCTTATGGTAGAGAAATTAACATTAAATTCTCTGGCAACAGCTCTGGTGGACATTCCTACAGTCAGCATGCTCCCTCAACTTGAGACATCTTGTGGCAGAACTGCACATTTGAGTGGCCTTTTGTCCACAGCACAAGGTGAAACTGTGTAATGATCATGCAGTTCAATCAGCTTCTTGATAAACCACATCTGCCTGGTGGATGGATTTTCTTGGCAAAGGGGAAATGCTCACTAACAAATAAGCCTGTTGTACTTATGGAACATTTCGCCACAATGAATCAGGAAATCATGGGACCAACACTTTACATGTTTCTTTGTTCAGTATATTTGAGTCAGTCTAATTCACACACTTAACATCCCTACTGCCTCTGATCTGGTGGAAATTGTGTCAGTGTGCTCCTGGCTATCCGTAATGAAAATAGTTCTGTCTGGTAGGCTTAATAAGGAATTTGATATGATTCATACTTTCACTTTTGATCACATATTTAAAACCAAGTACTTTTACACTTACTCAGATGTTACCGGGTGACTTTCCCCTTTTACTTGAGTCTTTATTGATGTATCTTTACTTCGCAAGTATGACAATTTGGTACTCAACAAGATTGTTAGTGAGAATTTCAATGGAAATAAGACAAGCACATAACTTCTCAAAAGCTTGATGTAGTCAGGAATTTAATCAAAAACAATATTTTTTATATAGATATATTTATAGGCTTTAGGCTCAGAATCTACTCCAAGGCCCCTTCACTCGAATACATCCATTCAAGTTATGCCACTGTTTTCCCATCTCTGCACCACAATTGCTAGGTATGACCTGAGATATGTTTGCATACAAACCTTACAGATTGAAATCTGTATCTCACTGGAATAGACTAATGGCCTATATTTACAACAAAAAAATGAAGGCAGATTGAACTGGCACAGGAACTCCATTTCCCCCAAAACCTCCTCGCATACATACAACCAATAATTGACTTTATATATTAAAGTAATGATAATGCCAGTAAATGAGACATAAGCAGTAACTTGGAGAAAAACCAAGGTATACAATTGGAATTAAGAGTGTGGAATTTTTTATCTCATCTTTACAGAAACATTTTTGGGGTTATTTTTCCCATGTTTGTCAGGGAGTTGTCACTGGATTTGGCCTTGTATCAATAATCTAGCTAGGAAATTCTCTCCATACCTGAGGGGAATGGAAAAACAATGGAATCCAATCACTAATGGTAAAGTGAGCCATTAATTTAATAGCCACGGCACCAATTTTCAGTCATGGCAACCAGATGTTTATTCCAACCCATGTGACTAAATTACCATTTGATGCTGTGAAATTCTGTCAACTCTTCCCTAATGAGAAATTGTGACAAGGAATGTATGTGCTTAAAGACAGACATTGGCAATAAAAAAGCTAAATATACACTAATAAAAATTGGGTTTACTCAATAGTGAAACCACCTGTCTAATGTGTCCCGAATCCCAGCAATTCCTTTTACAACCATTGGCCAATTTACATAGAAATCAGTTCACTTAAAGAAGTCAGACTGACTCATATGTAGACAAATGTACAATGCAAACTGGAGCACAGATCCTGATACTCAAGAGAGAACGGTGGTCCTGTAGGTTTGTGTGGAATAAGGGGTTAAAGAGTTGTTGGAAAGGCAGCTATGGACTCTCTCTGTAAGAGGTGATATCCAGGGGGGTGCGTGTTAAGTGAGGACTTGTCTGATCTCGCAGTGGACGTAGCACAGGAAGTCCATGTAGGAGGCTCCACCATGGGGCCCCTTGTCCTCCACCAGGTGCTGGCGGAACAGCATCTCAGACCGGTCTTTCTGCTTCACGATCAGAAGCTATGCACAGGAACACAGTCAGCTTAGGACCTTACCCTAACTCCAGTGCACAGCTTTGGTCCTCAAGGACTACAGTCCTGTTTGCTTTTCTTTCTCCCTGGCACTTAATCGCTAAATGATGTAAATAGTAAGAAGACACTCCTGGTTTTCATTCTAGCTGATGAGCATCTTGGGAGGTGTTCATCAGCTAGAATGGAACCAGCAGACCTGGTAGCCCTCGAGGACCTGAGGTGCACACTGCTGCACAAACTGCTTTCAGGTTTTTTTAAAAGCTTGCTCAAACTTACCCAGTCTATTATTAATATTATTCTATATCAACAGCAACATATTTCACTACTCGGCAGTTGCTTTCAAGCAAAAAAGAGTGTAAGCTTGGGCAGCCTGTTGAATATGTGATTGTATTGTTCCCAGGGCTTAAAAGTAAGATTTATGACCATGTGATAAATATGGCTACGTTTGTTTCCCAATTCAACAAACAGATACTGTTCTTTAATTATATCAAAGTAGTTTAGACATCCAGTGAAAAGTATGCATAGTAACAGTAACCAATACATCGAATACTGTACCTTCATGGCGCTGGGCCTCTGGTCAAGCAATGAGTCAATGATGGAACGCAGCTTCTTAGACTGTGGGTTATCCAGAACTGGCAGGGAGCTCTGGAAAACACATGAATATTAGGGATATGTTCTTTCTATGCAGTCTTGAATGAACTTTTCAAATATCTGAACTAATGGTATCTAACTAAGGGGTTTCAAAACACTCCATCCTCTGTAGAGCTTGGGCGTAAGGGAGTTCTGGTCCTCACCAGGTCAGCGGGCAGGTGGGTGAAGGAGGGCACATTGAAGACTCTCTGGACCAGCTCTGGGGGGCAGGCCTGGCCCAGCCACAGGAAGAGGGAGCGCCCATTCTCCAGCAGGAACATGCCAGCATCTGTCAGGCGCTCCTCAGAACAGCGCACTGGAGCTGGCACCACATCACTGGCAACATCCATATTGTGCTGGAGGAGGAATCAATGAATAAATATAACTTCAAAGATATGGAGGGGGCTGCACATGACTAATGTTAGACCACAATCTGTAACAAGAACCATTGTATAAACTGGACCCCAACAATAGCATTTTGAGATGAGTCCTTACAAAATATTGAGCTGTACACCTTTTCAATGAGACTGGTACTATTTTTTTTGCCATATCAAGGTGGGTTGACAAGTTAAATGTATCTTGCACTTTCATTCTGGTGAGCAGTGCTCCATAGTTTGCAGCATATTATTAGGAGGAACATTCCAACCCTAATTATGCACATCTTAAAGTATTTCTTTAAAACAATTGCCGTGTTTGCTGTGACCCACAAATGAAAACCAAATGAATCCCAAGTGCCTGGCACTTTCCCAGCAAACATGGCAATTGATGTGAAGGAGAGCAAATAACTGCCATTGTATGATCCATTTTGTCACAATTATGAAGCATGTAATTATTCTACTGAGGGCAACTATTTACCCTCATACTCTTCTCTGAAGTCTCATGCACACACTTAATTCAGCGTCTCTTATCAGCCACCTCAAAATGGCAGGTTTTGCTGGGTAATTGTTTGTGTGCTGGCATGCAATACACAACCTTATACAAATGCCATCATTTTTGTGGAATGAGTTGCCATATCAAAGAGGATGTCACACTTTACGGATGCCAATACCAAAGAACTAGTAAATGCGTCAACTATGTTGTAGGGAGGTGCAGCGAAATGCTGCCCTCTGCTGTTCATCAGGAACAGGGGTCTTCTTTACCTTAATGGGATCCACACTGAATATCTTTCAGTTTATTTATTGTATCCCTTGACCAGAGTGATATTCAGTATACATCCCAGAGTATCTTTTGACATCAATTAAGTGAAAACCATGTAGCCAGAACTCCGCACTAACAATATGATGACAGGATGTGGGATAGAACACTTAAGATTGGAGGTCCATTTACCTAAATGAGGAAGGAAACAGGTATCATGATCATAGAAAAATGTAATTGCAGTTGGTAAAAAGGACCTCCGAGCCAGAGGTGGGTGCGTTTGTGTGTGTGCGGTTTCTTCAGCAGGATAAGGCAGGAGAGCGTTGTCTCACCAGTGGGATAAGGCGTGGGTAGAGCAGCAGCTGGGTATCCTCCACCCCCATGGCCGTGGCGATGAGTCTCTGGTGAGCCCTGTCGTCTGTAGAGAGCTCAGCGCTGCCCACCAAGGGACCAGTCTTCATCAGGCTGTTTAAGTAGACTGGGAACACCTTCATGGCATCAGGCAGAATCAGCTACACAAGGGGAGAGAGGAGCAAGTGAGAACCCCTAATACACGACTCCCTGACAATTATAGTAACAATGTTTGCGATACTTGAAATGACGAAAGCAAACCTAAAACTGCAGTAGGATTCAAATTTGCAGGAATCCTTCAGTCTTTCTTTTATCAGTTTACTTTTGTACCCTGCACCTGTAAGTTAATGGATGTTTGTACACTTCTTTAAAAACTAGATACTTGAAATGTCACCAGCCTAGGAGTTAAATCACACCACTGCATTTGTAAAAAGCGACCATAACACAGACAAGTTAAAACATTTTTTAAAAAGACAACTTTTTATTCTATGAAAGTTGTCCACAGTGTTCTGTGCCACTGACCTGGCTGGCAGCGGAGGGACTGGAACAGTTTTTCCTGTAGCAGGCTAGCATGTGGGCCGTCTGGTTGACCAGAATCTCCCTCACCGTCTTCAGGGGCTGGTTCAGCATGGCACGGTACGCTGAGAGAGAGGGAGTGATGAAGGGAGAGGTAGAGGGCATTTGTAGGTCAGTAACTGTGTTCCCACACTAAAGCTGTCTAAAGTGCTCTCATGTCATACAACAAGTTTGCTTGTCACTAATACTTTATGGGAGGCATATGGTTCTGGTTTTAAAAGACTCACTTCACCTCTTAGTTATTTTATAAGGTGATTTAGATATACTGGGTATGAGGAAGCTAAAGTGATGCATGAGGTGTATTAACTAAAGTAGAATTATGACACCATCGACCAGCAATGTTGAAGCCACAAGTCACGAGTCGACTTAAGCAGATTTCCCAGATAAAGGTCTACATATTGGGTATCATTATGCTGAATAATGCATAATAAAACATCAGCCAAGTATGTTACATCCAATGATCAGACTATTTAATTCAAGAGATTCTCCAGTACTTTTGTATACTTTTCAGCCAGTAGATCGGAAAGTAGCGCTCACGAGCCAAGTGGTCCCTGAAAATTGTGTACTACGTCACATATGTGCACCACGTCATTGCCCTCTCTCTCTCTGCTGTGTGTGCATCATGTGCCTCTTGCTAGCTGTCACTCAAATGGCAAGGCGCTGAAGCTCATTGGTAGAACTCAAAATGCTAGGGGGCTAGCCCATGTGGGGGAAAATGGCACAGCTTGCTGAAAAACAGTCGCTTTCAAACGCATTGTCTCTATTTGAGGTAAGAGTAATTATTCTCATAGATTCTGCATGTATGAACTACTGACACATCCAGCCCAAAGGCTTATAAAAATACTTAGACATGCTCCGGAACTTTGGCGAATAACTCTTTATATCGAATCGCATTCATTATGCCTAGATGGGAAGTGGATTTATTGGGCATCTCATTTGGACCTTACTGAACACAAGCCTAAATACAGTAATACTCTGCTGTGTGTAGTCACCTGACTTGGCAAAGAAGTTGATGAGGGCGTCAGTCTCACAGCTCTTGTATAGCTCAGACAGCTGGGCGCTGCAGTTCAGACTGAGGTTGTGGATCCGCAAACGACGCTGGCCGCTGACGGTCGTGTACAGCAAGGCACACTGGGAAACAGAACACACACACACACACACACACACACACAGAAGCCGTTATAGGGTCAAAAGCCTGTCATGATTTCAAATCTTACATGTCAGAGTAGGATGTTTAAGGCTTTGTGGAACCTTTGGCTGAAAACACATTGTGAATGGGATACATTGGTTATTAAATATGATGCATATTTGTATTTGTGGCAGTCAAATATCCACTTTGCAGTGAGCCTAAATATCTGATTAGTGGTAAACATTCAAAACAGAAGCTTAAGATGACTTCAGCAAAACAATTGTGTTATTTTTTTGTTGAGTCGTGTGTGTGTGTGTGTGTGTGTGTGAGAGAGACACCTGCATGAGTGCGCCCGTCTCCTCGCTAAGTTTGTCATCGTGTTTGAACTCCACAGTCACAGCCTTGTCACAGTCCACGGCAGCCATCTCCACATCTGTGGTGTTGTTCATGTGGATAGCACCGAAGAAGTTTGTAGCCCTGAAGCCTGGCAGGAGAGACAAAGGAAAACTATGGGTTAGTGTCTTGAAGTGCAATACAGTCTAGCAGTATTAAAACCAATTTTACCTAAATACCTTTTAAATCAATGCATAATTTAAGCATTGGAATTATCTGGCGATGTAAAACTGTTGGAAACAAATGTAATTTAAATGTTCTTAAATTCTACAATCTAAACTGTACATCTTTTTTAAGTACATACAAGTGCAATACACTAAAAACAGTTGACTGAATTACCTGTGCTGGTGCGGACTCTCATGATGGCGTCAAACCCGATGGCCTTCTCCACATCCTTCCTCAGGTCACTCAGGAAATGCTCTCCATCCATTTCCACCTGAAATACACAGTCAACCACAAGGTAACAGAGTTTCCCCCAATTATACTCCATGGAATATTGGTCCAGTGCCAAGATCTGAATGAGAAAATGGGCTTTAATGCATTTCATGTAATGAGAGTAATTTCATGTGTTCAATAAGATTCATGGACTCAAAATGGCAGTGTGGACAAAATAAGATGTTCTGTGGCATAAAAGGAGCGCTCTGGGGAACTAGACGGCAGGTAGCTTAGCAGTTAGAGTGTCGGGCCAATGGTTTGAATCCCTGAGCTGACTAGGTGAAAAATCTGTTTATGTGCCCTTGGACAAGGCACTTAAATCTATTTGAACCTGTAAGTCATTCTGGTTAAGAGTGTCTGCTAAATGAATCAAATGTAAAAACAAACTGTATTGTGCAGTTGTTTGCATTACTGTTTGTGTATACCTGGAAGTTGCTGTACTTGAAAATGGAGCCTCCTGTGTGTGTGGGGACATCTCCCATGGTGGCGAGGTCCACATACTGGCTGGGGAAGAGGAAGAGATCCACGCTGCAACCCTGAGACACACAGTCCTTGGAGAGCTGCTCGTACACACCCTTCTGGGGCTGGAACAGAGTCTAGGACACCGCAGGGGAACCAAACACACACTTTAGAAAGCAAGCTATTCACACTAAAAACATTTTAATAGCCAATGATAATATGGTCCACTTTGTTTTAAATGCAAAAGACAGGTTATTTTTCTTTACCTTCTCTTTCTCTGTGTTGATCAGCTTCTTGTCGTCCCTGTTCTTCAGTTTCCCAGGGGCCTCGGCGGTGGGGATGGATGAGTGGAAGATGAACAGCTTGCCACTGCATTCTGCTGTCTGGAGAAAACAAAAATAAATATCACATTACAGAGAGAGTGAATACAGGAAAAAGGTATACATGAAAGTATTTCCTTGTGTGACCGTTTCAATGAAGGGAACAACATTGATTTGACCTAGACAGGCCTCATTATTTTCACGTTCAGTGAGGGGATTCTAGGGTTTAAGTGTAGGTCAACAGATGGCTAAAGCAACAGAGTCAATGGTCTTCATGACCCAAATTAGTTGTGACTCACCATCATACCCGCATTTTCCCACCTGGACAAAAGGAACACCTGTGAGAATACTGTTCATTGACTACAGATCAGCACCACAGTGCCCACAAACCTCATCACTAACCTAAGGACCCTGGACTAAACACCTCCCTCTGCAACTGGATCCTTGACTTCCTGACGGGCTGCCCCCAGGTGGTAAGGGGAGGCAACAACATCTGCCACACTAATCCTCAATACGGGGGCCCCTCAGGTGTGCGTGCATAGTCCCCTCATGTACTCCCTGTTCACCCACGACTGCGTGGCCAAGCACGACTCCAACACCATCATTAAGACCTGATCACCAACAATGATGAGACAGCCTATAGGGAGGTCAGAGACCTGGCAGTCTGGTGCCAGGACAACAACCTCTCCCTCAACGTGAGTAAGACCAAGGAGCTGATTGTGGACTACAGGAAAAGGAGGGCCGAACACGCACTCATTCACATTGACGGGGCTGTAGTGGAGCGGGTCGAGAGTTTCAAGTTCCTTGATGTGCACATCACCAACAAACTATCATGGTCCAAACACACCAAGAAAGCTGTGAAGAGGTCACGACAACACCCTTTCCCCCTTGGGAGACTGAAAAGATTTGGCATGGGTGCCCAGATCCTCAAAAAGTTATACAGTTGCACCATCGAGAACATTCTGACCCAGTTGCATCACCGCCTGGTATGGCCAAGGTTCCTGCCACCCAGGACCTATATACTAGGTGATGTCAGAGGAAGGCCAAAACAATTTTGGTCAAAGACTCCAGTCACCCAAATCAAATTGTTCTCTCTGCTACCGCACAGCAAGCAGTTTCAGAGCACCAAGTCTAGTTCCAAAAGGCTCCTTAACAGCTTCTACCCCCAAGCCATAATACTGCAGAAGTATTAATCAAATGGCTACCCAGACTATTTACATTGACACCCCCCCCCCCCCCCCCCCCCATTTGTTTTTACACTGGTGCTTCTCGCTGTTTATTTGACCTTTTATTTAACTAGGCAAGAACAAAAATTTATTTTTACAATGAAGGCCTACCCCGGCCAACGCTGGGCCAATTGTGCGCCGACCTATGGGACTCCCAATCACAGCCGGTTGTGATACAGCCTGGAATCGAACCAGTGTCTGTAGTGACGACTCTAGCACAGAGAAGCAGTGCCTTAGACTGCTGCACCACTATCTATGCATAGTCACTTTAACCCTACCTACATGTACAAATTACCTCCACTAACCTTCTTATTGTATTACTTTTTTTAAATTGTGTTTATTTAGTAAATATTTGAACTCTTTCTTGAAATGCATTGTTGGTTAAGGGCTTGTAAGTAAGTATTTCACGGTAAGGTGAAACCTGTTGTATTCGGCGCATGTGCCAAATCAAATGAGATTTTCTGCAAGGCTGTCTGTTCGCATCTGAAATTGTGTGACCTCTACCACACATTAATTCAAACTGAAGGCAAGCCGTTGGGAAAAATTCAGTTGGAGCCGATTAAATAAACATTTCTATTAAGAAGCAAAACGGAAAGTTGCCGAGTCATTGGGTTGATGGAGAAACTGTTTAAGGCACAATGCCAACTGAGAACGCACGGTATAATGGACTGTGCTGACAAAAAAACAAATCCCTTTTTGGGGGGGGTTGTTGGCGGTAAAGGGGCTGTGACTGCAAAAAGTTTAGATGGCCTCTACAGCTGACAGACTTATTTTTTTGGACTATTATAATTCCTCTAGCTTTGAGTTTAATTGATGTCACAATGAACTTTATCAACTTATTATGTGTGGTCTGTTGTCTTTTAATCTGTCATCTTTTCATTTCAATGTGCCAGTGTTTTTCTATCTGTCCCTATGTAAATAAACAATTGTAATGAAATCAGAGGTTATTGGGTACTTTAGAGTCCATCACCGCCTGGACAAAGTAACAGCTGCCCTACTATCCCATTCCCTCGTGTGTGACAGAGTTGACATCTAGCCTCTCACCTTGAGTGCCTCTACCCCAGCCTGGATGACGGGGGCAAAGACCGTCTCGCTCTCGTTGGTGTCTGCAAACATATCAGGGATCTGGTCCAGAAGACTGGAGAGGAGTGAGAGGGAGGAACAGTGTCACAATCATTCACCTCTGGTACATTGTGTTCAACACTTGGTAGATACACAATTTGCTCTGTCCCAATTGTGTTAAAATAGCTGTTTCATTGCCTCCTTTCCTTTATGACTGCTAATCTGAAAGGAGGTGATGGGTGTAAGTACTGCGGTCAGTGTCCATCCAGTTATTTTAACAGTCTGTGGTTTATCAAGGAAGAGAGATGAGGAAACAAAGTTATTTTTGATTACTGGGACAGCCAGTGGCTACATCCAACAGTATTGTCCTTACAATTACACAGATCATTGGAAGAGTATCATGCACATAGACAGTTTAGAAGAGTGAATTTCTCAGCTCATGCAGTAGATAAAACACCCTTGAAAGAATTTTGTTGTTGCTACAAAGTCATATTTGGATCTAAACCAAGGACTCAACTCACATTTGTTTAATTATATTGTACAAGTTGAGAAAAGATGAGAAAAATGAGTCAGTTCTTCAGAAAAACAAACTGGTTGATCTGGGAGTAAGAGATTTATCATAGACATACCAAAATATCAAGTTGTAATAAATCATTTTGATGCTGTGTCATACAACTGCATAGATAAGACCATTTTCCATATAAATCCACATGGGTCTTTTTAATATAAAATATTTCCAGGGACCACTTCTCTGGAAGCAACTGTTTTTCAACGTTATCTTGACATCTGTGGTGAAAACCACTGAAACTACGGATAAAATGAGGCCTTGGACACCTGGTGTGGCAAGATAATCAAATGCTGTCATTCAACAATTGTTTTCACCACATGAAAAATGTTCAGAAATGAGCTTTGACAGAAATAGATGAACATCGACAGGCTTTGAGAAGGAGCTGGAGATAAAGACAATGTATACATTTATCAAAAAGAAAGAGACCACTACAAACCCACAAAGTAAGATTGTTTCAGACAGAATGTTTACCCTTTGGTCTGCATCAGATTGTAATCTATACCCCAAAGTGTGACAATGTGCAGAGTTCATCCTGCCCCCCCCAATTGGGCTATATAAGCAAAATATAGTCAATGCCTCCTTCAAAAAGGTTCAGATGCCTAACATTACCAATGACCTGCCTATTGCTATTCATAAACAATAATGAACATATCTAAATATTTGAAAACATGCAATCAAGCATCACTACTCAAATCAATTCTCATGTCAGAGGTGTGCCCCTTACTTGTTGATGACGGCGCGAGACTCCTGGAAGTTGACGAGGAAGCCGTCGAGCAGTGGGACAAACATCTCGGCCGTGTCGGACACCACCATCATCTGAGGCTGGGCCAGGGCACTCTTCACGTTGTAGAAGTGTAGGATCTTGTTGTAAGTGACGAAGCCCACCTTCACCGTCGAGCTCTCGGCACCATCCTCTCTGTGCGGGAGGAAGAGGGGGCAAAGTTGGGGATGAGCGTTAGTGTCATTGAGACAGAGAGACAGAGAGACAGAGAGACAGAGAGACAGAGAGAAGCAGTAGCCTGGCTTGAGTCATTAATGATAGTCATGTCATTGATAATATTTGCCTAAAACATACACAAATTTGGGACCAGGCTAGAAGAGAGAGAACCTTTCAGAATAGTTTTCTATTTGAACTAAACATGCTTGTCATTACAGGGAACTATGTTACAGCATAGATTAAGTAATCACCAAATTGTTATAGTCGCTGATGCACTCTGACATAAAATGGCCAATAAGCGGCAGATCAGTCCCCTATTCTGAAGTTGTATTCTAAACATGATATGACAAGAACGGATAACAAATCAATGTGGATACACACACTGTTTGTAAGCAGTGTTAGCTAACGGACCTGGTAATAGAAACAATACAATATTCCCAAAAGTATCAACTCCGCCCATCTGGCACTTCAGGCAGGCTCAAGCAAATTATCAAAGAATTTGAAAGACTTCAAATAGTATTTTAACGCAGTCATGTTAGCTTCAGCCAAATAGGCATACAGTACTACAGGATATGGGACAGCCAGATCAAAAGTTGACCTATGTAATTGCTCTTTTCATTACGATCCATGTTTTGGTTATTGATGCTTCAATAGGTAATGTTAAATTATAAACTAGGTGGTTCGAGCCCTGATGCTGATTGGTTTATAATAGTAATAAGGCACCTCAGGGATTTGTGGTGCCTTATTGCGCCGTGCGTAAGAATAGTCCTTAGCCGTGGTATATTGGCCATATACCACACCCCCTCGGGCATTATTGCTTAATTAGAGCGCTAATGGTTTTCCTTCAACCTCTCCGATATCACTACGTCAAAAGGCACAATCTCATGCCCGGTTTTTCAGACCTTTGTATATTTATTTGCTCTAGCAAAACAACTTCCCGCCATAATTTATTTAACTACGAGTGTTTTAGAGAGAAGTTTTAGAGTTAAAAACATTCCTGGGTGCAGAAACCCATTTTTAAGGCCAAGAAAAAACACATTGGAGGAGAGGGTCTCATTCCGGGGATGGGCACCTCTTCCAGCATCCACCATTCCAAAAAAACAAAAAACAAAAAAAGGGCCATCACCCAGTCATGCCTGACGAACTTACACAAACATCCACAGAAAGAGGGTTAGGATTGTTTTTCTTCAGGGCAAAGTGCTGATAGGTGAAGTAAAAAAGGGGCCTCATATGCTTTCAATTAAGATGACTGCCATCTCTGATGTCATGTGATTTAATGTCCACACACAATTGCTCTCTCTTACAAACAACCCTCTCCAACTCGTGCCTCAACAGAAGTTCAATAGCATTAATAATAAACTGTCAGTGAAATATATGACTTTGTTTTCAGCCCTTTACAGATTACTTTCATTTTCATGGACTGGGGAGAATTCCACCCAGTTGAGATAAATTCTATTTTATATACACCTCTGTGTTGATGAGGCTACAGAGAAAGTAGCTGTAGTAGCACGAAGAGAACCTGAGCGACAAATTAGAGCTCTTGGAATTGGCCTGTTGGACTAGTAAGTCTGTTGAACTGGGGCCTGTATCTAAAACCCTTATCATCAAAACAATGGGTATCACTATTTGGATAGTCCATCTGTAGATGCTCAGTATCATTTTCAACTATCTACTAACCCTAGCCATGAACTTAACCCTTATCCTAACCCTAACCCTTGCAAGCAGTTGATTCTCTACAAATGGTCACACTACAGATGGACTATCCAAATAAAGTGTAAAAGTATTCCCCATCTGACAGGGGAAACTGGGGGTTGTCTCCCTTTCTTTCTGAACACAGCAGTATAGAACATGCACTTTAACCCAGTATAAATGAGGTGCTCGTTACAACTAAATCTGCCATATGTAAATGATGAGACCCATAGAACAGACTTATGTCAACATCAAGAACTGACATGAGAAGCAGTCATGCAATGCAGCTTTTTATTGCTCGTTTTCATACTGAGTAACAGTGATGAAATACTAAAATGAAGGAGAAAATACCACAGGATTTAGTCTACACCTGCGTGTGCTTTCTTGGAGCCCCTTTTCCACAGTAGCAAGCTAGAAGCAAAAATGTGGCTATTTCGGCAGCAGATCCTTATAAAAGTGTTCTGTTTCCAACATGTTTTCCATTAGTTTCAATACAGGAGAGAGCAAAGTCTCAATGGACAACAGGGAAGAAAAGTAATTTAAAAACAGGGGGCTTGTTTGGATAGAGCACTACCTAACCGTTTCGGGGGTGACGTAAGGGTTTCGGACAAATATCTCCATAAGTCTGCAGGCTAGGAGCGAGAGCCAGTTTCCAAATAAGTTATTTTAGGAAAGTCAGGTGAAGTATGTCATCTGTTTCTCAATGGTAAATCAAAACCTTGTGTCTTGCTGGCGACCCACATTAAACAGCCAAAAATCAGACCCATCTGTGCCGCGGACTTCTTGGGTCTTGGACATGATTCAGGGTTAGAGTCTGCACTGCACCATAACATTTTCTCCCCTCCCCCTCATTCTTTCCCTTCCCCTAGCATCTCCCCCCCTCCCATCAACCCACCCCCACAACCTTTAGGAAATCATTTTCAACTGATGAGATACTTAAATACTTGGCTTAATGCTTTTTTCTTTGCCTTGTAGATGTGGGACAACCATATTTGGCAAGGTATCGCGGATTTCCAGTAGTATTGTGTTACACCCTGAGGCGATGGAAGCATAATGAAGCTCAGGTGAACATATGGCCCCCCCTGAAGATGTGTTGACAGAAAAGTGGGAGGGAGTGTAGGCTATAATGTATCTGGAGGTCTGCAACCCACCCCAAATATCAAACCACCAAGCTACACATTATGGGTGATGGGGGCGTTGAAAACCAACACTTCTATAAATCTAACGTGGTTTCTCTCTGACGTGAGACTTCAGTTATCCTATGCTAATCCTTTGGAGAGCAGGGCATTGTATAAAAGATTCTGACATTGGACACGGCTTACGTCATTTCACCGTAACTTCTAAGGCTATGTAGTGGGTCTCACTCCAAGTTAGCAGATCGCATATAAAAAGATCTTGGAGCTAGGCAGTAGGCAGAGTGATATTGGGCCAGGTTTCAGAGTGCTAAAATGCAGGTGGTTCAAGGCTCCATTCCTTGATTACGAGGTCAGTGTTTGATAGCGTGTGTGCGTATTGTATTGTGGGTGTACCTGGGCAGGTTGTCTAGCAGGGTCTTCAGCTCCTCACATACCAGTCTGACCAGTCCGCTCTTGATGTTGGCATAGGACACGTCGATCATGAAGATGTACGCCGGAGGACTGGCTGGCTTGTTGTTCTGAAAGAGAGAAAGAGGACATTTTGAATTACAACTTCAATTCAACTGTTATTTCACCTTATTTCCTTAATTTGCGGTTTAAAATGTCTTTGTCTAAAACAACCCTGAAAACAAACTATTGTTCACTTATGAAATCAACAACTGACCCTGCCTCCAAGGTTAAACACATAATAACGTGAACACACCAGAGACGTCAAATCTGTACCCCAACTTTAGGTGAAACGTGTAGGCTACTATTGGATCCCAATTTTCTCTCTTCCTCACATGTTCTGCCCTGTCTATCCCTCCACCACACCCATTACTTTCTCTGCGTTTTAAGCTTACAGCTTGCTTGGATCTTGGAGCCGTTAAGACTGTGACATCCGACTGCCCTCCATTTGTTAGGAATGTGGATGAAGGACACAGCACAGGCCGTTGTTTTGTTTCCGCGGTAACAGTCTGACTCGGCTCACCTCGGATGCTTGCGCTGAAAGCTGGCCGGGACTACATTTCCAAACATTAATAAACAGACTGAAGTAACAAGATGGCTTCAGTAGTAAAACGTGGCGTTGCTAGCCGCCACTTACCTCTACCCAGAATGTACTAGAAAAGACCACCCCACAGAGCGTAACAAAATGGAGCACTTTTGGCTTTAATGAGGTGGTGTTGAGAGAACAGAACATGCTTTTGCCTGTACTCTGCGCTCCTAATCACTTTCACTTCATACAAGTCTTTAAGAGATAGACTCTTGCCAAGCATTAGTTTGGCCAGTTTTATCCGTTCTGTTCCATGTACCATCACAGCTTTCCTCTATGTCAATTCAAATTGTAGGTTATTGGCGAATTATAAACTGCTAGGAATATTGATTGAAACACATTTTACTTTTCATCCATACAAAAGTAATTCAAATTAGTTATTTTACCAACTGACAATTTCTCTTTATTTGTATAAAATGAAACAATATCATACATAAGGTTCACTATGAAGGTTCATTTATGAAGATAAACCACAATGGTAGAGCATTGCTTACCTTGCAGTAATCCAGGGTGGCTTCGAACTCATAGGACCCCAGCGACAGCTCTGGCCTCTCATATAAATCCACCCTTCTGCCCATGTGGTCCAGGTGTTGGAAATAAAAAGTTGGCACTGTGAGAGAACAAAATAACGTGTTTTACCAGTGGTGACAAAAACATACCCCAAACACAATATTGCCTCTGCTTAGCAACTACGCCTTAAATGGCTCTCTCAGGCATAGTGTCCCCTACCCGAGTGCATTAGTTTCTATGTAAGAGGGTTCAAAACTACCCTAAAGCCCTGGTCAGACCTTAAGTCAGAAATATGAAGAATAACCCCAACTACTATCATTTAAATCTTGGATAATGTAAGTTACTCAAATTAAAAAGACAACTTATTTTTTTTAGCTTGAGCTCCAAAAGATTAGTCAGATCCATAGCTGATCTTTAGCCACGGGGCATTATGACCAAATAAGGTCTCCCATCCCCTCCTTATGGGTACCTTCGTTGACGCAGTTGCAGAAGCCGCACTGGTAGCGGCGGCCGCCATCGATGAACTGCATGTAGGGACACATGTAGGCTTTGCAGCGGTTACAGCGGATCGGGCCAGTCTCACCATGGTTCACGACGTAGAGAGGAGTCTGGGCCACACAATAGAACAGAGGAGAATAGTCTCATAAGACAGCCATCACATAAGACAGCTGTCACACGTTTGTTTTAGAGAGTCAACTGTTGCCCATAGTCAACAGTCCGTGCTAAAAGGATCCTTGGGACGTCCCTACCCCATTGAAGTTAAAATGTAAAATGGTTATGTAAGGGTTAAGGTTCGGAAAGGATTATGGTTACGGTAAGGGTAGGGACGTCCCAAGGTTCCGAATAGCACTGACCCATAGTCAACTGTACATAGACGATGCCTTAGTTAGTAGTTTGGGTGAAATTGACAGGCTTCAGGTTAATGATGATTACTACCATGCACTATCCTAACCAGTTTATAAACTCAGCAAAAAAAGAAAACGTCCTCTCACTGTCAACTTCATTTATTTTCAGCAAACTTAACATGTGTAAATATTTGTATGAACATAAGATTCAACAACAGACATAAACTGAACAAGTTACACAGACATGTGACAATCAAAAATGGAATAATGTGTCCCTGAACAAAGGGGTGGGTCAAAATCAGAAGTAACCGTCAGTATCTGTTGTGGCCACCAGCTGCATTAAGTACTGCAGTGCATCTCCTCCTCATGGACTGCAACAGATTTGCCAGTTCTTGCTGTGAGATGTTACGCCACTCTTCCAAGGCACCTGCAAGTTCCCGGGTATTTCTGGGGGGAATGGCCCTAGCCCTCACCCTCCGATCCAACAGGTCCCAGACGTGCTCAATGGGATTGAGATCCGGGCTCTTTGCTTGTCATGGCAGAACACTGACATTCCTGTCTTGCAAGAAATCACACAGAACGAGGAGTATGGCTGGTGGCATTGTCATGCTGGAGGGTCATGTCAGGATGAGCCTGCAGGAAGGATGAGGTCTTCCCTGTAATGCATAGCATTGAGATTGCCTGCAATGACAACAAGCTCAGTCCGATGATGCTGTGACACACCGCCCCAGACCATGACGGACTTTTCACCTCCAAATCGATCCCGCTCCAGAGTGCAGGCCTCGGTGTAATGCTCATTCCTTCAACGATAAATGCGAATCCAACCATCACCCCTGGTGAGACAAAACTGCGACTCGTCAGTGAAGAGCACTTTTTGCCAGTCTGGTCTGGTCCAGCGAAGGTGGGTTTGTGCCCATAGGCGACGTTGTTGCCGGTGATGTCTGGTGCGGACAGGCCTACAAGCCCTCAGTCCAGCCTCGCTCAGCCTATTGCGGACAGTCTGAGCACTGATGGGAGGGATTGCGCGTTCCTGGTGTAACTCGGGCAGTTGTTGTTGCCATCCTGTACCTGTCCTGCAGGTGTGATGTTCAGATGTACGGATCCTGTGCAGGTGTTACACGTGGTCTCCCCCTGCAAGGACAATCAGCTGTCCGTCCTGTCTCCCTGTAGCGCTGTCTTAGGCGTCTCACAGTACGGACATTGCAATTTATTACACTTGCCACATCTGCAGTCCTCATGCCTCCTTGCAGAATGCCTAAGGCACATTCACGCGGATAAGCAGGGACCCTTGGTCATATTTCTTTTGGTGTTTTTCAGAGTCAGTTGAAAGGCCTCTTTAGTGTCCTACGTTTTCATAACTGTGACCTTGATTGCCTACCATCTGGAAGCTGTTCGTGTCTTAACGACTGTTCCACAGGTTCATGTTCATTAATTGTTTATGGTTCATTGAAAAAGCATAGGAAACAGTGTTTAAACTCTTTACAATGAAGATTGTAGTTGGTCAGAAGGTCAGAAGGTTCAAATCAACATTTCATATCGTGGTGTAGATGTACTGTAGATCAAATTGTTTTCAAGGAACGTTCTTCCCTACTATGGGTCATATTAGCGGGCTATCCTGGGGTAAAAACACTTAAAAAATCATTACGTACCTTTGACGAAGGGAAAGGACATCAGAAGATCTTCTAGTTTCAGTTACAACACAATAAAAATGATCATTACCGCCTACTTGGAAATGATACGAAACGTTGATTTGAACCTTCTGACCAACTAGTGGGTCAGGCGGCACCCATCTGTCTGATTCATATCGTGTGATTTCTGATGATTGTTCTCGATTATATCGACTGTTTGGTTCTGTTTGGGGCGGCAGGTAGCCTACTGGTTAGAGTGTTGGACTAGTAAACGAAAGGTTGCAAGATCGAATCCCTGAGATGACAAATCTGTCGTTCTGCCCCTGAACAAGGCAGTTAACCCACTGTTCCTAGGCCGTCATTGAAAATAAGATTTTTTTCTTACTGACTTGCCTAGTTAAATAAAGGTAAAAAAACAAACACGTGTGCCAGTCCTCCTGGGTAGTTGGGCTGTAGTGGCTCCCTTGGCCAAAGGTGGAGTCATTTCCCAGGCTTCAGTTTATGCCTCACAAATTGGTTCTGCCACACTATCTATATACAATCATCTTAACAGTTAAATTTAGCTTTACTTTAAATTCAAATATTGCCTTTAAAAACAGAGCTATTGTGGAAATTAAAAACAAAACCTAACAGTGCAACAGTCTAGAAGAGTGAAGTTGTTGCAGTTTTACACAAGTGTGAGTTCTATCAAGATCTTCGCCCGTGTAGACCCACACTCTGCCATAAAGCATTTAGTCTAAACATTGTGGGTGATCTCATCTATACCTTCAAAACAGTTATTATCGTGCAACTCAACACGTGCCGTCACAATACACAAAGCAGATTTGCTCCCCAGAAACGGGTCAATCTCATGCTCCATGTATGTAAATAGCTGCATTACATTTACATTACCTTTGCCTATAACTGAACATTTCTGTCCGAATAAGGCTTTGTTTAATGTAAGGATGAAATATTTTTCCTGCTGAGTGGGAATGTGTAGGAATACAGATGGTAAAGGTGTGCCTATAGCTTCTGGCCCACACACAAACAAACCCATGGAAACATATGGCATAAATTACATGCACAAAGTCCGTACACTCACAAACATTCATTAGTGAAAACAAACTGTGCGCACATGCTATATTCACATGTGCATGGCCAAATAGCCAAATCTCGTTCAACTACTTCAAACTATTTACATTAAGCATCACTGAAATGATATACTATCCAGAATATTGTAGCCTAACAACCAAAACATTGTCTCGGGGATATAAATCTAACCTAAAAACACATTGAATTGTCCCAATAAGAGCAGAAATCAAGGGAGTCTTTCTTGAGGGGAGGCTTTTACTCTAGTACTTGTTTATATACTAGTGTGTGTATGTTTTTCATATGGCCTCCAAGACCATTAAACTCCACATGCAGACAGACGTGAATGCAGCCAAGTAGTTCATCCAAAGGGGATGTGAAGCTGAATTATAGATTTTCTTTAGAATAAATCCAAGTTCGATACAAGGGTTTAAAGTTAAGACTCACTGCTTGTGCAATGAGGTCATTCATTACAAACAAAACAATAATGCTAACATGGCGATAATGTGTTAGCTTTTGTTTGATATGGAATCTATGCAGGGCATTAGCTTCCTACTATGGGAATCATGCTAGTGCTGTCTGGACATTGAGCGCTAACCAGAGAAGGCAATGCACTTGATTGCTTTGCTGAACCCCTTTCATATTCTGGGGTCCACGCAGATCTTGACATTAGCTAATTAGCTCTTTCTACGAGACAGAGCGAAAGCTACAGTAGCATTGCCTAAAAAGGCCCTTTGGCACAGAAGACAAAATGAGGGAAGAATATCTAAGGCAGGATTCCTGAGACCACCCAAGATCCACATGAAGGTTGTCCACAGGACACTTTTAAAAGTTTACAGCACTTGGACGTACAGTATATTTTTAAGGAAATAATACATCTACGTGTCATTGAGTAAAACTAAAAGTGCTAGTGTCTCCCTTCCCTAAAAGGATGTCTACAGTATGTACCTGAGGTTTTGATAGTATCTGGGTTTAAACATCTTGGTTTCAGAATTCATAAGTGGTTTAGTGGTCTGACTTTGTATAACAATGTGGATAATCTCTGCAAACATACACAGGATAAGGCCTACCTCATTCTTTGGCACCGTGGCGAAAGGTTTGATGATGGCACCCAAAGGAACTTGGCACTGCTTGGCCAGGTCAGCCGTGCAGGGGAAAGAGTAGGTGGTGCAACGCATGAACCTTGGACTGGCGTTTCCTAAAGAGGAAAAAAGAAATGGAAACAAAGTTTTTAAAAATAAATACAAATGTAAATGGTTCAATTAAGTTGTACTCATTAGTTTGATTCAAGAAAAGATATAGTTTAAACATGTTAGCATTTTGTGTTTACGCATAAAGCCTTCCACTAGTCCTAATATCATTCAGTTCTTCCTTTTATATATTCATCAGGCTGTAAATAACTTACATTTTCATTTTTTACAAAGAAATGCAATATTCAGTGTTCTAATTCATACATTTAAGTACAGTATCAAACGTTACCACTTAATTCATAACCGTCAGTATTTCCCTTGCAATTTTCAGGTAACGTTGCACTCAAAGAGAACCTTAACATTAATATATTTTAATTTTTTCCAGTGTGGTCAAACAATTTTTCTGAGACGGAAATGTTTTAAGTTTGACAAATCTGAAGTGGCACAACTTAAAACGAGATCAAAGGGTAAAGTAAATACAAAGTTTTAAAAAATGGAATCTCATCTAAAGGTTTATGTTATATTACTGGCTTCTAGAGGTATTCGTTTGAGTTAGAGCAGGGGTCTGTCTACTCAATATGAACCAAATAGAAACAAAGAGGCCGAAACAGGGAGGGACCTACCTAAGAAACTCTAGTTTTCATTGCAAAACGTTTCCCTTGAGAAAACATTTTGCTACGGTGTGCACTAATGAAAAGACCCCAATCATGTCCCTTATGTTGCCATTAGAATATATTTCAGAAGTGTATGTTTGATCTAAGGCTATTATCAGATTTGTTCAAAGCCATCCGTGTCACGTTCTACTAATCCATTCCTTGGGGAACCCCACAACTGCACATTTTTGTTCCATCCCAACACAAACAAACCTGAGTCAACTAGTCAAGTAATCACAAAGCCCTTGATTAGTTGAGTCAGGTGTGCTAGTGATGGACTGGACAAAAAGCTATGTTAAGTTTGTTGGAAATAAGGTTAGTTCTGTTCAATGACACAGCTAAGTTTGTGTTTACAGTACAGTGGTATTCCTGTGCCTTACCTTGGTCCTGTACAGTAAAGTCAGTAGTGACTAGCGGGGGAACCTGACCCCTGAGGTTTGTGGTGTACACCTGTCCTCCTCGTTTGGCTTGGTCGTCCTCAGTGACTTGTGTCTAAACCAGAGAGGTGCATTGTCAGTGAAAGAGTGTATACCGTGCGGAGCCATTTCCTTAAACAGTCAGGCTGTGGGTGAAAGCTTTCAATCGGTCAGTTTTTGCTAGATGTGTGTGGTAACGGAGACGTGTTGGTATCGTACAAATTCACATTCTGCTGTTGCTTTGTTGTTTGCCTGAGAACATTCCAACCACAATCAGTCAAGCATTGTGGTTTTAACTACGAGACACAGGGTTGACTTTGTCAGTCATACATTTCATCCAAATAAGACACATACAATAGGTAATTTGGAGAGGTGGGGGTAACAAAAAGGGGGTGCTCACATGTCTATCCTGGGCCCATACTGGGTGAGCAGTCTTCTAAAGAGATGTCTTTATAGGTAATACTGGCTTGGAGGTAGCTGGGAAACATGTGACATGGCATGCAAAGACGTGAAGTCACACGAGGATTAAATATGAACTCACTGTGCTAGGGATGGAGTCAGGGTCCAGCTTTTTCTGAGGTGGCCCGGACATATGGGCTGCCCCACCTTGGAAGGGTCCCGCCATCTGCCCCCCAAACTGACCTGACACACAGACCATGCCACAGTGTAAGGCTCTGGTGACCTACACCTGGTGCAATCCTAGTGGCAAGCACACACTAAGTGGTACAGTACTCCAAAAGCAATTTGTACACACTACTCACCACCTTCAATAAGATAAGTTTGACTACCACAGTGAGTTACCATATCCTAGATTATTCCTGAAAACCATGTTTTATTCCAGGAATAGGCTTCATCTGGCTCCAGGAAACTGGTCCTACAAATCCATAAAGCTTTGCAGTGATCATCACTGAGCCACAGGTAACTGTGCTTTCTGTACCTTGTGGTTGCTGAGGGTATCCTGGTTGTCCGGCTGCTCCAGGCCCAGGCTGCTGGAAGCCCCCAGAGCCTGGAGGGGGTGGGCCTGGGAAGGGCCTACCCATGCCTCCCATGGGTGGGTGCCCTCCCATAGATGGGTGCCCTCCCATAGATGGGCCAGCTAGGGGCGACTGTGGGGGAGCCATCTGGGGTGAATGGGGGCCTGCAGGTGGGGGGCCCAGGGTTGATTGTCCCATGGTTGGGGGAGGGGCAGTCTGGAATGGCTGCTGGGCTGGGGGAGAGGTGGGGGGTGCCTGAGGGTTCTGCATGGGCCCTGGACCTGCAGGATAGGTAGGGGGAGTGTGAACAACTGTCAACACACTGCATCAATGAAGTCTAACAATAACTTTTTTATTTCACCTTTATTTAACCAGGTAAGCCAGTTGAGAACAAGTTCTCATTAACTGAACTGGCTAAGATAAAGCAAAGCAGTGTGACAAAAACAACAGAGTTAAACAAACAAACCTACAGTCAATAACACAATAGAAAAAATATATGTACAGTGTGTGCAAATGTAGAAGAGTAGGCAGGTAAGGCAGTAAATAAAACAGGCCATAGAAGCGAAACAATTACAATTTAGCATTAATACTGGAGTGATAGATGTGCAGATGATGATGTGCACATAGAGATACTTGGGTGCAAAAGAGCAAGAAGATAAATAACAATATGGGGATGAGGTAGTTGGGTGTGCCATTTACAGTTTGGCTAGTGAGGGAGATACAAGTCTCCAGCTTCAGTGATTTTTGCCATTCGTTCCAGTCATTGGCAGCAGAGAACTGGAAGGAAAGGCGGACAAAGTAAGTGTTAGCTTTGGGGATGACCAGTAAAATATACCCGCTGGAGTGCATGCTACGGGTGGGTGTTGCTAGAGAGCTGAGATTAGGCGGGGCTTTACCTAGAAAAGACTTGGTTTGGCGACGATTATGTAACAAGGACCAGCCAACGAGAGCATACAGGTCGCAGTAATGGGTAGTATATGGGACTTTGGTGACAAAACGGATGGCACTGTGATACTCTACTCACCAAACTGGATGTAGTCTGTTGGAGGCTATTTTGTAAATGACATTGCCAAAGTCAAGGATCGGTAGGATAGTCAGTTTTATGAGGGTATGTTTGGCAGCATGAGTGAAGGAGGCTTTGTTGCGAAATAGGAAGCCGATTCTAGATTTAATTTTGGATTGGAGATGCTTAATGTGAGTCTGGAAGGAGAGTTTACAGTCTAACCAGACACCTAGGTATCTGTAGTTGTCCACATATTCTAAGTCAGAACTGTCCAGAGTAGTGATGCTAGTCGGGCGGGCGGGTGCGGGCAGCAATCGGTTGAAGAGCATGCATTTAGTTTTACTAGCATTTAAAAGCAGTTGGAGGTCACGGAAGGAAAGTTGTTTGGCATTGAAGCTTGTTTGGAAGTTTGTTAACACAGTGTCCAAAGAAGGGCCAGAAGTATACAGAATGGTGTCGTCTGCGTAGAGGTGGATCAGAGAATTCACCGGCAGCAAGAGCAACAGAGAAAAGAGTCGGCCCGAGAATTTAACTTGACACACTGAACTCTATCTGAGAAGTAGTTGGTGAACCAGGCGACTCAGTCATTTGAGAAACCAAGGCTATTGAGTCTGCAAATAAAAATGCGGTGATTGACAGAGTCTAAAGACTTGGCTTTTATCGATAGCGGTTATAATATCGTTTAGAACCTTGAACATGGCTGAGGTGCATCCATGACCAGCTTGGAAACCAGATTGCATAGTGGAGAAGGTACGGTAGGATTCGAAATTGTCGGTGATCTGTTTGTTAACTTGGTTTTCGAAGATTTTAGAAAGGCAGGGCAGGATGGATATAGGTCTATAACAGTTTGGGTCTAGAGTGTTTTCCCCTTTGAAGAGGGGGGTGACTGCAGCAGCTTTCCAATCTTTGGGGATCTCAGACAATACGAAAGAGAGGTTGAACAAGCTAGTAATAGGGGTTGCAACAATTTCGGCTGATAATTTTAGAAAGAGGATCCAGATTGTCTAGCCCAGCTGATTTGTAGCGATCCAGATTTTGCATCTCTCAGAACATCAGCTGTCTGGGCTTGGGCAAGTTGCTAACATAGCTGCATGCTAGTTTACAAAGCCATAAATATCTAGACTACCACTAGTATGAAAAGCTTCTGTTCTACTGTTTGGACAACACAGCCGTTTGCTTTTTTTTTAAACTTGTTTGTAAGTTGCTTTGCATCTTGTTTACTTTCTGAAGTGGATGCCACCCCCCTAACCATTCCCACAATCTTGAGTTCTACAAACAGTGATTAATTACCATATCCGAGGTTCATGGAACCCATCTGATTGGTGAGCTGCTGTGCTGGGGCCTGGGGGGCCATGGTGTGGTAGGTGGAATTAGGGGGTTGTCCATACGGAGAGGCGGCAGCAGCAGCAGGAGGGGCAGGGTACCTGGAGGACAGTAAACAAAGAGCTAAATATTATCTGTTCCAACAGACAAAAAAAATATTCAGTCCATTTACCTATTAGTGGACTTGAAGAAAATGGAAGAAAGAATGCACTAAGAGTATTGGGATGAAGCCATGGTTGGCTTTCAATTCTTGACCCTTTTACCCAAAGTGTGCACTTGCTCCCTCCCACTCATTGGTTGAAAGCAATGACATGGTGTTAACATGGGCTAGAGGGTGTTTCTATCAGAGGTATTACACCATTCCATTTCCATTTAATACAATTCCATTAGGTGGATAGATCAAGTGCATACTTCAGGAAGAAGGGTAGAATTTGACCATTAGAACATTGTGGTAAATGGACTCTGCTCGGTGGAGTAAGCTCTGTTACCTTTGAGGGTGAGCTCCATTCTGCTGAATGTTTGAGCCATACTGGCTGGAGACCTCTGACGGAGGCATGCCGGAGGGGGATGACACAGGCTTCATCAAACCTGGAAGGTAAAGAATCCTCTTATGGTCACACAATATATACACAAAGTATGCACCTGAGCAAAATGTCTCCTCTAAATGCTGTGCCAATAGCATTGCTGTCCAGAAAGCATCCTCTTGCAGTCACACATTACAGACACAGTACAGTATACACGGGCAAACCTTCTAAATAACGAGGCGATAGTATGGCCGAGCAACAGAAAAACATATCCCTAGGCTTAAATGTGGTCATTTCAATTGGAAGCTGCATTGCTTGAATCATGAACAAACAATTGCTCCTGGACTAATAAAGAATTGCACACATCCCAAATGACAAGATCAGACCGGTTGGATGAAAAGCTAAACAAAAGATTTTACAGGAGGAATGAGAGACCAAAGGAACGTGGCTTTACCTGTTGGTGGGGCTGGGAATGACTGAGGTTGTCCCCCATAATGTCCATAGAGGGGCTGGGCAGGCGAACTCCCAAACCCAGCTGGGTAGCCCCCCATCCCAGGCTGGGCCTGGGAGTATGGAGGCGTGGCAACATAACCCTGCTGACTCATCCTAAATGCTGTTAAGGTCTTCTCATTCCAAAATGGCAGAGATCCAAGAACCTGCAAAGACAGAAGCAAGGAATTTTGTTTTCTGAGGATGCAGTTAATTTAAGGCAGGCTAGACTTGAAGGGCCAAGAAAATGTTGCTTGAATTTAAAAGTGAGATTAAAAAAGCTCTAATTCACAGAATTTCACCAACCACAGCATTTAGAAACTACTGACACTGCACATGGGAACATTTTTCAGAGACCGCACACTTGACAGGTTCGTGGTCTTCCGTAGTTTTTTCCCCACACCTATCAGTATTTTCCTACAGTACAAAGTAAATATGTGGTATTCTCCACTAGGCAATGCCAACAAGCAAGATTTGACCTCAAGACAACAAGACCCAAGCGCATTGGACCATTTGACCGTTGGTCCCATCATCATTGTCTTATCTACAAGTGACTATACTTATGTCAGTTTCCTGCAACAATGCTCCTAAAATAAGATGTCTTATTTTCTCAAGATGAATATATGTGATAACATTTGACAATGGTTGGTTCATGATGACATATTGGAGCAGAAATTGTAGGCTATAGATATCTTTAGCTGTTCAAATTATTCACGTGCAGTGTTGGTGAAATCATTCTTGAGCAATAGGCCTTTCAATAAGGCCAACGGTTATAAATAAATACAGACCTAAATACATGTCACCTTCTGCAAAATAGTATGCTATATTGTTCTCCCTTGTAAGCAAATTATTGTTCTCCTTGTAAGCAAATTATTGTTCTCCTTGTAAGCTATTATTTATCTTTTAATCTTACAGTAAAGTTGACATTTTCTCTATTTTAGAACCAACTAAGCTTGACTTGATGAACTTCCACACTATAGCCTACACAGTTGTCAAATCTTGTTCAATTAAGGCCACATAAACAGCTGTCTCACATTGACAACTCCGTTCTCGACTCGTAGACAATCAAATACAAAAGAGATTAAAAATAAATGTAAAAAGTCCATAAATTAAGACAGAAATATCAAGAGACAGTCATAGCAACAAAAAAAATGTAAGACGAGTTCTTCAGCCACTACCCAGAATTGCCACGTCAAAGACCGTTATTTCCGACACAAATCTTAGCATCGCCAACCTAGGAAACGTCAGTCTACCATTTAGTTACAACCAGACTGACGCCGATATTTATCAACTGCAAGAAAATATAGCTGTTGTTTGCAGCACCCGAATCAATATCCATCTTTCCAGCGCACAACATGCGTTTCTGATAGGCGCAGTGTACGTTATTTACAAATAGATACATTGTTGTTCATACACGGAAATGTCTACATGTGAAACTAAGTTTGCGTCACAGAGAAAGCATTCGGTTAAAAACATGCATTTCAATAGACCAATATATGATAAAATACCCTCTTACAAATCCCATTAGGCTTTTTTGTGCAATTATTTACCTGTATTCTGGCGAGTATCTGCCGAGTCCTCTACTCTGAATTCCTGATCGTGAAAGCGGAGTGCCACGTCAAACTCCAACACAGCACCGGTCCCTATGCCATGTTGTCACTAGTTACCCCAGCCACAAAGTAAGAATCGCCGATATCGTAAAAATCCATGAAAACAAATATTTGCTTTTTTAAAATTAAGGTTAGGGTTCGGCATAAGACTAGCAGTGTGGTTAAGGTTAGGGTTAGGTTAATAATCACATTTAATGAAAATACATTTTAGAAATAGGCGGGGTTTATGACTTTGTGGCTGTGTTAACTTAGTGACGACCCCCATGCATCGCGCTGTAGTTCTCAGTGGTGCGTGCGCATGCGCCAATTTGTGGGAAACCCTACAGGTCAGCAGAGACCAATTGTGCCGATTGCGTAGCATTAAACTCTTCAAGGCCCAGTGAATTGTGCAGTTCTGATTTGTCAGTTAGGCCTATAGCTATGGCATAAGGTAGGCTAAATGTAAACTATGAAGGAAGAGATGGGTAGACCCATTGCTTTCATGTTTCATTCACTATGCAGTAGTAGGTAGATATCCACTGTCACATGATCTTAAAAGGTGTATGTAATTGAGACCAAACCAGATCGTACATAGATATTAATTAGTCTCAGCAGGCTAGATCTACAAAATTCCAGATTTTGTTAAGATTATTTATAATGTGAAACCATCGTTTACACAGTCAATCAGCAATTGATTTCAATTGTTTAATCTCTGCATAATTGTTGGCTACATGCGACTGTAGTGTGTTCCTTCACTTTCTAGTATTAGTTTAGGCCTGCGTATGCTCAAGACAAATTCCCTATCAGTGAATTAAGTTTATATTATATTATGTATCGCCAAGGGTTAGTCCATTCTGTTAAATTCTATAGGTTTGGCCAAACGGAAACGAGTACACTCAATATCCTTGGCACCTCACATGCCCATACTCGACTAAATTGACCGCGGGCCACTTACAGAGAACGTCATCAGAGAGGCTACTCAAACGTACAATGCAATTAATCAATAAATGTATAGGGATAAACAATATCAATTAAATAACTTTCAACCAATATTCTACTTAGGCCAACAAACCCATTTGACTAGAAAACCAGGCAGCATAATCGCTACATTGAGATATCAGAGCTCATTATTATTGTATGAAAAATTCAATCCCGACTCAGTTGTGGCCCCATACAAATGCTGCTACAAGACTTTCCCTAGAGCGCACCACTTGATTCGCGCGCGGGCGGGTCCATATGCAATGACGTTTCAGAGCGGGTTGGACTCTGCATAACTTGCAGATGATGGGAATTATACTGCACTGTGCTGCTCTTGGTTTCATAGAGCCCTGTTGGTCCAACTCCGGACAACTTGATGATAGCGGTTTTGGTGGGAGCCTGTTGCGTGTGGCATGGGCACTGGGGATTATATCTGTGTTACGGTGCACGGAGGCGCGCCCTGGGGCTTCAGTCTCCGCGAGGGAGAGGGGGATGCCTACCGACGTTTGCAGGTTTATCAGGTAGAAACATCATTCGTTTGAAGTATGTTGTTTGTTAATTGTTTATGCTTTTGGAGTTGCCGAGTTTTAACAGACTAACGGAGCCTTCATCAACTTTATGCTGTGTCGCACTGCGGGTTTGTTTAGTCTCGCTTTTATTTGTGGAATTGTTGTATTGAATCTTGAAAAAAGTTCATTTACATGTCATATACAGTGTGGCTTTAGGAACGTGGTTATGTCAAACAATGTTTGAAACTCCATTTTCAAAAGAGGATGTCATCTATTTTACAGTACCATTCTGATTTGGCTGGTATGCTAGTGCATCCAGACGAACAGTAGTTTATAATGTTAATAATTGTTACCAGCTGGAATAATGGTGCCTTTCACAATGGCATAACAGTCTTGGTGAGAATTTGTGGCCAACTAGTGATATTCTCCTCATGTTTAGAGGAACAGTGCCGATTTGGAAATTAATTCACTAGCTGCGCTGGAAATGTAGCATATTTGATGGGAAGATGATGAGGCAGGTATATGAATGATTTTGCTCTTTAGGGTTAATGTTCTATATATTCTATGGTTAACCCTTTATTTGGGAAAATGCTATCAGCTTGTTTGTTTGGAACAGGCAGAATTCTCCATTTTCTGGTGTGTGGGAGATGTTTTGTGCGTAGGATTCTTGGAGACCCTTATATGGTCAGAGCTCGAGGGCTGCAGCGATCCTTTATCACAAGTGAAGATTTCAGCAGGAATCTAAACACGCGCTCGAGCTGTGGAAAGGAGAGAGACCGTTGCTATGCGCTGCGAGCGTACCTTCAGAGGTCACGGAGTGGTACCAATTTAAACAACAACAAGAGAAAGAAGGAAAGCTGTTGAACGGGACATATTATTTAGATTAAAAATAAAATAAATCGATTCAGATTTATTTTGTTTAATTGAAGATTATAATTTAAACCTAATAGGCCTAATTGCGCAGCCAACCACTTGTTGATTAATTTAGTATTGTAGGCCTAATCTGTATTACTGGCAACACAATATTAGTCATTACTGGCTACACATTACTGCTTTTAAGCAATTGCCTTCACTTGCACTAAAAGTTCACTTAGGTGGAAGTGATATATGGGCATCCCAATAAAAAAACCCTGAGCCAATAAATATTTGAATACGTCATGAAATACTAAATACTTGGGGTTCCTAAACTTTGTGGAAGTACTTCCACCTAAGTGAAAGTTTAAGTGGGCCCACAACTTTGACCCAAACCTCACTTGTAGCCATTTGCTGTGTTTTAGGACGATTTTAGTCATTACAGTGCCTTCAGAATGTATTCACACTATTTGACTTTTTTCACATTTTCTTGTGTTACAAATTGGGATTAAAATTGTTTTGTTTTTTTTCCAATGATCCATACAACAAATACTCAAATGTCAAAGTGGAAGATGAATGAAAAAAAGAGTATCTTCATTAGATAAGTATTCAACACACGTTAGAGTCACCTTTGGCAGCGATTACACCTGTGAGACTTTTTGGGTAAATCTCTAAGAGCTTTGCACACCTGGATTGCACAATATTTGCACATTATTCTTTTTTTAAACTCATCAAGCTCTGTCAGGTTGGTTGTTGATCATTGGTAGACAGCCATTTTCAAGGCTTGCCATAGATTTAAATCGATTTAAGTAAAAATTGTAACTCGGTCACTCAGAAACATTCAGTGTCATCTTGGTAAGATATTTGGCCTTTTGTTTTAGGTTATTATCCTGCTGAAAGGAACATTTGTCTCCCAGTGTCTGTTGGAAAGCAGACTGAACCAGGTTTTCCTCTAGGATTTTGCCAGTGCATAGCTCTACTCCTTTTCTTTTTATTTGAAAAAAAAACACCCTAGTCCTTGTTGATGACAAGCATACCCATAACATGATGCAGCCACCCCCATGCTTGAAAATATGAAGAATGGTACTCAGTGATGTGTCGGATTTGCCTCGAACATAATGCTTTGTATTCAGAAAAAAAAATCTAAGCCACATTTTTGCAGTATTACTTTAGTGCCTTATTACAAAAAGGATGCATGTTTTGGAATATTTTCATTCTGTACAGACTTCCTTCTTTTCACTCTGTCATTTAGGTTAGTATTGTGGAGTGTTGTTGAGCCATTCTGTTTTCTCCTATCACAGCCATTCAACTTTGTAACTGGAACTCCAGGAAACGATGGACCAAATATTGAATAATTTAAAGTCATTTTTTGACAGACGTTGAAACTCAGTGCTTTGTAACTTGCTTTGTAATCAATCCTAAATGGTGGTTTCCCAGTCACATATTAAGCCTAGTCCTGGTCTAAAAAACATGCTTAAATGGAGAATCTTCATTGAAAGTGCTTTTTAGTCCAAGACTAGGCCTAATCTGTGTCTGGGAAACCGGCCCTGAGGCTGTTAGCAAATTTAGGCAAAGTTATTCATCATGAGTGCATGGTAAGTTACTCATCATGAGAGCATAGTTTACTGAAACACCTCCACTCTTATCTACAGCATAGTGTAGACTACACAGCATTTCATAGATGGTATAATTCATTTTTACTGCAGTGGGCTAAATCAGGGTCGCACAGTGTTTCTTGGTAGTCTTAAATCTACTTTGAAACAAAAGTACACTCCTCACACACATGGTAATGGGCTTAAAAAAAGACACCTGTATCATGTCAGATATAGAGTTGAAATGTATTCAATTTTGAGTTTCATCCCAATATTACACTTTTTATACATCACAGAAGACTTAAATATAACAAAACCGTTTGACATAGAAACACCAGGTTTTTGGCAGGTTTTTTAAATGATATCGGGTTAATTATGAAATTATGGAAATATAAATAATATTCCACCCATGAGGTCACTAGGTCATAATTACATTTTAAAAGAGCTGTCCACTGCCTGTATTAATAATGCTCCCTTTGAGCGCCAATATGATCTCTTCCACCTCTACTACATTTTTATTTGCTTTACCAATACTTTTTAATTCACATGATACCATGTGAAAAGCATAACCTCAAGCCTGACTGAAATAGCCAAAACTGCTCCACTAGAACGGTGACCCTTGAACGGCCGGACCTACCTATTGGGGCGTGCTCTCTCTGCTGTCTTTTGTAGTCCACGATCAGCTCGTTTTGTAGACGTTGAGAGAGAGGGTATTTTCCTGGTACCACACCACCAAGTCACTCACCTCCTCCTGTTGGCTGACTTGTCGTTGTTGGTAATCAGGGTTATCACTGTTGTGTCATCAGCAAACTTGATGATTGTCTAAACAGCACTAAACAGTATTGCAGTGTTTACAGTGTTGGGGAGTAGTGAACTGCATGTACAGTAGTTCAACTAGTAATAAAACTATATTTTTTAGTAGCTTGGTGGTAGTTGAACCAAATTCCAGTCTTGGTAGTGTTTTCAGTTGTTAATTACGTTTTTGCCATGTAGCGGTTTAGCTAACTATTGAACTACACACCATTTGTTTTTGAAAAAATAAGTAGTCAAGAATTTCCTTTCTTTTCCAGCATCAGACCTGCCTAATTCTCACTTGAAACGTAGGTTGTGTTTATTAAATTACACATTCTGTTAACATCCGACTCCATAGTGATCTGTTCTTGCAGTCATGTTTCTTAACTTAGCACTTTGTTTTTGTAGGATTGTACCATCTATAACCTAAAAGGGTCCTTCGGCTGTCCCCATTGGAAAACTCTTTGAAGAACCCTTTTGGGTCCAGGTAGAACTCTTTTGGGTTCCAAGAGTAGAAGAGGTGGACCCCCAAAAAACCCAAAAGGGTTCTACCTCTTCTACTCTTGGAACCCAAAAGAGTTCTACCTGGACCCCAAAAAAACCCAAAAGGGTTCTATGTAGAGCCCTTTTTTCGAAGAGTGTAGTCTGACATTTTAGATATAATAATTTTCCACTAATTTGTTTGAATGTAGTGAACTACCTTCAGAGTCATTTTTGCAAAGTAAACTATATTTTTCTTAAGAATAACTTTAACTTGTTCCAGTGTGAAGTAATTGGTAGCCTTGGTAAACTGCACTGAACAAAAATATAAATGCAACAATTTCAAAGATTTTACTGAGTTACAGTTCATATAAGGAAATCAGTAAATTGAAATCAATTATAGGCCCTAATCTATGGATTTCACATGACTGGGAATACAGATATCTGTTGGTCACAGATAAACCCCCCCCCCCCCCCCCCCCCCCAAAAAAAAAGCCAGTATCTGGTGTGACTATGATTTGCCTCATGCAGCGCAATACATCTCCTTCACATAGAGTTGATCAGGCTGTTGATTGTGGCCAATGGAATGTTGTCCCACTCCTCTTCAGTGGCTGTGCGAAATTGCTGGATATTGGCGTGAGCTGGAACATGCTGTCATGCACGTCGATCCAGAGCATACCAAACATGCTCAATCAGTGACATGTTTGTTGAGTATGCAGGCCATGGCAGAACTGGGCTGTGCATTATCATGCTGAAACATGAGGTGATGATGGCAGATGAATGGCATGACAATGGGCCTCAGGATCTCGTCACAGTAACTCTGTGCATTCAAATTCCCATTGATAAAATCCAATTGTGTTCGTTGTCCGTAGCTTATGCCTGACCATAGCACAACCCCACCATGGGGCACTTTGTTCACAACTGCAGTCAGGTCAAGACCCTGGTGAAGACGACGAGCACACAGGTGAGCTTCCCTGAGACGGTTTCTGACAGTTTGTGCAAACATTATTCGGTTGTGCAAACCACAGTTTCATCAGCTGTCTGGGTGGTTGGTCTCAGACGATCCTGCAGGTGAAGAAGCCGGATGTGGAGGTCCTGGGCTGGCATGGTTACATGTGGTCTGCAATTGTGAGGCCGGTTGGACGTACTGCCAAATTCTCTAAAATGACGTTGCAGGCGGCTTATGGTAAAAAAAAATCCATTAAATTCTCTGGCAACAGCTGTAGTGGACATACTTGCAGTCAGCATGCCAATTGCACACTCCCTAAAAACTTGAGACATCTGTGGCATTGTGTTGTGGGACAAAAGTACACATTTTAGAGTGGCCTTTTATTGTCCCCAGCACAAAGTGCACCTGTGTAATGATCATGCTGTTTAATCAGCTTCTTGAAATGTCACACCAGTCAGGTGTATGGATTATCTTGGCAAAGGAGAAATGCTCACTAACAGGGATGTAAACAAATTTGTGCACAACATTTGAGAGAAATGAGCTTTTGTGCGCATGGAACATTTCTGGGATATTTTATTTCAGCTCATGAAACCAACACTTTACATGTTGCGTTCATATTTTTGTTCAGTTTATATGTTCAGTGTAGCTTGCCAGACAGGATGCTCTCAATTGTGCATCTGTAAAAGTATGTGAGGGATTTAGGTGCCAAGACGCATATATTTGGCTATTTTGAAAATGTTCGCTTTTTGTGTCATACAATTTCAACTGAAGTCATCTTTCATTCTATTACTTGACAATCAATTGATTTAGTTAATTTATTTGGGACATTGACAAACAAGTAACAACTTTGACATGTAAAAAATGACACTGATGCTGTATTATATCATCCATGAGAAGCGTCACTCATCCACAGCCACTCCAGTAAGGTAATCTATAAATAAGTCAACCAACTGGATTTCAATTTTTAGACAAATAAAGTCTTGCTCTAAACCTTGTTATTGGCACAACTGGGGAACGTGTTGACATTCCAAAAAATACTTAAACACGTCAGCTGTGAAAGAGGCCTTTCTAATGTAGCGTAGGGAATAAGGGGAAATGTAAATTAAATTAAAGGTGAATTACATTTGTAGGGAAATGCACCCCCCTCCACCCCCCCCCCCCACTCTACAAGTGACTCTTCAGTCTTCAAAGTGTTTTGTACATGACATCCTCATTGAACTAATTATATGATTTGTCGAATAAGTATCATTCTCCTGCAGTATTTTAGGAGGGTCCCTCCACAGTCTGAGCACATTGTTCTATAAGTACTGTGTGAATGTCTTCAGCTTAGCTGTAAGAATGTTGCCTGTGCTGATGTGAAATGTCAATAGAAGACGTCTCTTGCTAGTCTACGCCTCAGTTGAGGATATCTGAAGAGTGACCTCATCCTAACAGAAAGTCATCTGGAAGACATAACTTTTAGCTTGTCTCAATACTTTTTGAGGGGGGTTGGGGCGGGGGCGGGTCAAGAGCTGTAAAAGTTTAAAAAGCTAACATACCAAGATTATGAGAAATACTACACTGTCAGAGGTAGGGTACTTTCATATCTTATTAGTTGGAGTTATTCAAAGCTTCTGTTGGATTAGGTGTGAGCAGGGCTCCCTCTCCAAGGAGAAAGTGATTGTTCAATGTACTGACATGCAGTAGATCACAGTGTGAGGGGGTCTCTCTACACTCTCAAGAGGCAGTTTTCCATATATGGGAAGTTATTTTGTAAGTTTTGGGAGTCCTGGCTTGAGAACAAAGTTGGTGAAGTCACAACCCACTGATTTTTGTTTTGTTTTTTTAAAGGTGCAGAAACTCTTTAGCGTGACTGAAAGGCAGCCACATTTCTATAAGTGGAGGATACTTATTGGTAACACTTTATTTGGATAGTCCTAAGTAGATGGTTTGTCGATGTTCAGTGGATAGATGTTCAATAATCGTCAACAACATTTCAACTAATTATCCAAATCAAATTAAATTGTATTTGTCACATGCGCCGGATACAACAGGTATACCTTACCGGGAAATGCTTACTTACAAGCCCTTAACCAACAGTGCAGTTCAAGAAAGAGTTCAAAAAATATTTACCAAATAAACTGAAGTAAAAATAATTAAAAGTAACACAATAAAATAACAATAACAAGGCTATATACAGAGTCAATGTGCGGGGGTACAGGTTAGTCAAGGTCATTTGTACATGTAGGTAGGGGTGAAGTGACTATGCATAGATAATAAACAGAGACTAGCAGCAGTGTAAAAAATAAATGGGGGGGGGGACAATGTAAATAGTCCGGTGGCCATTTTATTAATTGTTCAGCAGTCTTATGGCAAGGGGGAGAAGCTGTTAAGGAGACTTTTGGTCCTAGACTTAGCGCTCCGGTACCGCTTGCTGTGCGGTAGCAAAGAGAACAGTCTATAACTTGGGTGACTGGTTTCTTTGACAATTTCGGGGATCGTTTCTGACACCGCTTAGTATATAGGTCCTGGATGGCAGGAAGCTTGGCCCCAGTGATGTACTGGGCTGTACACACTATCCTCTGTAGCGCCTTACGGTGAGATGTCAAGCATTTGCCATACCAGGCGGTGATGGAACCGGTCAGGATACTCTCGATGGTGCAGCTATAGATCTTTGAGGATTTGGGGACCCATGCCAAATCTTTTCAGTCTCCTGAGGGGGAAAAGGTGTTGTCGTGCCCTCTTCTCGACTGTCTTGGTGTGTTTGGACCATGATAGTTTGTTGGTGATGTGGACACCAAGGAACTTGAAACTCTCGACCCACTCCACTACAGCCCCATCGATGTTAATGGGGGCCTGTTCGGCCCGCCTTTTCCTGTAGTCCACAATCAGCTCCTTTTGTCTAGCTCAAGTTGAGTGACTGGTTGTTGTCCTGGCACCACACTGCCAGGTGTCTGACCTCCTGTCTCATCGTTGTTGGTGATCAGGCCTATCACTGTTGTGTCATCAGAAAACTCAATGATGGTGGAGTTGTTTGGCCATGCAGTAATGAGTGAACAGGGAGTACAGGAGGGGACTAAGAACACATTCCTGAGGGGACCCTGTGTTGAGGATCAGCGTGGCAGACATATTGTTGCCTACCCTTACCACCTGGGGTCGGCCCGTCAGAAAGTCCAGGATCCAGTTGCAGAGGGAGTTGTTTAGTCCCAGGGTCCTTTAGCTTAGTGATGAGCTTTGTGGGCACGGAGGATGTTGAACTCTGAGTTGTAGCCAATGAACAGTATTCTCACATAGTTGTTGCTTTTGTCCAGGTGGGAAAGGGCAGTATGGAGTGCGATTGAGATTGCGTCATCTGTGGATCTGTTGTGGTGGTGTGCGAATTTGAGTGTTGTTGATGTTGATGTGAGCCAGTCTTTCAAAGCACTTCATGGCTACCGACATGAGTGCTACGGGGTTGTAATCATGTAGGCAGGTTACCTTCACAGGTATTATGGTGGTCTGCTTGAAACATGTAGGTATTACAGACTCGGTCAGGGAGAGGTTGAAAATGTCAGTGAAGTCACTTGTCAGGTTGTCCACGCATGCTTTGAGTACACGTCATGGTAACCCGTCTGGCCTTGTGGGTTTGTGAATGTTGACCTGTTTTTAAAGGTCTTCCTCACACCCGCTACCGAGAGCTACCGCCAAATTGTGGAGTCAACAAAAGTCATAAATAGCATAAGAAATCTTCACTTACCTTGCTAATCTTTGTCGTATTGCACTCAAGAAATGTTTGTTTTGTTCGATTACGTACATATTTATGTCCAAATAACTCTGTTTTGTTCGCGCGTTTAGTTCACTATTCCAAAGACATAATGCGCGATGTTTACAATCAATTCTTAGGGTCTTTTTATAATACATCTTCAATAATATTCCAACCAGACAATCGAGTATTCATTTCAGAGGAAAAAGAAGGAATGGCGCGCCCGCGTGACCGCGCAGTAAACAACTGATTGGCTTCAGCCTAGTCCACTTGTTGAAACAGCTCTTATTCGACACCCTTCCGCAATAGAAGCCTCAAACAACTTTCTAAAGACTGTTGACATCTGTTGGAAGCCTTGGGAAGTGCAATTTGGCCCCATAGACACAGCATATTGGATAGGCAATCGCTTAAATGAAACTACAAACCTCAGATTTCCCACTTCCTGGTTGGATTTGTCTCAGATTTTCGCCTGCCATATGAGTTGTTATACTCACAGACATCATTCAAACAGTTTCAGAAACTTCAGAGTGTTTTCTATCCAATACTACTAATTATAGTAGTATAATAGTAGATATTAGCATCTGGGACAGAGTAGCAGGCAGTTTACTCTGGGCACCTTATTCATCCAAGCTACTCAATACTGCCCCCCTGTCACCAATAAGTTAATTAGACATCGCTCACCAGCTGTTATTGACAAATGGACACCCCCCCGCCCCACGTCTTACCAGACATAGCTTCTCTGTCCTGCCGATGCATGAAAAATCCCGCCAGCTCTATATAATCTGTGTCGTCGTTCAGCCACGACTCGGTGAAACGTAAAATATACATTTTTAATGTCCCGTTTGTAGGATAATCTTGATCGTAGATCCATTTTATTTTCCAATGATTGCACATTGGCCAATAAAACGGAAGGCAGTGAGGGTTTACTTGCACCCCATTATTTTTATTTCTACTTTGCACATTCTCCCATTGCAAATCTACCATTCCAGTGTTTTACTTGCTATATTGTATTTACTTTGCCACCATGGCCTTTTTGCCTTTACCTCCCTTATCTCACCTCATTTGCTCACATTGTATATAAACTTGTTTATACTGTATTATTGACAGTATGTTTGTTTTACTCCATGTGTAACTCTGTGTCGTTGTATGTGTCGAACTGCTTTGCTTTATCTTGGCCAGTTGTAAATGAGAACTTGTTCTCAACTTGCCTACCTGGTTAAATAAAGGTGAAATAAAAAATAAATAAATAAAAAAACTCCTCTACGATTCTCAGAAGGCAGCCTGACCTCCGCCCCCTTTTTATCCATCTTTTTTTTCACGCAATTGATGGGGATTTGGGCCTGTTCCCGAGAAAGCAGTATATCCTTCACATCGGACTCATTAAAAAAAAAAAGCTTCTTACAGTTTGAGGTGAGTAATTGCTGTTCTGATGTCCAGAAGTTATTTTTGGTCATAAGAGATGGTAGCAGCAACATTATGTACAAAATAAGTAAAAAATTAAGTTGCAAACAATGCAAAGAAAACCTAACAAAATTGCACAGTTGGTTAGGAGCACATAAAATGGCAGCCATCCCCTCCGGTGCCATTCTGACTTCTGCTCCCCTAATCCTAACCTTTACCCTTACCCTAACCTTTATTCTAAACCTAACCTTAGGAAAGTATTATTTATCACAGACTTCAAAGCGCAAGTCTGTGCGTGGCTCTCACGGTTTGTTTGTTCATCACCTGAGATGTGAATAAAAATACCCTCAAATGATTTGTGACACACCTCACGAAACATTTGATATCAAATAAAAAATGCTGGCGTATAGAGCCAAATTTACAATTTTAGCTTTACTGTCCAAATACATACCGAGTGGAGGCTGGTGGGAGGAGCTATAGGAGGATGGGCTCATTGTGATGTCTGGAAATGGAATCATCGGAACGGAATCAAACGTATGGAAACCACGTTCGACTCCCTTCCATTAATTCCATTCTAGCCATTACAATGAGCTCATCCTCCTATAGCCCCCCCCCCTTACCAGCCTCCTCTGATACAGAGGGGAACGTAAACTCCAAGGAAAAGACCAATCTCTGATAAGAGGGTAAAGCGACCAAATAAATACTTTCAGGTTGGGTTTACCTACTGAATTAATCATATAATGAAACACTACAACACTTGCACCATACCAAACTAACTTGCGGTTTCCCTTTCCCTATCTCTCATGGTGATGTTGATTAATCACTGTCACGTGGCATTTCCTGCCACATTGCAGGGAGTTGTGGCAAACTGAGTCCTTTGATTTCTACAGCCCCTTGAAATTATATCACTTGACAGACCGGCAGGCATGGGAAATTGCATGAGATGAAAAACGCCCTGGGAATTCATCCATGAAGGCTAATTACGGACCATGGCTAGATGGATTGCTATGACAACATAAAAATATAGCTAAATGGGATTCAGTTTGCGCTACAGCTCATTTGAAAGTGCCAGTGATGCTACTCCAACATGGTTAAATCCTATGAGATATGTATGTTGTCCTGTTTCTGTGTCCAAGCAGAATCCAGACAGGCGGACAATCACCCTCAAGTTACCTTCCTATGTAGTCTGCACAGATGGCAGCAAGTGTATGGATAGGGCTCCTTTGGCCTTCCAATTATTGAGATATGGCACTGCGAATCAAGTCAACCCTGTTGTCTGACGACCAGAATAAATGTTTCCTTCAAATAAAGACCTTGGATTCCCTTTGCGTAAATAGCAATGTCATTACAGGGAGGAGTGCTGAAGTCATTTCAAAAGAGGGCAGTAAAGTCATTTCCCATATATTGGGGAATATCGCTCCTGGGTGAGAGCAGTCTTAACTCTTTTTTGGACCGGTTTTCTAGACTAAAAAGCATGCTCACTTGAGAGTCTCCATTGAAATATCCTATTAGTCCAGGACTAGTCCTAATCTGTCAAATGGCTCTGTCCAATCACAAGTGGTGACTGCAGGACTTCCCTGTGGTGGCCAATCAGTGCTTGTCCCTTCCTGTGAGGACGAAAATGAAAACCTTGATATCAAGTTGAGTGATTTTGTTTTAAACAGTATGCACTAGTCAATTAAATGAATGCATAAAACAAACACACAGCTTCGTGTTATTTTATGTTACCCCAGAAGCTTCGGCTTACAGATGTAACCCCTTATCTTTTTTTGTTATCTGTGGGCTGAATGCGTTTGTAGTACCTCAGGTTACCACTGACGAACTCAAAGTTACTGAGTACACCTTTAAATACAGTATATAGAGGCAGTGACAGTCAGTTGCCATTCCACTAGTAGCCAGCGCTACTTGTAAAACAGCTAGAAAATGTTTGCCTGAGATTTGAAAATATAATTGCTTAAAGCTGCATGGAACTGCCTGAAACATGTGTTTCCTGTGGTTTTGTGTTGCGTTTAAGACACTAAAAAGTAGGACATTTGGGAAAGGCGCAGTCAGGCATGGCATGAGCATGAATTGTCTAATTTTGGCCCTACAGATGACAATATAAAATGTCTGACTGTTAAAAATCTTTATGTATGGTAAATACCACATTGTAACTATGCGAGATTGCGTTGAACGCTGCACTGTAATCTGAACGACAGATTCAAACCTCTCACACTCTTTATGAATAATAAAAAGCATCGGGGTGTTTCCTTTGTTGATCTTTCCATACCAAGAGCAAAATAGAAACAGATGAAAAATAACAATTCAAACGCAGCATATACAGTAACCGGAGGAACCTATTATAAGCAACCCAAGACTGAAATTTAACAGTGGCAACTCAGTCCGGTCTAGAATATTGTCTGACATTATGTGTGTATCACTATGGCTCAGGAGGGTAAAGAAATGAAAGGTTTCCCCTCCTTTTTGGAGGAGGGAGGAGTGGTGCTGTGGTGGTCCAGACAGACTTTCCTCCCATAGAGAGGTACGAGTCCAAACACAGGCTCACAGGAGTTCTCCATATATGGCCGTTAGCACACAGATGGCTCCTAAAACTCAGGCTGGAGTCGCACTGTTTTATCAGATGGTTACCAGCTCATTAACCTAATGAAGCAGCCGTAAAAGAAACACCTGAGGAGGTGTTTTTCTTTCTGGTCCTGACGAGAAAAAATGACTGTGGGTGGAGATTCTCTTCTGCACTGATCAACCAATCGATTAATGTGGAGGAGGAGTTAAGATGTCACCTTGTTAAAGTCCAAAAGCAGAAGTCGCGTCACAGGCTCTTTAAATTTCCCCTTAAAACAGGATGCATCCGGTTATTTCCAACCTGCAGAGGGTGCCAGCTCATAAAATAAACCCATAAAACATATCTGTATATATAGCGAGATCTCGTATTTATCACAGGTTGTCAGGCTGTTTCCTTTTTAAAGTGTTAAACTCTTAGCTTCATGCCCAGACTTGTTTGATACTAAGTGTGATGGAAATGGTATTTGTGTAGAAGTACCGTATATTATAATTATTGTACGGTATACATATGTGAGTCATGTTGATACTATGTTGGCTAGAATGGGGACTGGTTTTAATGAACTCCGACAGAGGCAGTTGGCTAGAATGAGGGGATTCAAAACAGCGTAGGAGAGGCAGCACATTAAATTCTGGGCCAGGGTTACAAGCAGAGTGAGTGACAACAACAAGGCCTATACGCCATGCAAGTGATGCGTTCCTGCATCTTACTTCCTGATCTTTTGCATGGGCTTCAATATATATCATCAAATTAATGAAAATCAGGTCAAATAAGATATGTACAATTATATTTTGTGTTTGAATTGACTTTTATGACGTTTTTGCGATGAAGACCATTTCGCTACGTTTTTGCCCATAGAAGATCATTAAAAAAGCCTACAAAAGTTTCAAAACTGAAAGGCTATTTGCACGTAATGAAAGATGCATGAGGTAGAGACAGAACGTTAAGGCTGCTCATGTGGTTGTCATTAGGGGTAGTGGAGGAACATTAAAGTGTAAAAAAAATGTAGTTTGTTGTAATTCTCTGGTGTGATCAACGCCAAGATTTGTCCTTTAGAAGCAATTTTTTAATAAAGGCCCAATTCTGTACTTAAGGAAGTAGAGACAACATGGTGTAAAATACACAGATGTGATCATGTATAAACATATATTTATTCATTACATTCATTCATTACATACTATATTTGTGAAAACATTATTCCCGTTGATGGAATAAAACTGTATGCATGAAGCATCTCCAGCAGAGGAGGCTGGTGGGAGGAGCTATAGAAGGACGGGCTCATTATAATGGCTGGAATGGAATAAATGGAAAGGTATCAAACACAATCTTATGGAAAGCACATTTGACTCCATTTCATTTAATCCATTCCATACATTACAATGCGCCCATTTTCCTATAGCTCCTCCCACCAGCCTCCTTTGGTCTCCAGTCCATGTCATCTTATTCATTATTATCTAAAATACTAAACTGATCCTAGATCAGTGGTCCTACTCAGACTTTATGAATATGGGTGCAGAACTTTAGATGGAAACATGCCTCTCTCGTGATATACTGTCCCAGTATATACAGCCAGCTTAGTTCCCGGGACATCACGCAGACAGGAATAAAGAACACTCCAAGAAGAAGAAAGGTGGGGGTGTATGTTTCATGATTAAGTACTCATGGTGTGATTGTGATAACATACGGAAACTCAAGTCCTTTCGTTCTCCCAACCTAGAATACCTCACAATCAAATGCAGACCGTATTACCTCCCAAGATAATTCGCTTCGGTTATAGTCACAGCAGTGTATATTCCCCCTCAAGCCGATACCACGAAGGTCCTCAAAGAACTAAACTAGACTTTATGTAAACTGGAAACCACATATTCTGATGCTGCATTTATTGTAGCTGGGGATTTTAACAAATCAAATCTGAGGAAAATGCTACCGAAGTTCTACCAACACATTGACTGTAGTACTCAGGCTGGGAAAACATTGGACCACTGCTACTTAACTTTTTGAAATGCCTACAAGCCCCTCCCCCCGCCCACCCTTCGAGTAAATCTGATCACAACATTTTGCTCTTCCCTTCCTGAAGGCAGAAACTCAAACATTAAGTACCCATGCTAAGGTCTATTCAATGCTGGTCTGACCAATCGGAATCCATGCTTCAAGATTGTATTGATCACGCGGACTGGGATATGTTCCGAGTAGCCTCTGAGAATAACATCGACGAATACACTGATACAGTGACTTGAGTTCATCAGGAAGTGTATAGGAGATGTTGTACCCACTGTGACTATTAAAACCTACCCAAACCAGAAACTGTAAAAGCGCAAATCACCGCATTTAACCATGGCAAGGTGACTGGGAATATTGCAGAATACAAAAAGTATAGTTATTTCCTCCATAAGGCATTCAAACAGGCAAAACATCAGTACAGAGACAAGTGGAGTCGCAATTCAACGGCTCAGACACGAGACATATGTGGCAGGGTCTACAGACAATCCCGGACTACAAAGTAAAAACCAGCCACATTGTGGACACCGACGTCTTGCTTCCGGACAAGCTAAAACACCTTCTTCACCCGCTTTGAGGATAACACAGTGTCACCGACGTGGCCCGCTACCAAGGACAGTGCGCTCTCCTTCTCCGTGGCGTGTTAACCCTCGCAAGGTTGCCGGCCCAGACAGCATACAGCCGCAACCCTCAGAGCATGAGCAGACCAGCTGTCTGGAGTGTTTACGGACATATTCAATCTCCCTTTTTTTTTAAATGTTTTTTTCAACTAGGCAAGTCAATTATGAACATTTTTTGTTGTGTGTGTGTCTTATTATTATTTTTTAAATAGGGGGGAGATCAGCTTTAATATTGCAGATAGATTATAGCTTCCATCAATGTAGTTGTCTGCATCACTTCCAATCCCCAATATATATTTTTTGCAAATATATAAATAGTGGTGTACAGCAAGTCAGCCACCAGGGGGAGACTCGTTGAGGCCTGGTGACAGATGGAGTCTATATCACGAGGCAATGGCTCCCTCTACTGGACGTGCCAGGTCTCGACGGGCTCTCCGGCCAGGACTAATTGGGGCTGATCGCTCACCAGCTGGACGAGTCCCATAAAGCTGCCAGAAGGGCAGCTCCGGGGGAGGGTACTGGGGGAAGAGAGGTTACTCCTGTATAGTCATGCTCAGTCCCAGAGGTAACGGAGGGAGCTCAGTTTTGTTCCCCCCAGGATACAGCAAGACCCTGGAGCCCAGAAGACGGTTGTTATTTAAATAAACACTCTTGAAACCGAGCTAATCCAACTTTGTCCGTGTCTGATCTGTGTAAACGTCTTGACCAAACCCCTGGTCGTGGCAGACAGGGGGTTTGGTCAAGACGTATGTATGTATATATATATATATATATATACACACACACACAATATTTTGGGGGAATAGTATATTTCCTTTATACCCTCAAACCCTACCTCCCCTCCCCCAATTGGAGCAAACTAGTAAACAACAATGCTTAGCCCTGTATTTCTAGCTTATACATGTACATACTACATACATTTTATGTCCATCCGGTTTGATTTCCATTTGTGATATCGTTCAAACTGTACTCTTTCAAAAAGGTTCCTAACCTATATAAGTTTTACGGGCATAGTATTTTACATTGGTTATCTTGTTGTTTTTAGTCCCATTCAACCCCTTCCCATCACTCTCTTAACACCATCCATATTTGCCATATATTTTTCAATTGTGCTGTGATGTTTCACAAAAGCTCTGAACCTTTCCATTCTCATAGTTTCTACAATTGTAAATTGAAAATAAATATTTTGCTAAAAATATGACTATATTATTGAGCGATTGACTATGACTTTCCAGATCACCCAGTAATGCTATCTGCAGGGTTAGCTCCAGGTAAATAATGCAATTCTTTAGCCATTCCTGGACTTGTGACCAAAAACAAGCTACTTATGGACAGTACCAAACCAATTATCTAATGATTCTGCCTCTTCGCAGAAAAAACCTGGTGGTTGTATTTCCCATATAAATAATATTCTGTTGGTTGCAAGAATTCTGTTGAATAATTTAATGAACAAATTCTTATTTACAATGACAACCTACCTCGGCCAAACCCTCCCCTGACGTCACTGATCCAAATTGTGATCCGCCCTATTCCAGCCTCCCTATCCCAGTCTGTTGTCCCCACTTGCTTCAAGATGTCGACCACTGTTCCTCTACCCAAGAAAGCAAAAGGTAACTGAACTAAATGACTATCGCCTTGTAGCACTCACTTCTGTCATCCTGAAGTGCTTTGAGAGGCTAGTTAAAGATCATATCATCTCTTCCTTACCTGACACCCTAGACACACTTCAATTTTCGATATTTTGGACTTCAGGGTACAGCAGAGGGAGCACACGCAGGGGACACACAAGTATGTCTCTACAGATTGGGAGTCCCATAGGGCGGCGTACAATTGGCCCAGCTTTGTCCGGGTTAGGATTTGGCCGGGTTAGGCCTCATTGTAAATAAGAATTTGTTCTGAACTGGACTTGCCTAGTTAAAGGTTCAATAAAATAAATTAAACTACAATTCTTGTAATTTGTGCAATAACCAATTACTGACACAGTTGTTTCAGGTTTAATGGAGAATTGAATAGAAAACAAAGCAGATTTTTACCACCAAAGTGAAAGCAAAAGGGATGGTTCATTTGCATGGTTTGCTGCTATATACACGGTACATTAACATTTTAGTCATATAGCGGAGACTTAACCAGAGCAACTTACAGTAAGTGCATTCATATTAAGATAGCTAGGTGAGAACCACATATCACTGTCAAAAGTACTTTTTTGGGGGAAAAAACAAGTACACGGTTTACATTTTAGTTTGGGTGGGGTAAGACCGATGTCTTATTTAAGATATTATTTTAAGAAGATTGGCAGGGACTGCTGTCTTAGCATCAGGGGGAAGCTCGTTCCACGACTGGGATGTCAGGACAGAGAAGAGCTTTGACTGGGCTAAGTGGGAGCTGACCTTAGGGGTGGGAGTGCCAAGAGACCAGAGGTGGCAGAACAGAGTGCTCAGGTTGGAATATAGGGTTTGAGCATAGCCTGAAGATGGGAGGGGCGGTTCCCCTTGCTGGTCCGTAGGCAAGCACTGTGGTCTTGTAGTGAATGCGAGCTTCGAATGGAAGCAAATGGAATGTACAGAGGAGAGGGATTTGTATGAATAACGATACACACGTTTTGTCCTCCACGCCCCTTAAGAACAGCCATTTAAACGACACTGGCCACTCCAGTAGGTGCTGCACTGACCATAAGAAATTAACTGCCAGTGCTGGATACTGTTTAAAAAGGGCCAATCTGCAGATCAATCATTAACAAAATTGGACACCACGCCACTGTTTCGATAAACTGCCGAGGGAGAAATGTAACCACACAAATGTATAGACAGAGCTATGGATGAAAAATTATAGTTAACACAATCTCTTTACACTCGTGGGAATTGGCCTATAGGGATACATTTAACTGTTTTTTACAGATATGAAAAGCATATGCATAGGCATTGTAGCGACTGAAAGGGAACAGTTTGGAGACTATGGGGAAATTATTAGACCAAAGTTGAGGACAACAGTTCACTTGACACAAGACTGAATCCAAACATTACACTGTTGATTTAATTTAGCATTTTACATTCACTGTACTTTTTGCTGCATTTGTTGATAACAACATCTGAAAATACTCTGGTTACATTCAGTAACACGATAAGGATATTCCTGGAAAATGTGGGGTAGGTGCAACGTAAGACAAAAAAATGACAAGGTTTTAAGTGAGAGGACTAACTGGTTTCTCCAAGTGGCCACAGACTCTCAATAGGGTGCACAGTTTCTAGGTAATTTCAATGCACTTTTATAACTCAAAGAAGGTTCTTTTTTTGAGCTCTCCTACAGTGCCTTGCGAAAGTATTCGGCCCCCTTGAACTTTGCGACCTTTTGCCACATTTCAGGCTTCAAACATAAAGATATAAAACTGTATTTTTTTGTGAAGAATCAACAACAAGTGGGACACAATCATGAAGTGGAACGACATTTATTGGATATTTCAAACTTTTTTAACAAATCAAAAACTGAAAAATTGGGCGTGCAAAATTATTCAGCCCCTTTACTTTCAGTGCAGCAAACTCTCTCCAGAAGTTCAGTGAGGATCTCTGAATGATCCAATGTTGACCTAAATGACTAATGATGATAAATACAATCCACCTGTGTGTAATCAAGTCTCCGTATAAATGCACCTGCACTGTGATAGTCTCAGAGGTCCGTTAAAAGCGCAGAGAGCATCATGAAGAACAAGGAACACACCATGCAGGTCCGAGATACTGTTGTGAAGAAGTTTAAAGCCGGATTTGGATACAAAAAGATTTCCCAAGCTTTAAACATCACAAGGAGCACTGTGCAAGCGATAATATTGAAATGGAAGGAGTATCAGACCACTGCAAATCTACCAAGACCTGTCAGTCCCTCTAAACGTTCAGCTCATACAAGGAGAAGACTGATCAGAGATGCAGCCAAGAGGCCCATGATCACTCTGGATGAACTGCAGAGATCTACAGCTGAGGTGGGAGACTCTGTCCATAGGACAACAATCAGTCGTATTTTGCACAAATCTGGCCTTTATGGAAGAGTGGCAAGAAGAAAGCCATTTCTTAAAGATATCCATAAAAAGTGTAATTTAAAGTTTGCCACAAGCCACCTGGGAGACACACCAAACATGTGGAAGAAGGTGCTCTGGTCAGATGAAACCAAAATTGAACTTTTTGGCAACAATGCAAAACGTTATGTTTGGCGTAAAAGCAACACAGCTCACACCATCCCCACTGTCAAACATGGTGGTGGCAGCATCATGGTTTGGGCCTGCTTTTCTTCAGCAGGGACAGGGAAGATAGTTAAAATTGATGGGAAGATGGATGGAGCCAAATACAGGACCATTCTGGAAGAAAACCTGATGGAGTCTGCAAAAGACCTGAGACTGGGACGGAGATTTGTCTTCCAACAAGATAATGATCCAAAACATAAAGCAAAATCTACAATGGAATGGTTCAATAATAAACATATCCAGGTGTTAGAATGGCCAAGTCAAAGTCCAGACCTGAATCCAATTGAGAATCTGTGGAAAGAACTGAAAACTGCTGTTCAAATGCTCTCCACCCAACCTCACTGAGCTCGAGCTGTTTTGCAAGGAGGAATGGGAAAAAATGTCAGTCTCTCGATGTGCAAAACTGATAGAGACATACCCCAAGCGACTTACAGCTGTAATCGCAACAAAAGGTGGCGCTACAAAGTATTAACTTAAGGGGGCTGAATAATTTTGCACGCCCAATTTTTCAGTTTTTGATTTGTTAAAAAAGTTTGAAATATCCAATAAATGTCGTTCCACTGTACCCGACCAGCCACAGGAGTCGCTAGAGCGCGATGGGACAAGGACATCCCGGCCAGCCAAAACCTCCCCTAACCCTGACGACGCTGGGCCAATTGTGCTCCACCTCATGGATCTCACAGTCGCGGCCGGCTGCAACACAGCCTGGAATCGAACCAGGATCTGTAGTTACACAGCTAAGTGCCTTCCCCCAGTGCCTTAGACTGCTGCGCCAGTCTTGTTTACAAACAATATAATAAATACTTTGGGTTCTAATGGTGTACGACAGTTAAACTTAGCTTATGAGGCATTTATAAAAGGTATATTCTTGTATACGTATATCATTAATTAAAAAGTCCAAAAATCACACATTGCACCTTTAAATTTTTCCAAATCATACTAATTTCACTAATAACCACATACAGAGTATTTACATGTCTTTCAACTCTATATAGTTTCATCACAGTGGTAGTTGCATAGTTCCTTTACTAGATGCAATCTAGTTACAGTTGATTCACTACAGCTTTATAAAGTGAAGGGTTATTGCAGTAGTATGTTATATTCATCTACAATGCATTGAGCATGTTCTACATGGATCCACCACATTTTATTTCTCTAATATTTTGCAATCTTGCTCTTAACCTTCGAGATCAGTAAATGTCATTTCAATAAGTACAGTAACATAATATCACTGTGCCAACAGTACACAAGTGACACAGTTATATTAAATGAAATAAGTATCAATGTCAGCTGAGTCCATATATTTCCCTATTAGTTCAGCTATTGTACCGCAACTGATGATTGAGTGATGGAGTTGAGGTGGTTTGGAGCTGTAGATACAGTACCACTGTCACCCAAAGTGCCAGAGAAGGTCAGTGGTAACTCCTGCACTTAAACACCCCCTGCTGCTTGGCTATTCTGAACGTCTGGGTTACGGCTCTGAACGAAGCAGCAATTTGCATTGTTGGGTCACACGACGAGCACCTGTTGTGGTATGTTCACTGGTGGGCACTGTGCGCTCTGATGTCACATTTGGAGAGATGGCCTGTCAGGATTGTCCACACTGGCTGGTTACACTGGCTTTTGAATATAGTAGCCAATGGGAGCATTGGGTTAACATGTGAATACAGTGGTGATTTCCTATGTTGACCTTTTTGTCAGCAGTTGCTCTGAAAATGTATGGCGTGGATTAGTATTGTAAGGGATTGTTGTGCCATCATCTAAGTCAATGATATCTAAATGGCGGTACTGTACTGGTACACATTTGTAGCATTTGAACTCGTATCAATAAAGACCTTATTTAACTTTGGACTCCTCACTGCAAGTGGAACAGAAGACTTTGGCTGAGCTTTGCTGAAGAGTAACCTTGTCTGAGACCCAAAGACTCAAGTTGGCTCCCAGAGCTAATGCCACATCACTAACATCATCTTAAGTCTTGCCAATGACCAGGGACCCGATACCCACTTGATTAAACATATACTCAAACCTTTTGAATGGCTGTCCTCATAGTCCAAGAGAACCATGGGGACGGTATTCTGTATTTTATCCAAGTAGATGTCCAATTGAAAATGTGATCTACAGTCATGTAGAGTTTGAACCTGGGCATCTTGAGATAGCTCACCAAGTTAATGCCTAGAGCTAGATTATCAAGTCTTCAGATCTCAGGAAATGTTACTCATCACGCAACAGTGGTTCACCAAAACCAACTTCGTTAAAGTAAATACCGTAACCTGAGTAATTGTTGTAGTGCCAGGTGAAGGAAAAAAATATATAGATATATTGTGAGGCATGTCATTGTGACTCACCACTGTTTGTCATCCCATAGGTGGAAGAGGGTGGTCATGCGTCCCTGGCCGGGATCTGCGAGGGGGACGAGGTGGTGTCGCTGAATGGAGAACCCTGCGGGGAGCTTTCCCTCCCAAAAGCAAATGCTCTCATTGACGCCTCCGTCGACTGCCTGCAACTACTGGTCAAAAGGTAACGCCGAAAGCTGGATTTTTTTTTACTATTAACTACAACATTGTTTTTCAATCAATTTTTTTTATGGGAGAAGTCAAGATCATCATTTCAACGTCGGGGTGCTACCAGGGTTGGGGTCAATTTGAATTGAAGAAAGTGAATTCAGAAAGTGATTTGAATTTGAAAGATATGCTCTTTTTTTCCAATTACTGAATTGGAATTTCAGCTTACTTCTTGAATTGACTTGAATTCAAATCGACCCCAACCCTGGGTGCTACCGGTTTACCAAGGTTTAACCATCCCCAACTCAATGCTCTCAAAACCTACTGCTTGGTCCTATTAACTGGGCCATGTACTACAAGGCATGGTTCAACACAACAAATCACCAGTGTATTTGCCTTTAGACAGCATGCTGTAAATGACCTGCCCTTGTACTTGGTTGAGTGGCCTGGAATATGGTGGGCGGACAGACAGAGTGGCTTTATTGGCCAGTGCGTTGACCTTTGAGTCGCTTGGCTGCTGACGAACCAGCTGCCCGCTCAACAAGCAGCTGTTAAACAGTTACTCAGTGGGCATCACACATCTGGTGTGCCATGGGATATTGGTGCCATTGCCCATATTTAAGGCATAATTTAGATCACCCGGCAGGCACACAGTCCCTTTGCAAGTGGATCGTGTTACTCTAAAGTGGCTAGCCGTCTTATTTCCCCATCATGCGTAGCACTCTGACGTCAACAGACTAGATGGGTGAAAAGCAATTGTAGGACTTTAACCATGCCACTTTAAGTCTCTGGTGACAGACTGAACACAGACCAGTTCACACTCAAGATTTGGTTCTGGGTGTCGAGATTATGCCAATTTTAACATTTTTGGTCACATCTCTCATCCCCTTCCCTTTGGTTGCTAGGCTCCAAATGACTCCAATGTAATAACTGTAGTCACAGAATGACATTCTGTTTTCCTCTATGACACTGAAAGGGGAAATTAAGTGAGGCCCAATTGAAATGTGATTACTTTCCACTTCAGTGTTTCACTCCAGTCAAATAACATGAGGGACGGAGATTGAGTTTGCTTGATTAAGGTGACCACTTGAGGGCCAGTGGTTGATGAGATAGATTTAGTTAACACAAAGGGCAAGTGCACGGGTGCGTAGCACAATATTCAACGATATTGCATATTGGAAATCCAGGCAATCAAATTATGAGATCAAAAACACTATAGTTTTGTAATTAGATGTTCTATATCAGTCCCCAGATAAGACATATTAACACAGTATGCTCAGTTTCAACACTTGGCTAAGTTTTTTTTACAATTTTCATTGAACTATTTCATACAGATGGCACACCCTATCCCCTGAGGATTTTCATTCAGAGACCTACTTTGGCACAAGGGAGTCCTCTGGTGAGGCTTTGGAAAGCACCACCCTCCACATCCTGTCCCCTGGCAGGTCCCAACCCACCAGGGAGCTCTACATCGCTGATTCCCAGGACGAGGCCTACTATGGGGAGACGGAGAGTGACACGGAGACCCCCGGAGGGATCCATCTGGTCCGCACCCAGCTCTGCGTACCTGCGCCTGAGGAGTGCCAGTTCCCCAGAGGAGGAGGGGACAAAGGTCGAGAGGGACCCCAGGGGGGGAGTTTCTCCCCTGGGGCAATGGTGAAGCTACAGTTGTCCCTCGCCGAACACAGCCTGGAGGATCCCGTCTGCACCTCCCTGGGGAGTGCTCTTGGAATAGAGGGGGAGATTCAGGCGAGAGAGGCCCTCAAGAACGAGGCCCTCCTTCACACCACCACCCACTCGCTCTACGTCCCTTGCCCAGCTAGGGAGCCCCTGAGTCAGCATGGAGTGGTGCTGAGCTCCCCCTCTCTGCTAGGCCAGGTGGAGGTCACCCTGCAGCACCCAGCAGCCGGGAGGGGCTCTCCTCGCCTGGTAGAAGGGGTAGTCGTCTATGGGGCCAGTGGAAGTGTTGGTGAAGCCCCTGGGGAGGAAGGAGGAGGGAAAAGCCAGGGAGCTCCCGCCTCCTTCACCGTCTCCTTTGGAATTCCCACAGAGGGGGCGGAACCAGCAGCGGAGCGAGACTCAGATTCAGAGAAGGACCTTGAGAAACCTAACAAGCACCGGGCCAAGCACGCCAGTGAGTACCCCATGCCTTTTCCCTTCCTCTTATCTCACTGCCACTAGTCATCCTTTGTGTATGAGTGTCAAATTAGTGTTGACTTATAGGGTGCACTGACTCAGACCTAATAGCAGACTGACATAGCACTGCTGTGAACTTCATTTGTTAACGCAACTCTGGATGGCATGTGTGCATTCCTTAGCCCGGTGCTCTGTTGCACGCTAAAATGTGCCCCCCAAAATAGTAGACAATCTCTCTTACTTGGGAGGGGTTTTGTTTGGATTGAAGCAGAGAGGTCCAGTTCAAGGCTGAATTATACTAGTAGTATCCAAGATCACAGAAGGCAGGATTGTGGCCATTTACTGTATCTGGAGAAAGATAGATAAAGAAAGAAAGATGTGAGATAGAGCTAAATAAAATATATATTGATATAGAGGAGAAAGAAAGAGAGAGAGATGGGGGATAAGAATAAATAATTCTCATAATATTTGTTTATTATACATTTTAATACAAAATGCCCTATCAAATGTTTTCCCCTAGCTTTGAATATGGGCCTGATCAGGATGTGTCTTCCAGAGATAGACAGGGCATTACATTGAGCCATGCAGGAGGACATAAATAAAACACCAGTGCATTGATGATGCCTGTAGAAATGCTCTTTGATGGACACCAGCATATGCTGCACTGGCCCGTTACCCGATCCTTTAAAACGGCTCGTCTTAGCCTGCGCCGTACAGAGAGCGTCGCTCACTGCTCCCCGTCTTCCTTCACCTTGAGGTTAGTCTACTGTGGGAAAACATTTTTTTAAGGATGGGTTCTTTTATAAATCACCGCTTTGTGTTTGCATGTGTGGGTACGGTTGGGGTCGTTAAAGAGTGTGTGGGCATGCCTGTCGTCGCCTCGGGTTTAGGCGACAGATCCGAGAGTGGACTTACAGAAAAGGGGTAAAGGTGCTTGGGTGATGGTGAATGCACTTTTGTCCCACAGGCTAATATTAATATGTTCTATGCTCTTTTATTCACTCCAACTATTGGGCCACCCGTTGAACAGGCTGTCACAGCTGAGTTAATATCATGTATTATTGGGGAACAAACAAGGAGTATATCAGGCATGGGTCAGAGAATTAGGTAATTGCTTGGCGTGTTAATTGAATAGAGATTGTGTAGATTGAGTGAACAAATTTGTGATACGTCTTGACACTAAGTAAAGGGCATCAAAAGCCAACTATAAAATCAGGACCAGGAAAGTATTGAATGAATGATGTCTATGAAAATATCAATTTATAGGTTATTGATTGCACTTGTCATTTGAGGGAGTTTTACAAATTCGTTTTGGATTGAAATATTTCAATATAAAAATGGGCTGAATCAAATAGTCCGCATTGATATTTAGCTCATGCTGACTTTAAGTAACTAATAGCATGGTCTGATTTGAGTATGTCAGCATGTTTGCCATGTCTTTCATTTTAAAGAGTAATTGGTTATATAAAGTGATTAGTGAGTGGTTTCTTTCATGTATTTGGATATGCTTTCATAATGCCATTAGGGTGGACGTTCAGTGTTAAGATGTATTCAAGATTATCATTAACTTTAGAAAATGTGGTTGCAGTGCAGAGTACTGGCATCTGACACCAGCGCAACTTGGTGTGGCAAACAGAAATCAATCAACGGAAAAGTAATGAATCAAAGTAATTCAAATCGCAGATTAAATACAGTGAGCTCAAAAAGTTTTGGGACAGTGAACATTTTTGTTGTTGTCTTGGCTCTGTACTCCAGCACTGTGTATTTGAAATGATACAATGACTCTTTAATTCAAATTGTATTTTCCTCCATATCGGTTGAACAGTTTAGAAATTACAGCACTTTTTGCACATAGTCCCCGCATTTTAGGGGACCAAAAGTATTGGGACAAACTCACTTATGTATATTAAAGTAGTAGAAAGTTAAGTATTTGGTCCCATATTCATAGCACGCAATGACTACATCAAGCTTCTGACTCTACACATTCTTTTGATTAATTTGCCGTTTGTTTTGGTTGTGTATCAGATTATTTGGTGGACAATAGAAATTAAATGGTAAATAGTGTATTGCGTCATTCTGGAGTCATTTCAATTGTAAATAGGAATAGAATATGTTTCATAAACACTTCTACATAAATGTGGATGCTACCATGATTACAGATCATCCTGAATGAATCGTGAACAATGATGAGTGAGAAAGTTAGACGCACAAATATCATACCCCCAAGACATGCTAACCTCTCATCATTACAATTACACGGGAGGTTAGCATTTCTATTCTTATTTACAATAGAAGTGACTCCAAAATGACACAATACATTATTTACCATTCATTTCTATTGTCCACCAAATAATCTGAAACACAACCAAAACAAACAGCAAATGCATCCAACAAATGTGTAGAGTCACAAGCTTGATGTAGTCATTGCGTGCTATGAATATGGGACCAAATACTTAACTTTCTACTACTTTAATACACATAAGTGAATTTGTCTCAACACCAAGTATTTTGGTCCCTTAAAATAGGGGAACTATCAACAAAAAAGTGCTGTTCACCCGATATTGATGAAAATCCCCTCAAATTAAAGCTGAGAGTCTGCACTTTAACCTCAGTCATTATATCATTTCAAATGCCATAGAATTGCTGGAGTACAGAGCCAAAACAAAACAAGTTGTCACTGTCCAAATACTTTTGGAGCTCAAATAGGAAGATATTCATTTGTGATATTTTACAGAATGCATGTTATTTTTACGATGCATGTGCATCCAAAAGGAAAGATTTGTGGTGGTTTCAGTTCTACCCGAGCTATTATTACCCATAATATGCAGTTAAATGAACTAGGCAACAAGAAGCAACCATTTGAAATATCCCTCCTCTCTCTCCCTCCCTCCCCTCCTCCCCCTCACAGGGCTCAGGCGCAGTGAGAGCCTGTCAGACAAGCAGGTGAAGGAGGCCAAGTCTAAATGTAAGCGCATTGCTATCCTTCTGAACGCTGAAGCTCCCAACCCCAACAACAAGGGGGTGTTGATGTTCAAGAGGCATCGACAGAGGGCCAAGAAGTACACACTCGTCAGCTACGGCACCGGTGAGAGTGAACCAGAGTACGAGGTCGACGACAGCGACGAGGAAGACGCCAGAGCGATCAAATTCACCCTCGTAGCAACCACCAGCGGATCAGAGCTTGAGGAGGACTTTATCACTAATGCCCAGGGCGGTGGCAGAGTGCTAACCTTCGACTGGGACACAGGACTACTCGAGATTGAGCGCAAGCTCAACTCCGGAGAGGAGATGGAGCAACTGCCCAACACCACGGGAAAGGGGGCTACAATGTTCGCCCAGCGCCGCCAGCGCATGGATGAGATCGTTGGCGAACATGAGGAGATGAGGCGCCAGGGGATTCCCGTGGAGGGGGTACAGGAGGTGGAGAAACATGCAGCCTACAAGCAGATGGAGGAGCGCTCGTACATGCAGGCCACCACAGAGAGGCAGGCCTACATGGACTTTAGCGTGCACCAGAAGCAGCAGCAACAGTATCAGAAGTACCAAGAGCAGCAGTACTATGAACAGCAGCAGCAGCAGCAGCAACAACAACAGTACGAGCAGCAGCAATACCAGCAGCAACAACAACAACAGTACGAGCAGCAGCAGTACCAGCAGCAACAACAATATAATCAACAGCAGCACCACCAGCAGCAAGAGTACCAACAGCAGCATATTCAGCAGTACTCGTCTAACATGAATGGCATGGCCAACCATCAAACCAATGAAATGCAGAGTTCCATGAGCAATCAAACTGCCCAACCCTTCTCATTACAAAACCAGATGCCCGCCCTGTTTTCTCCCCCAGTGAGTGGGAGCAACCAAGAGATGATGGGTCAGGGAGAGCAGATTGCCTCACGCGACGAGCGCATTTCGACGCCGGCAATCAAGTCTGGGATCTTGCAGGACACAAGGAACAGGTTCAAGGGCAAGCCAATGTTCAATTTCAAACAAGCACCCAAAGTGTCACCCAACCCCGAGCTTCTGAATCTCCTCAACAGGAGTGACAAGAAGTTGGATTCCGAGTCATGCACGGAAGAGGACTACCTTAGCTTGGGAGCTGAGGCTTGCAACTTCCTCCAGTCACCAAGGGTCAAGCATAAGACGCCTCCACCAGTCGCTCCCAAACCCATCATTAACCCCAACTCTCCACCCTGGTCCCCTCAGCCTGAGCTGGCCAACCAGGAGTTGCCACTGCATGCTGAAAATAGCGTCCCTGCACCTGCTGCAGCCCTTGAGACCGAGTCCGCCCCAGAACTGGCCCCAGAGCCCTCCCCTCCTCTTGCCCCCCAGGAAGCTCCTGTTCCTGCCAAGCCCCCCTCTCCAGCCAAACACACATGGAGTCCCCCAGGGTCCCAGGCACAGCAGCAGCAGCCCCAGCAAGTGCCAGCCTGGGGAGGAAATGGTCCCTCACCAACTCAGCCTCATTCGCAACCCGAGCCTCAAGTGAGTTCCTGGGCTCCGGCACTAACACAGGCATCACAGCAGCCACTTGTGAGTACTTGGCCACCTGCTGAAATGAAGCACCAGGCTCCAGCTCCAAGTAAGTCCCCACCACAGCTCCCTTGGGTGACTCCCCAACCACCTCCTCCTCAGCCTCAGCCACCCATGAATTCTTGGGCTATAGCGCCTGCCCAGTCACAACTCCAATGGGTTCAACCTCAAGAACAGCAACAGCCCCAGGCACCTTGGGCTCAACCTCAAGAACAAGCACAGCAACAGCCCCAGGCACCTTGGGCTAAACAACCTCAGCCTCAGTCTCCAGAACAGGTTTGGCCCCAGGCCCAGCCTCAGCCACCTTGGGTGTCATCACCTCAGCCTCCAATGAATGCATGGACACCACCACAGAGCCATACCCAGCCACAACAACCACCTTGGGCCCAACAAGCTCAGCCCCAACATCCAGCTCAGCCTCAACCCCCTATGAATGCATGGGCCCCAGCACCTGCTCAGGCTCAGGTCCAGCCTCCATGGGCCCAGTTATCTCAAGAGCAAGAACAGCCACCCATGAATGCCTGGGCCCCAGATCAGAATCAGGCCCGGTCACAGCCACCTTGGGTCCAACCACCTTCAACCCAATCCCCACCCCAGCAAAACTGGCAACAACCACCTCCACAGCAGGCACCCTTACAGCCACCTATGAATGCATGGGCCCCAGCTCAGGCACAGCCTCAGACACACACAAGTACCTGGGCCCCACAACCACAGCAAGCCCCAGTGAATACTCAGACCCGGATGCACAGAGTGTGTCAACCTTCTCCGAAACCTTGGAATGCTCCACAAAGTGCTCCCTGTTCTACTCCTCCACCTCCGCCACAGCGAATTAACTCTTACACACTTGGCGAAAGGTCCTCGTCACCCGTCATCAATCCAATGGCAAGCGTTTTGGCACCAGTAGGAGGAATGGGCTCGGCTTTGTCGATGCCAGCGGTTAGGGGGAAAGGAGCCGATTTGTTCGCCAAGAGGCAGTCTCGTATGGAGAAGTATGTCGTGGATTCGGACACTGTGCTGGCAGCCACTGCACAGGCAGCTCAGCAAGCCCAGGCAGCCACTGCGCAGGCAAACAAGGCAAGGCCCACGTCGCCCTCTCCCTCCGTACCTCATCCTTGGAAATATTCGCCCAATTGCAGAGCTCCCCCTACATCGAATTACAACCCCATACAGTCCCCTTCCTACCCACCAGGGGCCATTAAGCAACCCCCTCCATCTAGCCCTGCGGTCAAAGCAAAGAAAGGGAAAGGCAAACCTGCCTGCAAACCCCTTGCCGTTATAGATGTCATGAAACATCAGCCTTATCAGCTCAATGCGTCCCTCTTTACTTATGGCCCAGCAGTGGAGGCTGCCGAGGCTGCCAAGGCCGCCGCACCAAAGCCTGCCCCAGTCCCTCCAAACCAAAACCAACCAATAAGATATGAGCAAGCTGCCCCTGTCCAGCCGGCTGGACAAATGAATGCTCCCTATTCACAGCAGCCCCAGCAGCTCTACGGGATTACCCCTCAACCACCCATGCATGATAGTCCATACCACCCAGCCTCACCTAATGCTTACCAGCCATCTAACAATCCCTACCAGCAGGTTCCTGCTGGTCCTTACCAACATCCATATAATCCCCCTTACAAACAAGCCCCTCCAGCCCCTTATCAACCCCAGCAGCAAGCTCAAAACCCTTCTTACCAACAGACCCCCCAAGGTCCTTATCAGCCAGCCCATAGCCCCCCCTACCAAGCAGCACCCCAAGCCCCATACCAGCCACTACCTCCCAGTACCTACGTGGTGCCCAGCTTTCCCATAGCGGCAAAGTCTGAGTCTATCTCTGGGGGCAGCACCGCTCCAAAGCCCAGGTTCATGGCCAAAAAGAGTTCAGCCCAGGTGTGGAAGCCAGCAGCTGTGGGGAAAGAGTGATTCTGAAAGCATAATTAAGTGATCTTTGCTTAAAAGAACAGTAGATCTAGTTACATGCACAGTACATTCATACAAATGCTATATATTCATAGAAAGCTTTTAAGATGCCTTTTCAACATTTTATAGCCAACATATTTTTCTTAATAAATGCTAGAATTTTAAAAAGGCCCGATGCAGCTGTTTTGATCTCAATATCAAATAATTTCTGTGTAAGAATTAAGTACCTTACTGTTTTATTTTTTAATTAAAATGGTTAAAAAACAAACAAATTGCGTCTTAGCAAAGAGCAATTTCTCAAGCAAGAATTTTGCTAGGACTGTCTGGGAGTGGTCTAAGTGAGGGGCCTAATTGAACGAGCCTAATGGGAGGGTTACATAACCTGAAAACTAGATGTTATTGGTAGAGCGTTTTTTAAATCTTTGTTATTGGTATATTAACTTATACTGCCTGGTGATGTCGGCAGGCAGGCCAAAACGCCATCCCACCAAAATTTCAGGCTCTTACATTAAAATGGCATTATCATAATTTTCACAATTCCCCAGTATTATTCCAACCTCATACTGTGGAAAAATATATATAAAATATATATAAAACACAGGATATTCACATTTTTGACTGCACTGGGCCTTTAATATATAAAGTTTGGATGTATTTTTCCACCTGCTATGCATTCACTCTTTACATGTATACAACTATATAATATCTTCGTTTTTCAAGCAAAGCTTTTCAATGTTGGTTTCTTTGCAATATTGCAATGCACAATACATAGAAAATTAAATATATGATATTGGTATATCTTAATTATCTAAGCCCAAAAATGATAAAATGTAGTTTTTCAGGACATCCACAAAATGCATTCAATAGACTTGTGACGTGAACCAGTGGAGCCTGTGAGCAGGCATTGCCAGAATGTGAACGAGGATAATAGCCAGCAAGAATTCAGAGGAACAGGTGAATGTATATTGCTGAGAAAGTTAAAATTGGAAATGAGAGAAGCTTGAAAGGGAATTTAAGAAAAGGTTGGAGTACTAAGGCGGTGTGTGAGCCAGTGACAAGTTTGATAAGATCTTCTGCAATATCAACAGTGTATTTGTTAGCTGTCAAGATGTGCAATAATTTGTCAAAATTGACCTTGAATGATTATTAGTAGCGACTAAGAGGTTTAAGACACCGAGAGCTTGGCACGATAAGGCTCTATCTGCTAAAAGACCATTCTGAGATAATTGGCTGTACAGTTTCAAACCCTCATTGGTTTGAATGGTGTCAGCAATTTTTTATCTTATTCTTTTAAGTGTAACAACATGAATTGGGGGTATTTAGAGTAATTTATAGGTAGAGAACATTGAACAGAACAAGACTATGTCAATGACAACATTTGGACAACAATGTAGATAGAACCTTATCGTCCCAAGCTCTCGACATGGTTAGGGAGACCAGGAGTGGTCAGTGGAAACATATTTAGGGTCAGGTTTGAGAGCCGCCTGGCTTCATTTGACATGTGTTTTGTAAGTACAGTGACGTTACTTAGATTTGGTGGATATAATGTTCATATGCAATAGTGAATAGGAAACATGGCTACTTCATTTACCAAACATTCATAAATTGCATTGCAAAAAGGGAATGTTTTGTATTTTATAAATTGAAGTATACATATAAGTCTAGTATTTTTTTGTTAGGGTCCCGTCTCCTGGAGGTGGAAGGTACTTGCACAAGTTTAAGATGTAGATCTGGTACAATTGCATTCAGTGTCTTCCAAAAGACCCTGCTTGAATTGTTTTAGATTCATTTTTACCAGTTATCGCGTCATGTTAGGTCGCTAAATGTACACTTTTCCATGTCACAGATTATGTGTGTGCGTGAGTGAAAGCTGTCGGTTTGGGAGGATTAGTGGGCTTGTATTATTTCACCAACATGAATGGCAGTCGCTCACTAGACCTCCAGCTATTCTGTCTTTTCTCACGCTTCTAATTTGAGCTTTGCATATTTTTTTCCTATGTTTCTGTACACCTGCTTTGGTTTAACATAATGGCCAAAAAAACCATTATAAAAAGGGATATTGAAATAAGCAGTTACAGAAAAGTGGGAGTTTGGATGAACCACCCTGTCATTTGAATGGTATACATTTGTTAGGAGAGTTGCTTTCTCTTGTTCTGTCGATTCTTTTTCTTTTGTTTCTTTTTCATAGTGCACTTTCTGTACGATTCATGTCAGTGCCATTAAAATGCCTTTTATCCTTACGTTTGTGTTTCCTTGGTTGGCCTCTTCTGCATGCATTTTCACATCCCATTCTGCCCACTCTTTACTTTCCCTCTACACCTTCTTTATACTTGTCACAACTCTGTTCCCACCTTACCACTGCGCCATATTTTCTGTAGAAAAATTACAAAAACACCCACATTCATTATTTTGCTACTTCCTAACTCAAATAGGAGCACCCAGGGATTTTTGGTTTGGATTTTTTTAAACAGTAGCACGTCTTAAACTATTTTCAGTCATAGCGAAATACAAATAGTACGTTCAATAAATCACAGCCTGAAGGAAGTTTGAGAACATAGTGTGAACTAGAATAGAGGAGAAACAAAGTTGCAGGTACTCCATGTCACCTTCTAAACAACTGACATGTTTATTGGCATACCCAACATGCTTTTGTGCTGATAGAGTGGAGGTAGCTAGCTACCACTGTTAGCACCATCTGTGGTTAAGTATCGTAAATTCAAAATGGTGGAGAGCCAACCACTGTCCAATAATAGCTCACTGCTCACAGGCTATAAAAGCCTTGTTACAAGCCAGCTGCCTCTGCTTAGAAATATGATGAGTCCCTCACTCGAACTCTAGACTTCTCTAGAATTGAGAAAAGTGCTCAAAAAGCACACTCCCATCCCTGAACGCATGGTGACAGAAGGGTATTTCCAGCTTGGACAACCTCATTGGATAAGACTGGAGAATGAGCAAGCTCTGACCTACAGTGTAAATGTTTACCCGTCTGGTCTTGCATCACCACGTCGTGTTGGGAGCCATGTTAGAGAGGTTGTCAAGGGGATGTCGTCTGTTGAGTGGGAGTTTTAATATCAATTCGGTGCCCACCGCAGGCACAGGCTATATCGGGAGGGAATTTGATCATCCTCACTTCCTGTTCTGGCCTTTTGGCTGCACCGGTTTCTTAAAATCTCACATACTGTCGATTTATGTATTGTTAATGCATTCTAAGCGAATAATTATTTAGGTGTTCTTCTTGGTTGTACATTTTAATAACTGTAAAGAGCTCTGTATGTGTTGTGGGAGAGGCTTTAAGTCGCAAATAAAGACTAAACTGTGGCAGATTTATGGCTGAGGAATGGGACAGTTGCAGAATGAATGGGAAAACATTGATTGATGCACAACATGTTGTGTTTCCTGGTGAACTGAATTATAGAAGACCCCAAAACGGTTTGTCAACACGTCCTCATCTCAGTATTTTCCATTGGATGTTGTCAACAGATTTAATAGATTGCGCTTTCTTACAAACCAGCGACGTAGGAGTATAAAATCCCTGTGTACAGTAGCACTGTCACGCCAGCCCAGCAGACACCCTTTCCAATGGACCCAGCTGCCATGACATCATTAAAAGGCTAATGCTAGGCAGACTCCCCAATGGTGTCGTAAAGCCAGACTCAATGGTGCCCATCTAAATTTGATGTCACCCCTCCAACCCCAGGTAGACACCCAAGCATTCCCTGCGGTGGCTGGAAATCAGCGATTAGTTCATGCCTTTCCTTCTATCCTGGTCAGAGGCTATTTTAAGCGTGAGTCGGGGATTGAATACATAAATCTTGATAATCTGACCCATAACACTGATGCACCGTATGTGGAGCAAGTCAAACATCTGTCTGAAAACACAAAAACCTCTGACAAACGTCCACTCCAATGACCTACAGATGTAGGAGCTTAATCTGATCCAGTTTGCTACAGCAGGAAAATAATCCTGCAGCAACAGGAAATGTTAAATATTATGTGGATTATAGTTAATGGCCATTTTTGTAGGGGTTGATATATTTTTCGTAAGGGGAAAATCAAACCTTTTTAAACCTAAAATACACCACAAGTTTTACATTTCCTGCAATGCAGAAAAGTAATCTTGCAAAAGGTTGATCAAATTAAGATCCTATAACTGTACATGGCCTGTCCTATCCTGGGATATCATACGGTGTTAAGGCCAATTCCATGTCCCAACCTTACCTTTCAAAGGTGGCTTAAAGTGCAGGTTTGGTTAATTTGATTACTGTCAAACTTGGCAAAACACTTGGATTAACATTAGGTAACACACTTATTCATACTCCACCCACATTTAACAATCGTCTATCTGTTAATTTGATTAACAACAGTAAGCTTGAGCTACAATTTAGCAATGTAAAAAAAGATAGAGGAAATAAAATAGAATGTTGTGACAACAGGGGGAATATAGATTTTTCCATAGATAATCATTTTCAAAATCTACTGTACATCCCGATAAACAAATAAACCAAATGCAATAAAGGCAACATCCTTTCACGTGTACAAATCCTCTTTAACATCAATCTTGAATAAAACATGACCTAATGTAGCTACATTGTCTAGTAATCTACTTAAGCCGATTCATATGCGTCCCAGTCAAAATAGTGACAGCTGGATCGCAAAGACAATTCTTGGACTCTTCTTACAGCTTACCGGATATCTTGTCTCACTAAACAAGTTAGTCATCGAATTTCCCCCTAAAAGGAATTGTACAATTCCATTTTATTTTTCTGCCATTGACAACATTCTACAGGAGTTGATGTTGTTGGCTGTTCTTACACTTATTCACCAGATGGCAGCACACTCCCTTTAGAGTGGTTTAAATTGCAGGAAGATTGTTCTGCCTGCACTGCCCAACCGACACACACATTTCCTCTGCCTGTGCAGGGATCCTAATAGGGAATTAAAAGGGACCTGTTCTTTGATACAATGAGAGAGACAAGATAACGGCCCTTGAGAAGCTTTGCTGACTCATTGAGACACCTTGCAAGTGATGCTGGTAATCCACAAAGCCAGTAAGATCCAATTTAAACAAGATAAATGTGGCTCATTTTGGAAACACACTCGTAAGCCAATTGTTCTGAGAAATCAAAAGTCGGGCAAGTGTTGGAATTGTGACAAGAAAAAAATTGAAAAGTACATTCTTAGAAAAAAGGGTTCCAAAAGGGTTATTCAGCTGTTCCTATAGCAAAACCCTTTGTGGTTCCAGGCAAAACCCTTTTTGGTTCCATGTAGGACCCTTTTTGGTTCCAGGCAGAACCCTTTTTGGTTCCATGTAGGACCCTTTTTGGTTCCATGTAGGACCCTTTTTGGTTCCATGTAGGACCCTTTTTGGTTCCATGTAGGACCCTTTTTGGTTCCATGTAGGACCCTTTTTGGTTCCATGTAGGACCCTTTTTGGTTCCATGTAGGACCCTTTTTGGTTCCATGTAGGACCCTCTGTGGAAAGGGCTCTACATGGAAACCAAAATAGTTTTTCCTGGAACCAAAAAGGGTTCTTCAAATGGTTCTCCTTTTTTTCTAGGGTTGTAGCTTCTTGAATAGGAATCCTCTATCAAGTTGTATCCTGATTCTGGTAGAGTTGTCTTCCTTTAGAACATCAATAGTTGTTTTGAGAATTGAGAGCTGGCCTTTGTGCAGTGTACTAGCGGCGTGAATGTCAACTCCTAATATATCATGATTCAGGTTACCAAAATACTCCTCACACGATGTAGGACGGTGCCGTTCTTTTGCCATTTACCAAGAGAACACAAACTAATGATTTATGGCATAACTATTGTGAGAAAGGTGATAAAAAATGAATTCTCATTGCTTTATATTATTGTTGATAAACAATCGAACTACCATATCAAAAATATTACTTGGAACATAACCTAATATGAAGCTGTACAGTTACACATGATTGTTGCTGCGAGAGAGGGAAGAGAATACTGGATAATATGTGGGTATTAAATGCTCAAAGGAGGCTCTCAAACTACTGTATGTCTAAGCCATTTTTCAAGTTCCACTGTGATTTGTTCTTGCTGGAAGGATAGTCAGACTAGTGCGTGCTTAAAAATCAGTCCCTGTCTGAAGTAAACATGTCTGAATGTCTCTTTTCCAGGCATTTGGCAGGAGCTACTCTCTGTCCCCACCCACCGCCAGAGCACCATCGCTGGGCCTCCGGTCATCGTCTGGGTCCCCTTCCCTCTCATATAAACCCCGGGCCTCGTCTGCTCCAGCATCCCAGGGGAGGCAGATGTCCTGGCTGGACAAGAGTTACAAGCCTCCTTCCCCCTGGGAGGCCGCAGCCCGCCACCCCATGGGCCTGGTCGACGAGGCCTTCACCTTCCAGAACCTCCAGCAGGCCATCGCCTTCAACGTGTGCTTGGCTGCCCAGCGCAAGCTGCTCCCCGAGCCCCCTGCTGAGTGGAAGTCTAGGGTGTCCTACGATCCTCCCAGGATGACTGAGGGATGGAACCCAAACCAGAGATGGAACCAGAGGCAGAGCCAGACCCAGAGCCAGGGTCAGAGCCAGAGTTACAGCAGAGTTATGCCTCCGTTCCTGTCCCCAACCAAGAGCACGGCCTCGGCCCCCGCCGGTCCAGCTGGCTACAGGTCCCTGCCCAGACAGTTGCAGCCCCAGAGGTCCCTGACGGAGGCCAATATCGAGCACTCTGGGGCCGGTTATGGGAACGGAAGGCCCCTGAGGGGGCAGCAGCAGCCGAGTTACAGATCTGTGTACCACACCGACTGGAGCTGGAGACGCTAGAGGCAGACAAACATGATGGCTACTTATCTTCATAACAAGACCAGAATGTAACTCCAAGATATTCAGATGAATAGTAGTAAGGACCATATATATAATCAGCATAAAATAAAACTTGGGACATTGGGATAACACAAGGGTTGAGGAGAGCGAGGGGATAGTTTGTGGTGTGTACAGGAGAGAGATTGAAGGAGGTTGGATCTGCTTATTCGGTTGCACTGAGAATACTGCTAAGAATATACAGATAAGAGTAAATGTTCTGGTATTGGGGACACCGTCAATGATGGTTCTATTTTAGTAAAATGGGATGCCATTGAGTTTCACTTCATCAAGCTTTCATTGGACAGAAATCAATGAGTGATTGAAGCAAAAAGAAGGGTGTAATTGCACTGTCAGAGGCTTTAATTTCCTCCAACACTGTGATGTGATGGTAGCATTCAAAGTAAGTGAAATCAATAGTATTTATTCGGAGGAAGAAAGGGGCATAAAGTATGTTGTAAGGCAGAATGTGTGATTGTCATGTATACAAATTTAAGGATGGGAGTAATGAATGGACATGTAGATTTGTGTCAAAACCCTTTATACAGTATGGAATACAGTGGGAAATATACTGCTATGTTCGCTGTGCATCAAAACAGATCACCCACTCAATGACCACAAGAAAGGTCAGTTTGAAATTGCTGAGTGGTACAATAATGTGTGATGACAAACTAAGACCTAGTGCAATAGCATTAGTTGATAGGGCACGAACACTAAGAGAAACACACAAAATAACACAGGTGTTATAGTAGTAGTTGGTGGCCACATATACGTTGTGGGGAGTTGGATACGAAAGGGTCACGTGTTATGATTTTACCGTTTTATTATCCAGATGACTTAAAGAGCCACTGCGGATGTATTTACTTAGCATGCTGGTTTTTGTGGTGTTCGTGGATTTGCGTGTCTCAACCTAAACGTGTCAATATGAATATGGTTAATGCTTAGGAAGTCAATTAAAGTAAACCGTTAACAATCCAGAGCATGGGGCTAAGAACACAGGGCTGAATACTACTGTGAGATGCCACACGCATCTCCAACTTCCATATAAATCATATATATTTAGGTAAGTCCTTTAGATTACCTTAATACTTTACATTAATAATGTTAAATATACCTTAATGTAAAGTGAGATCCAGTTATGTAAGAGATGAGAGTTGACACTAGGTGCATTCGAGAGTGAGGGATGGAAATAGTGTTCTTGGACTTTGTTAAGTAGAGCACAGAATGTGTTATTTGCTGATGTCCGTGGCTGGTGAGAAATAGGCTTCAAAGCAAATAGAATGTAGAATAGGAAATCAATAACTGTCATTTTATTATGTGGTCATGGACATGTATGGTGTGGATCAAGTTGAAATTGTGAGATACATCACTTGCGTTTGCCTTTCATGGATTCTCATCAGTCCAGAGTGAAGATTTTATGTGCGATTGCGATGGATCAAATTCTGAATTTTCATGTATCATCTCTTATTATTGCAAGATTTGAAATTGTTTAACACTAGTTAGTATCTGTCATGTGATTTTACAAAGTGTATGTGTGTCATCAGCAACGATATATTGGAGTGATAAGAGTGATATATATATTTTTGTTTGTATTTTCATTTTATTTTACAGTACTTTCAGTCCAAACAATTACCCAATGTCTGTGTACTTTTTGTCGGTTTTGATTTCATCATTTGATTTCTTCACTTTGATTTCAGTAGGCAGGATGAGGCATTTTGGGAAATAAAAAAGCATTGAACTACTGACAAAGTATTTTTCTCATTTTGTTGTTGTGGGACTGACATGTTTCTAAGCTACTCCATCTTAACTCATCCCAGTTCTAATATAGGCATCATCAAATCTAAATGGAATCATTAGATCATTGTTTTTTGTGCTGTTGGTAGTCCATGTGATGCTAAAATGTTGTGTTTCTTTTCATGTCTTATTAGTTCTACGGGATACGCATGGTATACATCGCCCAACGAAATGCTTACTTGTTGGTTCCTTCTCGACAATACAAACAACAATAAGAAATAATAAAAGATAAGAACACAAACAAAGTTAATGGCTCAGTGGAATAGAATAAACATTTTAGCATAATATAGCATAGTATTTTACAGGAAGGCACAATTTATAGTATTGGCACAATATTTACACATGTATTGGGTAAGGGAAATAAGAATCTGGTAGCAGCAATTGTGATGTGTGTGTAGCATGAATGTACTGTGTGTGTGTGTGTGTTTTTTAATTTCACCTTTATTTAACCAGCTAGGCTAGTTGAGAACAAGTTCTCATTTGCAACTGCGACCTGGCCAAGATAAAGCAAAGCAGTTCGACACATACAACAACACAGAGTTACACATGGAATAAACAAACATACAATCACTAATACAGTTGAAAAATATATATACAGCATGTGCAAATGAGGTAGAATAAGAGAGGTAAGGCAATAAATAGGCCAAGGTGGCAAAGTAATTACATTAGCAATAGCAATTAAACACTGGAATGGTAGGATGTGCAGAAGATGAATGTACAAGTTGAGATACTGGGGTGCAAAGGAGCAAGATAAATAAATAAATAAATAAATAAATACAGTATGGGGATGAGGTAGATTGGATGGGCTATTTACAGATGAGCTATGTACAGGTGCAGTGATCTGTGAGCTGCTCTGACAGCTGGTGCTTAAAGCTAGTGAGGGAGGTAAGAGTCTCCAGCTTCTGAGATTTTTGCAGTTCGTTCCAGTCATTGGCAGCAGAGAACTGGAAGGAGAGGCGGCCAAAGGAAGAATTGGCTTTGGGGGTGACCAGTGAGAGATACCTGCTGGAGCGCTTGCTACGGGTGGGTGATGCTATGGTGACCAGTGAGCTGAGATAAGGCGGGGCTTTACCTAGCAGAGTCTTGTAGATGACCTGGAGCCAGTGCGTTTGGCAACAAGTATGAAGCGAGGGCCAGCCAACGAGATCATACAGGTCGCAGTGGTGGGTAGTATATGGGGCTTTGGTGACAAAACGGATGGCACTGTGATAGACTGCATCCAGTTTGCTGAGTAGAGTGTTGGAGGCTATTTTGTAAATGACATTGCTGAAGTCGAGGATCGGTAGGATGGTCAGTTTAACAAGGCTATGCTTGGTAGCATGAGTGAAGGATGCTTTGTTGCGAAATAGGAAGCCAAATGTAGTTTTAATTTTGGATTGGAGATGTTTAATGTGAGTCTGCAAGGAGAGTTTACAGTCTAACCAGACACCTAGGTATTTGTAGTTGTCCACATATTCTAAGTCAGAACCGTCCAGAGTAGTGATGCTGGACGGGCGGGCAGGTGCGGGCTGTGATCGGTTGAAGAGCATGCATTTAGTTTTACTTGCATTTAAGAGCAGTTGGAGGCCACGGTAGGAGAGTTGTATGGCATTGAAGCTCATCTGGAGGTTATTTAACACAGTGTCCAACGAAGGGCCAGAGGTGTACAGAATGGTGTCGTCTGCGTAGAGGTGGATCAAAGAATCACCAGCAGCGAGAGCGATGTCATTGATGTATACAGAGAAGAGAGTTGGCCTGAGAATTGAACCCTGTGGCACCCCCATAGAGACTGCCAGAGGTCTGGACAACAGGCCCTCCGATTTGACACACTGAACTCTATCGGAGAAGTAGATGGTGAACCAAGTGAGGCAATCATTTGAGAAACTAAGGCTGTTGAGTCTGCCAATAAGAATGTTGTGATTGACAGCGTCGAAAGCCTTAGCCAGGTCGATGAATACGGCTGCACAGTAATGTCTCTTATCGATGGTGGTTATGATGACGTTTAGGACCTTGAGCTTGGCTGAGGTGCACCCATGACCAGCTCTGAAACCAGATTGCATCGTGGAGAATGTACGGTGAGATTCAAAATGGTCGGTGATCTGTTTGTTAACTTCAATCAATCAATCAAATTTATTTTATATAGCCCTTCGTACATCAGCTGATATCTCAAAGTGCTGTACAGAAACCCAGCCTAAAACCCCAAACAGCAAGCAATGCAGGTGAAGAAGCACGGTGGCTAGGAAAAACTCCCTAGAAAGGCCAAAACCTAGGAAGAAACCTAGAGAGGAACCAGGCTATGTGGGGTGGCCAGTCCTCTTCTGGCTGTGCCGGGTGGAGATTATAACAAAACATGGTCAAGATGTTCAAATGTTCATAAATGACCAGCATGGTCGAATAATAATAAGGCAGAATAGTTGAAACTGGAGCAGCAGTTAACTTGGCTTTCAAAGGCCTTAGAAAGGCAGGGTATAATAGAGATAGGTCTGTAGCAGTCTGGGTCTATAGTGTCTCCCCCTTTGAAGAGGGGGATGACCGCGGCGAGTTGGGCGTGTTGCTGTGGGGAGCGCAGGGCTGTTGACCGGGGTAGGGGTAGCCAGGTGGAAAGCATGGCCAGCCGTAGAAAACTGCTTATTGAAATTCTCAATTATTTTGGATATATCGGTAGTGAAAGTTTTTCCTAGCCTCAGTGCAGCGGGCAGCTGGAAGGAGGTGCTCTTATTCTCCATGGACTTTACAGTGTCCCAGAACTTTTTTGAGTTTGTACTACAGGATGCAAATTTCTGTTTGAAAAAGCTAGCCTTAGCTTTACTAACTGCCTGTATATATATACTGGTTCCTAACTTCCCTAAAAAGTTGCATATCACGGGGGCTAATCGATGCTTATGCAGAACGCCACAGGATGTTTTTGTTCTGGTCAAGGGCAGACAGGTTTGGAGTGAACCAAGGGCTATATTTATTCCTAGTTCTACATTTTTTGAACGGAGCATGCTTATTTAAGATGGTGAGGAAGGCACTTTTAAAGAATAACCAGGCATCCTCTACTGAAGGGATGAGGTCAATGTCATTCCAGGATACCCCGGCCAGGTCAATTAGAAAGGCCTGTTCGCAGAAGTGTTTTAGGGAGCGTTTGACAGTGATGAGGGGTGGTCATTTGACTGCAGACCCATTAAGGATGCAGGCAATGAGGCAGTGATCGCTGAGATCTTGGTTGAAAACAGCAGAGGTGTATTTGGAGGGCAAGTTAGTTAGGATGATATCCATGAGAGTGCCCGTGTTTACAGATTTGGGGTTGTACCTTGTAGGTTCATCAATAATTTGTGTGAGATTGAGGGCATCAAGCTTAGACTGTAGGATGACCGGGGTGTTAAGCATGTCCCAGATTAGGTCACCTAGCAGCACGAGCTCAGAAGATAGATGCGGGGGCAATCAATTCACATATGGTGTCCAGGGCACAGCTGGGGGCAGAGGGTGGTCCATAGAAAGCATCAACGGCGAGAGACTTGTTTCTGGAAAGGTTAATTTTTAGAAGTAGAAGCTAGAATTGTTTGGGTACAGACCTGGATAGTACGACAGAACTCTGCAGGCTATCTCTGCAGTGGATTGCAACACCGCCCCCTTTGGCAGTTCTATCATGGTGGAAAATGTTATAGTTAGGGATGGAAATTTCAGGGTTTTTGGTGGTTTTCCTAAGCCAGGATTCAGAAACGGCTAAGACATCTGGGTTGGCAGAATGTGCTAAAGCAGTGAATAAAGCAACCTTAGGGAGTAGGCTTCTAATGTTAACATGCATGAAACCAAGGCTTTTACGGTTACAGAAGACAACAAATGAGAGCACCTGGGGAGTACTGCTTGGCACTGCAGGTCCTGGATTAACCTGTACATCACCAGAGGAACAGAGGAGAAGTAGGATAAGGGTATAGGCTATAAGAACTGGCCGTCTAGCACGTTCGGAACAGAGAGTAAAGGGAGCAGGTTTCTGGGCACGATAGCATAGATTCAAGGCATAATGTACAGACAAAGGTATGGTAGAAATAGAGTACATTGGAGGTAAACCTAGGCATTGAGTGATGAAGAGAGAGATATAGTCTCTAGAGACGTTTAAAACCAGGTGATGTCATCACATATGTGGGAGGTGGAACAACATGGTTGGTTAAGGCATATTGAGCAGGGCTTTTGGCTCTACAGTGAAATAAGACAGTAATCACTAACCAGGACAGTAATGGACAAGGCATATTGATATTAGGGAGAGGCATGCGTAGCCAAGTGATCGTATGGGTCCAGTGAGTGGTTGGGCTGGCTGGGGACACGGCGATTCAGACAGTTAGCAGGCCGGTGCTAGCAAGCTAGCAGTTAGCAGGCCTGGGCTAGCAAGCTAGCATAAGGCCTTAGAGGGACGTCGCAATGGGGGAAAAGTCTGTTTTTGCCTCCTCGTGCGGTGACGTTGATAGACCAGTCGTGGAATTAGTAGGGTTCCAAGTAGCCGAGGGGTCCAAGTCCAATTGGCAAAATGGGTATAGTGGTCCAAGAAACTGACCAGTGGATCAGCTAACAGTCCAATATGCTATAGATAGCTAGCAGGCCGCGGTTAGCAGAATGGGCCTTCAGGGGAAGTCGCGCCTGAGGGGCCTTTTTGGATCCTCGGGCAGATAACGTCGGTATTCCAGTGAAGGATCTGCGGGGTCCCGTGCCCCGTACCGGCAGTAGAAGGTGTCTGGATATTGTAGCTGAGGAGTGGGCTTCAGGAGTAGCCCAGGAGCCCTAGCCGGGAGATGGTTCAAGCATGGGCTAGCCCCAGGCTAGTTGGTGCTTGCTTCGGGACAGAAACGTTAGCCAGGAATAGTCAACCCGGGTTGCGGTTAGCTAGCTGCCATGATCCAGATGAAAGGGTTCAGAGTTTGCGGTAGGAATCTGGGGATATGGAGAGAAACATAGGTCCGGCATGCGCTGGTTTGAAACGCGTTGTATTAACTGGCGAGAGCTTTCCGAGCTAAAGGTTAGCTGACTGATAGCTGGTAGCTAGTTAGCTAGCTAACTTCAGTTGAGGTATTCCAGTTCAGAGGTAAATAGAAATACTTTAGGAAAAAAAACAGATCCACACCACATTGGGTGAGGCGGGTTGCAACAGAGTATTTTGAAGTTGAGGTTTAGGAAAAATATAAAAAAGAATGCAAAGAAAAATATATATACATGGGTCGAGACAAGACAAAGAAAAAACATCTGACTGCTACGCCATCTTGTGTGTGTATGAGTGAGTGCATGTGTGCTAAGGTGTGAAGAATCAGAGCAGGTCAGTCCAGTTCACGTTTTCAGTCTTTTGGCTTGTACTGTATATAGAAACCGTCTCTGAGCCTGTTGGTATCAGACCTCATGATCCGATATAGTCTTCCTGGCGGTAAGGGAGAGAACAGCTCGTGGCTGGGGTGTGTGGGGTCCTTGACGATGCTGTGTGCCTTCCTCAGGAATTGCTTCGAGTAGATGTCCTGGATGGGTGGGAGCACAGTCCCAGTGATGTACTGGGCCATCTTCACCACCCGCTTTAGGACCTTGTGACGGGGACTGAGAAATTCCCTTACCAGGTCACAATGCACAAGTCTTTGGCGATGTGGATGTCGAGGAACTTACAACTGTTGACTCTCTACTGCAGTTCTGTTGATGTGGATCTGGGCATGTTCCCTCGTCTGCTTCCTGAAGTCAACAATCAACTCCTTTGTTTTGCTGACGTTGAGGGAGAGGTTGCTGTCATGACACCACAATGCCAGTTCACTTACCTCCTCCTTATAGGCTGACTTGTCCTTGTTGGTTATCAGGCCTACAACCATGGTTTTGTGAGAAAAACTTGATGGAGTTGGTGTCATGCAAAGCCATGCAGCCGTGGGTGAACGGGGACTACAGCAGAAGACTAAGGACATACCCCTGTGGGGCCTCTGTGTTAAGAGTCAAGATCCAGGTGCGGAGGATGGTGTCAAGACCCACGGCTCTGAGCTTGGTGTTAAGCTTGGAGGGAACAATAGTGTTGAATGCTGAACTGTGGTCAATGAAAAGCATTCTCACATAGGTGTTCCCCTTGCCCAGATGTGTTGCGGCCATGTGAATAGCAATGGAAATGGCATCTTCCGTGAATCTGTTGATGCGGTAGGCAAATTGGAGTGGGTCCAGTGTGCCTGGCATGTCACCTTGTTTTTCTTGGGAACTGGGATGATGGTGGTCTCCTTAAAACAGGTGAGGACTACCACCTGGGACAGGGAGAAGTTGAAAGTGTCTGAAAAGACGCCTGCCAGCTTGTCAGCCCACAATCTGAGGGCGCGGCCAGGGATGCCATCTGGGCTGGTGGCTTTGTGAGTATTCACTGGAGTTCTAACGTCAGCCTCGGACAGAAAAAGTGCCTGGTAGTCCAGAACAACGAGTCTTTCTGGATGGCTCTGTATTGTTTGCCTCGAAGCGAGCATAGAATGTGTTAAATTCATCTAGGAGGTAGGCTTTGGTAGTCTGTGATAGTCTGTAATCCTAGCCATATGCGACGTGAGTCTGAGTTGTCAAACATCAACTCAAGTTTGAGTCTGTATTATCTTTTTACGTCCCTAATGGTTTTGCGGAGCTCGTACCGGCTTAGCTTGTATGTGAAACTGCTTTCTCTGTCCAGCGCCACACTATTCTCTGTGCTGGTGGCTCCGTCTTGAGTTGCTGCTTGTAGGAACAGAGAGATGTGATCTGTTGGCTGAAGTGGGGGCGGGGGATGGCTTTGTTCTCATCACGGATGTTTGTGTATACATGGTCAAGCATGCTGAATCGTCTTGTGGGCCAGGATACATGTTGGTGATATTTTGAGAAATTTGATTTTAAAACGGGCTTGCTTCTGGGACACTGACTGCTTCCGGGTGAGAGGATTCTTGCTGGCTTATAATCTTGTACAGTTTGCCGAGTGTCGCCTTGGTTTTTGCTTGTGGCGGTATGTACACAGCTGTGCTGCCTTCAACACAGTTTGACCACAGCATCCTCCTGGGTCGACTGAAGGAACACATAGGTCTCGACATTACCGCCCATAACTGGTTCACCTCATACCTTTCAAACCGCACACAATATGTTGATGACACACAGATCTACATAAAACCAACCCCGGATTCCCTCTCTTCCTTTAACACCCACACAAGTTGTCTAGATGACATAAAGGCCTGGATGTCAAACAACCTCCTGCAACACAACAAAACTAAAACAGAAGCAATCCTCATTGGCACTCCCCATCACACCAAAACCAGTGCCATCACCACTCTTAACTTTGGCAGCCACTCCATCCCACTGTCCTCCTAGGTCTGCAACCTTGGGGTGTTACTGGATTCCTGCCTCATTTTCTCTGACCACAAAATCTGTGTGCAAAAAATCTTTCTTTCATTGGAGAAACATCACCCAGCTTCATCCTGTTCTCTCCAAACCTGATCTGGAAAAGATGGTCAACTCCCCCGTCACCTCCCGACTCTATTACTGCAATGCCCTCCCCTAAAAAAGCATCCACGGGCTGCAGCTTGTGCAGAACAGCGCTGCCAGTGTCCTCAAAGGAACACGGAGATCTGCCTACATCCCACCCATTCTAGCCTCTCTCCACAGGCTACCCATCCAAATTAGAATACACTTCAAGCCTCCTGTTAGTCTTCAATACCCCTCAATGCCTATGGTATCCAATACCTCAAGTGAACAGCCTTCAGGGTCACTCTAGTCAAATGATCAAAGACTCCTTGCAGTCCCTCCCACCTCCGCTTGCCCCAGACCACCACGTCCTTAAGTCTGAGCTAAAGAATCACTTCTTCAAACTGGCTTTCACTTAATACTTTCTACGTTGTGGTGTCAGTTGTTGTTCTTATACGTTTGTTTCAAGTTCTATTGTTCTGTCCTCGTCACCTTTATTATTTTGTGTATCTTGTATGGTACTTGACCGCTAGCTATCTTTTAATGTCTTTAGCCTTTTTGTTAAAAGAAAGCTTTGATGTTTGCTCACAATGTAAAGAGCTTTGTGATTTACATCTGCAAAGGAAAAGCGTTCTACAAATGTAATTTATTATTTTTTATAATAACACAGGTGAGTTCCCTCGGCATATAGTTGCTATTTTAGCGTCAAATTATTGCACATACATTCTGAGCAAATAAAGTAATAACTAACGCAACAATCGCCATTTTACTAGCCATGTGTGCAGCACTATGCTTGATGTTTAGTCCCTCCGAGTCACACGCTCCATAGCCATTGGGTAGGGGTTGTTAGGGGGACTTGTTGCCTAGGAGACAGTTACATAATGGCAGGGGGTCTACAGCAGCTGTGCTATGGAGAGTGGTGCAGCATTAGAACAAAAGAGCAGTCCTGTCCCACTGTCAGCATGTGATGATGCTTCAATCTCCAAGTTTGATGCCACAAAGTAGCATAACGCAACAGTCAGCAATTGAGTTGGATAGACTAGAATAGGATAGAAGTAGTGAAGAACTGTGAATGTTGTTCAACAAACTCCTCAACATCCCCGGTTTCTGTTTTGGTGTAAAGATGAGGGATGGCCTGGAGAAATTAAACCACTATCAAATTCATAGACAGAGCCATGGATGCAAGGACTGACCATCCAATACATTAAAGTTATAGTTTTAAGCATGTTTTGAAGCTAAACAGTGTTTATGTATAAACATTGGAGTAAACCAAGCTTATATTTTGGTTTATGATGGGGTGTGACGGTGGAACTAAGGTCATAAGGCATTTATAATTCTATAACAATCAATGGGTAACTTTATATATAAATTACTATATAGGTCCAAAAATGTATGCAGCAACTGCAGATTGCCCCTTTAAGGTTTATATAATAAAATTTGTGCTTGTGGATGAATTTACTTTTGCCTTTCATGAAGTTATAGCTAATTGAAGACCATTCAAAAAGCCTACAACGTTCCAAATGACAAGGCTGGGGTGCAGTTAGGTCCTGGTAACTAAACTATTGGTAGTCCCATAGTCATTGATGCACTTGGTGCACCGGAAATATAAAACCCCACCTCTCAATTACCTCTACTGCCACCTAGGGTCCAATACCAAAACGGTTCCTTTCAGCAGTTTAGGAAGAGTTTATAGCAGATAAGTATCCAATCATTTCAGCTCCCTGAACAGGCCGTTGAGGTCTACGCAACAAATATGTGATAAGGATTGGTAATATAAGGGTTTTGTCCTTGGCTCTACTGGGGGGAGAGGGGTATTTACAACCCCATCCTCACACACTTTCCAACAGGTCAGACCAAGGGAACTATGGGAGATGGTATGGTGTCAGAAAGGGGTGGGGGGGAAGTAGTGGCTAGGCAGGAGCTAGTTCGGCAGCAACCCCTGCACCCAGCCTAAACTTCTGTACAGACACTGAACCACGAGCGAGAGGGAGGGAAGGGGAGTGGTAGCTGCTATATTTAGCCCCCCACTGCCTGAACCACATACCATTGGACGCGTTCGAGCGGATTACTTTTGTCAAGTCAGTGACCATTGTTGGTCACTGCCTTTCGAAGTGTGTTGCATTATAGAGATAAAAATTGGCCGTCATGCGCCTGCCTACATGAAAATCACGTGATTAAAAGGTCACGAAGATGACTGCAAGTTTCTGCAGTTACCCTTCACCAACTTCATCCTGCAGCCGTCACCTGCATTGTGGAAGGCTCTACTGTCAACCAATCATTAGGGTGTTTTGTTTGACCCACGGGAACATGACCAAAGACGTGACTGAAACCGGAACCAACTTTGCCGCAATTCAAATATAGCAGGCTACATTGGAAATACTGTATACAGTGTAAATGGATTTCATATTTGAGGCTCCCTCTCAACTAATTGATTGTACAATGTACACACATATGATTTCAGTTTGTGAGTGTATGATATGGGGGTTGGAGATGTTTATTTTGATTCTGCCATGTCGATCTGAGCCTTAGTGTCCGACTTTCGGCTGTCGTAGTTTCACCTACCCTGACTTCACTCCTCGTTCCTTCACATAGTCGGGTTGCTTTAGCCTTACCACTCAAACATGCCCAATAACTAGGACACACACTGACACCCACACAGCCAGTCACTCATCCTGCCAGCCACCAAGCCCCCTCACCCCCCCCTCCTTCCCACTCACCCCCCCCTCCTTCCCACTCACCCCCGTTAAGGCTTCAGCACAGGGGAGTGCAAGGAGCCGCACAGGTCACCCCACCCAGTCTGACCTCCTCGGCCCACGTCTTCCTAGCTTCCGTAAGGATACAGGCACATGTTGAGACGCCCCTAAAGGGACCTACACACAGGTAAGGTGTTATAGGCATAGGGTCACTTCCTAGGTGCTGTGCATATATGTTTTGCTGGGTGATACCACAGGGTGACATTGATGTTTCAAGCTTGTTTGGGACTTTCAATAGTCCAGGTGTTATGATTGACAGAGCTGTATTATTGTCCAATCGAACAGTTTTTCTCTAGCATCCCCATGTCTTGTTAATGTAGGACACTTGATGTAAGGTACACACGTAGTATGTCTACTATATGATCCCTCCTAAGACTTAATGCAGCCTGATATGTGAATGGCTTACTGTAGAGTGATGAATGTCATTATGCACAACGATGTCAAGCAATCTTTTTCACAATATTTCCAAGTCCTCCATACATAGTGTTTTTGGTGCTATTCCCTCAAACTTGACACTTTTTCAACAGTGGATAAATAGATTTACAAGAGCGTATGAACTAACATTGAGAACTTCTTTGGACGTTTTTTGACCTCGCTGGAGGTGACACTAGCGACGCTAGAGCTAAGAATGCTTTAATTAAAATGGTCAGATTGCCGTATAGGAATGGCCCTCAGGCCAAGTGAATAGACAAGACAAGTACTTTGATTTCTCTGCACGTTACTCTGCTGTTGTCTTGACCTAAATGATGTTTACCGAATGACTTACTGAAGGAGCAGCTATTCATACGGATACAGATTTTTTGATGTGGATTTCAAATGAAAACAAGATGGTGCATCATACAGCTAGACCAAGGAACACAATGGTATGATGTGGACTGTTGCTTTCCCCACATCTTGTCAACCGTCACACATGCTTGCTGTGACATTGCCCGTCCCGTACCCATGTCCTTTCTCAACCCAAAAGGGTAATTCCAAGCATATTAACGGCTCAGGGTTATTTAAAAGTGATGTGTTAACTTTGCCCTTTCAGCACTACCAATAAATTGTACCTGCTGCGGTGGGTGTTTGTTCGTGGCAGGGGGAGTGTAATGTTGGTGAGGACAGCATGCCTTACAGTGCTGCGCGGCATTGCTTCCTTTGGTTTGTTAAGCTAGTTGCTACGGCACAAGGCGTGCCGTCACATGCTGTCCCTTGTGATATTGTTTCCCCAGGGGCAGCGATGTCGCAGTTCTCTACCATGACGACCAACGAGAGGAAGATGCAAGCTGCAGCCATCTGTAGGGAGGTACAGGGTCCTGAAGGTATGGTACGACACGTGGCCTCTCTCTCACACTCGCTCTCTCTCCCCCCGCTGCCTCCCTTCATTAATTTCTAATGTAAAAAAAACACATAGACACACATGAACAATTTAACTGCGGTCATACAGTACAGACAAATACATGTGTGTGGGTGCCTGTAAACAAAGACAAACTCTCTCTCTCTCACTCAATCTATACAGACTCTGTAACGGGGTATCATCTAGTTCACTACTGGTTTCCAAGCAGCACCATTGAACCGGTCTGCGGCCTTGGATATAAATAAGCAAATGTGAAGTTTTATTACTCAATGTAATTAATCCCTTTGTCGTTGTCCTTTGAACAAGCTATTTTTGGGAGGGGACAACTGCATGGCTCATTGGGGAGAGAGAGAGAGAGAGAGGGAGAGCCTGAGGGCCACTGACAGCTGAGGGATATTCTGTCAGGCTGGTTTGCTTTTGGCTCATTTGATTAGACTATGACGTCTCCATGATCAGCATGCACGGGAGGGGGGGGGGGGGGGATTTCACTGCTAATCACACACAAGGGGGACAACATGAGAGGCTGTCTGACACAGAAAGATTATTAAAAATGTATTGTATTATTGACAGCATACAATATATTAAGTCAGCGAGATGGGTAATGGGAATATGTTTTACAGCGAAAGGTAAATCAGTAGAATGTAAATAGACAAATGTGAATATTGTCAGTATAACGAGCATAACTTACTCTGACAGGCTACAGACTGTATGCATAATAGGGTCATTAAAAAGTAAGGACGTGTGGGACACTAGTTCAGCCAAACACAGATAAAACCATAACAAGGGCATGCACAGCTGAGGTACAGAATGACACAACACACACACACATCCCCACCCACCTTTCCCCATACACACCATCCCTACTTTCTCATAGCTGTTGTGTCTCTTCCAGATGCAGAGATGGACCTGGGGAAGAAGATGAGTGTCCCTAAGGATGTGATGCTGGAGGAGCTGTCTCTGGCCTCCAACAGGGGCTCCCTCCTCTTTGAAAAGCACAAGAGGCGCTCTGAAAAATACACATTCGAGAGCATCCAGAATGTAACCAACACACAGATCAATGTAAGCAACACAAACCCCTTGCATGTACAGTACACGCTTGAATGTGAACGCGAGCTAGATTAAAAACTCTGGATACTACAACGACAATCAAAAAACTGGAACAAAGTTGCTGTTTCAACGTGAACGTTTATGGGAAAATGAGCGATGAGGGAGATGACCGACACCATTAGCATTTGTTTTGGAGCTCTACGCGATTGTGATGAGAGATTTAAAGAAGGCTCATCGCAGAGTTTCAATTCGGTTCATTCAAACCATTATCAATAGCGTTCAAAGAGCTTATCTTGTACTGTAGGAGACTGTCATCTAGTGATTAATTCTCACCAATCCTTTAGTTGCCTATACGGTTACGAGGAGGAGAACGGCAACAGACACTTGACAAACACTATACCTAATTTCCTGATGAAACACATAAGCGCTTGAGATGATTATCAGACTGCAGCCTTACTGCTGCTCAAAACTCGGACACATTGCAGAAACAGCCTAACCGCTAGAGTAACGGATAGGGGGTGACAGATAGGGGGTGACAGATAGGGGGTGACAGATAGGGGGTGACAGATAGGGGGTTGTTTCTGGATAAGGCCTTGTACTTGCATAATAGCTATGAGATTCTTACAACGGGCATAAGTTAAAAGTCCTGTTTACAAGCTTTGTGTTTGGGTGGGCAGTGTGCCAAGTCTTCATCTTCTCGTCCCGGCAATTTAGGCCACTTAGGCCCTAGTGGCTACTTTAGGCCCTTGCGGCTACTTTAGGCCCTAGCGGCTACTTTAGGCCCTAGCGGCTACTTTAGGCCCTTGCGGCTACTATGCTACTCAGACAATACAGGGACATTTCCCAATATACTTTACCAAACTAATTGAAACAGAGAGTCCAATCTGTTTCTTTCCATTTAGAAGTCACATCCAGGACACTTCCTTTGATACCTAGTTGTTTGAGCCTGTAAACACACACACACACACACATACATACAGGCAACTGCCGAAATAAAGGAAACACTTGAGTAAATGAGGGATACAAAGTATATTGAAATCAGGTGCTTCCCCCACAGATGTGGTTTCTGAGTAAATTTATCAATTAACATCCCATCGTGTTTAGAGTCATGAATAACATTCCCAGTCGCACATTATTTTGTCTACCATGGCTAGAGGAAGATATCTCAGTGACTTTGAAAGAGGGGTCTCAGATGAGCATAGAGGGATTAAAGGGTGGGTCGTGTGTGTGTGTGTGTGTGTGTGTGCAAGTCTTAGTCACTAGATCTCAACCCAATTGAAAACGTATGGGAGATTCTGGAGCAGTGCCAGAGATAGTGTTTTCCCCCACCCTCACCAAATGAAGTCATTTCTCATGGAAGAATCCAATAGATTCTGCAAGCGTCTGGAACTCTATGACAAGGCGCATTGAAGCTGTTTTGGCTCGTGGTATCCAAACACTCCATTAAGACACTATATATTGGTGTTTCCTTTATTTTGGCAATCACCTGTACATTTTAAGGTTGTTTGGAATATATTGGACACTGAATCGGATGAAATGATTAAAACTCTAAATGAAAATAGTTTGATCTTGCAGTCCCCGTTTGTTTACCTTTTGGGGCAAAGGGGAATTTATTTCAAGTTGTCAACATTTCCTGAGGAAGTCCTGGCATAAATTAGTACAAATATCACTGGGGAGGATGAAAGTTACCCACTGTGGACCACAGCACAGGATATTCATACATGGGAAAACAATGCTCCTAATGTTACTGGCTCTACATAAGACAGTCACTGAACTCTCCATCGTTCTCCCCATCTCACTTTATCTTTCTTAACCCCTCTATATCTCTGACCTTTGCTCTGAACTGTCTCTGTCCTTGCCTTTTCCCTCCCTCCCTCTCACCTTCTCCTTGGAATGGTGTAACTCTTCAAACGCAGAGTCAAGAAACCACAGAAAGCAACAGCTTGGGAGTGGAACAGTCTAAAACAACCCCGAACACGCCTGATCCGAGCAACACCCCCAACCCAGACAACATTGCACCAGGTGGGTGCTGCTAATGCGACATAACCTCTGCTCTAAATTCATAACCCCATGACCCCTACGACTCATTAAACTGGATGTCAGTGGAGTCATTAGCATGATTTATACTAGCACGGGTGAGCCGGTGACATTGAAGTCATCAAGCCTTGGCCAGTTGAAAACATTTATTGGAGAACCTGCATCGGGCACAGAGCTCAAAACCTTAGGCCAAATTAAAAATTACACAGCCCGGTGAGAATATCCCTGGCCTTATGTCCTTTCAAGAAACTAACCCTAGCCCCTTACCCCCTAGACAGGATTTTACTTGTATTAAGTAATATGGTCATAGTTACATCTTGCTCTATGATAGAACTTTCGGTACTAGTAACATTTACTCCTTTATTCACATGAGGTAAGTGTATGGATAAAATAGGTGTTGGTCCAGCTGGATTTAACAAACTATGAAATGTTTAGCTACGGCGTGGGGATAGTCTTCATTCTTTTGGCATTTTATTAATTCCATTGCATTTTTTTGTACTTAGGCGTCTTCGTGGGGGAAAACATTATTCTTGAGTGGAATCTTCCGGCTCCAGGGCAGGAGCATTCCTTCTCCTTCTCCCCCCTCTCTATCTTTCTCTGTGAATCTCTCCCTCACTCTCTGTATCTATCCATTATCCCCCTTCCCTTCCCTCACTTTTTATGGGCGACCTTAGGGATAGTTTGATAACAGTCAAGTTTCCTCCACAGGAAATGCGCAGAGTATTTCCTGTGTCCACCACTCGCTATCCTCTGAGAACCATCAGGAAGAGAATGGTGCTCGGATCACGCTCAACCTCCTGATCCAGCACCGTCAACATAATATGGACACCAGTTAAGCCGATGAGCACATGGAGACAGTTTGTGATGCTATTTTGGGAACATACGACTACGCCACCACCTTGAGAGGGAGTCGGCGGAGAAGTCCGTGGACACAGCGATAACAGTAGCCGAGAATTGGGGTCAAAGGGTATCGGATGTCACACAATGACTCTTAAATTAGCCAAGAGATGAACCCAGATGTTTCACTTTTGGGTGTCTAATTGCTTGTTGAATAGTGTGAATAGGGAAGGGAAGTAAGGAAATGCTGGCTAGCGAATAAATCACTGCACCGCAATCAGACTCTTGTGTTGAAATGTCACTCCACTGATATACCCGTATCGATAGCCCTTTACATTACAGAGTGGCAAAAGGGCTAATATTATGGTAATACAGTGGTAATAGATATGTAATACTACAATGTTATCACCATGGTACCACTTTATTCATTGCTGTAATGTCAAGTGCTACCCAAATATCTTATCCCTCTGGTAGTGTGGGTCTGACGGACTGGCTCGAGATCATGACGCGAACGTGAGAACATTTGGAACAATGCTTCACATTTGGAACAATGCTTCACATTTGGAACAATGCTTCACATTTGGAACAATGCTTCAAAACATGGAGTCAAAACTTTGTCTCTAGTCTTGTTGTCTATATCTACCATGCCTTAACCCCATGTCACTAATACAGTGATCTCCCTTTCATCTTCCCAACCCCCAGTGTTTCCTGCAGTGCGGCAGTCACAGTACATTTCCCACAACACATTGGAGCAGCCAAATGCAGCCAAATGTGCAGCCATGCTCGTGAACACTTTTACGTGGCCCCAAGTAGAGCTTGTGGTTTGCGTTTGTGAAGGAAGTTTCTCAAAAAAAAACATCAGAAGTCCCCTGAGGAGACAATGTTTGGTCTTTCTCATTTCCTCCTTTGATAAAACAAACTCTGAATATTTTGTTAGTTGTAAGAGGGTTGGACGTGACACAGCAACACCCTACGTTACGTAACACGTGTTTGCAAGGCACCCCTGGCGAAGAACACTAGTTTTGAAGGATACTTATTTGGATAGGCCTTCCCTGTCACCCTTACACCACACAGTAAAATGTCCTTCATGTTGGTTCACTGTGAAACTTAACCATATTTTTGACCAAACAGGGAAAACCCATACAGTGCTGCACTTTGTTTATATTGAGGTTTGTGCAAGACAAAAATCAGCTTGGGAGTACTGTATATGACCTGATCGATTCCTCAAATGGCATTGTAAATCATTACACCATGTCTCTGTTATGCAGTTTCTCACTGCCTCCTCTTCCCTATTTCTATGTCTAGCTCTCCCTCTGATTCTTCCTCTCTCGCTCTCAACTTCTTCTACCGCTTTGACAAACTGTACCGAATGGAGTCACAGGGCCCTTACACCAGATTCTCTCGCCCCCTCTTTTTGCCCAGGTTATGGTGGACCTCTAAAACAAATGGAACCAGAGAAGTTCAACAGCACATGCCTCCCCAAGTCCTACCACTCCCCCTGGGACCAGGCCATCTACCACAGCGACCCCTCCCTGGCCGATAGCCTTGTCAACCACCTGCCAGAGCCAGAGGCCAAGCCTGAAGGACCAGGGTACAAGAGCTTCAACAGGTATGGCTGATGATGGACCTGGACCATACCTTGGCTGAAATAGTACAGTACTTGCCATGCCGGAGGCTGGTGCAGTAGTAATGCTCCCGACTCTAGACAAATTATACCCCCACGGCAACGGAGGTTCAAGCCTTCGCTCAGCTGACTGAGGGCAGCAGGTAGCCTAGCGCAGTGGTTCCCAAACTGTGGGGCCCACCCCCAATTTTTTTTTAAATAAATACAGACAGTACCAGTCAAAAGTTGACACACCTACTCATTCAAGGATTCTTCTTTATTTTTTAAAATCATTTTCTACATTATAGAATAATAGTGAAGACATCAAAACGATGAAATAACACATATGGAATCATTTAGTAACCAAAAAAAAAAAGAAGTGTTAAATCATAATATATTTTATATTTGAGATTCTTCAAAGTAGCCACCCTTTGCCTTGATGACAGCTTTGCACAATCTTGGCATTCTCTCAACCAGCTTCATGGAGGTAGTCACTTGGAATGCATTTGAATTAACAGGTGTGCCTTGTTAAAAGGTAATTTGTGGAATTTCTTTCCATCTTAATGTGTTTGAGTCAATCAGATGTGTTGTGACAAGGTAGGAGTGGTATACAGAAGATGGTCTTTTAGCAAATTGGACTAAGTCTATATTATGGCAAGAACAGCACGAAGAAGCAAAAAGAAACGACAGTCCATCAGTACTTTAAGACATGAAGGTCAGTCAATCCGTCAAATTTGTGTAGTCGCAAAAGCAATCAAGCTCTATGATGAAACTGGCTCTCATGAGGTCCACCACAGGATAGGAAGACCCAGAGTTTCCTCTGCTGCAGAAGATAAGTTCATTAGAGTTAACTGGCTCTCATGAGGTCCACCACAGGATAGGAAGACCCAGAGTTTCCTCTGCTGCAGAAGATAAGTTCATTAGAGTTAACTGGCTCTCATGAGGTCCACCACAGGATAGGAAGACCCAGAGTTACCTCTGCTGCAGAGGATAAGTTAAAGTTAAATGCACCTCAGATTGAAGCATTTATTTTGGCTGCACAGTTCAAGTAACAGACACATCTCAACATCAACTGTTCAGAGGAGACTGCGTGTAATCAGGCCTTCATGGACGAATTTCTGCAAATAAACCGCTACTAAAGGACACCAATAAGAAGAAGACACTTGCTTGGGCCAAGAAACACGAACAATGGACATTATACCGATGGAAATCTGTCCTTCGGTCTGATGAGTCCAAATGTAAGATTTTTGGTTCCAACCGCTGTGTCTTTGTGAGACGCAGATTAGGTGAACGGATGATCTCCGCATGTGTGGTTCCCACCGTGAAGTATGGAGGAGGAGGTGTGACTGTGCTTTGCTGGTGACGCTGTCTGTGATTTAAGGCACACTACCACAGAAATCTGCAGCGATATGCAATCCCATCTGGTGTGCGCTTAGTGGGACTATCATTTGTTTTTCAACAGGAAAATGTCCCAAAACACACATCCAGGCTGTGTAAGGGCTATTTGTCCAAGGAGGGTGATGGCGTACTGCATCAGATGACCTGGCCTCCACAATCATCCGACCTCAACCCAATTGAGATGGTTTGGGATGAGGTGGACCGCAGAGTGAAGGAAAAGCAGCCAACAAGTACTCAGCGTATATGGGAACTGGTTGGAAAAGCATTCATCGTGAAGCTGTTTGAGAGAATGCCAAGTGTGCAAAGCAGTCATCATGGCAAAGGGTGGCTACTTTGAAGAATCTACAATATATGTTGATTTGTTTAACACTTTTTTGGTTACAAAACAGGATTCCATATGTGTTATTTCATAGTTTGGATGTCTTCACTATTATTCTACAATATAGAAAATAGTAAAAAATAAAGAAAAACCTTTGAATGAGTAGATGTGTCCAAATGTTTGACTGGTACTGAATACATTTAATTACATTTTTTAATGAACTCAGTTCTGCTTTCAACTTACTTGAGAAGGTTGTAATAGTAGAGTGCAATTTTGGAATTGGGTAGTGCATCATCAGTTTCCTCTGGTCATGTCAGTCATTGCATACCTCAGAGAGGTATTTAGAACTCAGAAATGTCCAGATAAACTAGCCCACATTTTTTTAGCTAGGTTCTTTGGCCCATAGATTTTGTAGCAATGTTCGAGTCACTGAAATATCACATGGCATGGTAAAATGTATAGAATTGCAAGAAAATGTACTTTAAAACTGCTGTTCTCTGCACCCCATGACAAAATGTGTGGAATTGCAGGAAATATGCTTTAAACCTGCAAACTGATCTCTCCATCAACAAGAGGGGTTGGACAGTTTGTGTCATGAACAGTGCTTGTGCCCATAGAAATAGACGTGGGGTGTGGAATGTTCCCCAATGCTGCAAGGGGGGGCTTGAGTGAAAACCGCTAGGCCAGGGGTTCCCAAAGTTTAAGAGCCAGAAGATCGCTGGTTCGAATCCCAGAGCCAGCACGGTGGGGGAAAAAAATGCTGTTCTGCCATTGAGCAAGGCAGTTAAACCCCCAACAACTGCTCCCCGGGCACGGATGACGTGGATGTCCATTATGGCTGGCCCCCGCACCTCTTTGATACAGAGGGGTTGGGTTCAATGAGGAAGACACATTTCCATTGAATGCATTCAGTTTTGCAACTGACTGGCTGTGCCTTTCCTTACTGTTCTTCCTCCTAGGTCTATCCCCCAAATCTTGTTTCTAACTCTGTCCTGACCCTCCAAAAAATATATACATTAAGGAGTTTTGACACTCAGATCTCCTTAAATAAAAAGATGATGCTTTACCGTTGCAAGAAACAAGTAGTGTTTCGAACAGTTGGTTTTCTACACAACATTCTCCATGTCTACTAGGCAGAAATGTATACTTGCTTTTACACTTTGGTAGCGGATGAAGTGTCCACTGACATACTGTACATTCCTTTATCTGAGTCACAACATTGTCAACAGATACACCATACATCTCTTACCATACATCCCTTACCATGTCAACTGAACATGTCCTCCAGCCAGAGGCTTAGACTCTTTGATGACTCAGTCAATGTGTCACTTCCCCTCTGCCTTGTTAGTTGTGCAAGGCTAATATTAACATTGTCAATCCTCTATCCATCTCCAGAGTGGCTACCCCGTTTGGCGGCTTCGGCGGCAAGTCCACCATACCGGCCCCGTTGTTCAAGGCCCCCGACGTGGAACACAACACCATGCCGGAGCTGTACCCAGAGCTCCAGGGGGAGCCTGCGGTGCAGAGGCCCACATTCAATAGGGTGGCCTGCGGCTGGGCGGGGGCCAGCACCCCCGTCATCCTCCCCAAAATGCACCTGGATCCCATGTTTATCCCAGAGTCCGATGACCTTTGAACTTCTGGCGGATGCTCAATCTTCTGAGATGCTGCTTGGTTTGCTACCAAAAAGTCCTTCCGCTGGGTTTAGGGTCAGAATAGGGTCAGAGTGAGGGAAGGAGGCATTTTTGATTGCCTGATTAGGGCAAGTTAGCTACTTTTTTGTGGCGAAAAATGCAAGTTTCTCTGATTAACTGATCTGCCCATGCCCAAGGTGTTCTGCCTATCTCCAAACTGCACTTGAAGTAAGTAAACCAGCTAGTTTACACTAGCTAGAGTTACTAAATACAGTATAGGATATTTACACACTGCACATTGATGTGTATAAGATATAATGAATCTGCCTGATGACATTTGATTACTGTATTAGTTGTTTTTGAGCTAAATAAAATGATGTAAAGCACAATGTTATAATTTCAGTTTACAATTGAATTGCATTTTTTCCTGCTGAATTACATCAGCATATACAGTACACTCTATATCCCTTGTGATTGAGACAAATTGCTTTCACATATTCCCAGAGAAATGCTTGAATAACTGTTCAGCAGTGAGTGCTGATCTACAGTATCTGGTGACCACCATTTGCCTCATGCAGCACAACAAATCTCCTTTGCATAGAGTTGATCAGGCTGTTGATTGTGGCCTGTGGAATGCTGTCCCACTCCTCTTCAATGGCTGTGTGAAGTTGCTAGATATTGGCGGGTACACGTAGATCCAGAGCATCCCAAACATGCTCCATGGGTGATATTTCTGGTGTGTATGCAAGCCATGGACGACTGGGTCTTTTTCAGCTTCCAGGAATTGTGTACAGATCCTTGCGACATGGGGCCGTGCATCATCATGCTGAAACATGAGGTGATGGCGGTGGATGAATGGCACAACAATGGACCTCAGGATCTCGTCACGGTATCGCTGTTTATTCAAATTGCCATCGATAAAATGCAATTGTGTTCATTGTCCATAGCATGATCCCACTGCCACCATGGGGCACTCTGTTAACAACGTTGACGTCAGCAAACCACTCGCCCACACGACGCCATCTGCCCGGTACAGTTGAAACCGAGATTCATCCGCGAAGAGCACACTTCTGCAGTGTGCCAGTGGCCATCGAAGGTGAGCATTTGCCCACTGAAGTCGGTTACGATGCCGAACCGCAGTCAGGTCAAGACCCTGGTGAGGAAGATGAGCATGCAGATGAGCTTCCCTGAAACGGTTTCTGACAGTTTGTGCAGAAATTGTTTGGTTGCGCAAACCCACAGTTTCATCAGCTGTCCGGGTGGCTGGTCTCAAACGATCCCACAGGTGAAGAAGCCAGATGTGGAGGTCCTGGGCTAGCATGGTTACACGTGGTCTGCGGTTGTGAGGCCGTTGGACAGGCCGCTAAATTCTGTAACACGTCGTCAGACGTTATGGTAGAGAAATTATCTGGCAAAAACTCTGGTGGACATTCCTGCTGTTAGCATGCCAATTGCACGCTCCCTCAAAACTTGAGACATCTGAGGCTTTGTGTTGTGTGACAAAACTTTACATTTTAGAGTGGCCTTTTATTGTCCCCAGCACAAGGTGCACCTGTGTAATGAGCATGCGGTTTAATCAGCTTCTTGATATGCCACATCTGTCAGGTGCATGGATTAGCTTTCCAAAGGAGAAATACTCACCAACAAGGATGTAAACAAATATGTGCACAAAATTTGATAGAAATACGTTTTTTTTTTCTCATGAAACATGGGAACAACACTTTACATGTTGCGTTTGCACTTTTGTTTACCTGCTTATCTACAGAACTCCATATGCAACTTCATTCAAATTCAAAAGTGAGATTCTTTCATGGCTTTATGAATAATAAGAATCATCTGCACCCCTGGGCAGTTATGATGAGCACAGAGAGGGAGGGAGTGAGAGAGATATACAGACAGCCAGACAGACTAGCAGTCAAATGAAAATATACAGACAGACACAGGCAGGGAAGTAGACAGAGAAAGACAATCCATTCAAACAGAATCTTGACATGTGTAAAAGACAGCTTTTTGTTTAGCTGCCCATCATCACCAGAGCAGTGTGAGTTAAATGTACTGCCCTTGTGGATTGCAAGATCGGTTGGTCACTGGTGATCTGAAAAAAATTGGAGTCTCGGCAAATATCAGCTTTCGGAGAGTGTTTTTAATATTTTCTCTCTGTACATTTAAGCAATAAGGCATAAGAACCCAGGGTTTATCGTGTGATAACTCCTGACTAAGGGCTGTTCTTAGGCCCAAGGTTGAAGCCTAAATGGTTTGAGGGCCTTGTGGTCTTTATAAAACGGTTGCCAACATATTTATAAAAATAATGACATTTTCATTAAAAACATTATTTTCATATATTATAAATCAACTAGAGAGCTGGGAATATAGTTACAGGATGAACAGGTGAATTGTTTTCAGCCTTATACCATTTCTCAAGATGAAAGGACAAATTCAGCTACCACAAAGAGAGAACTTTGGCATTTTTGCTCATAAAACAACACATGCCAAAGACAGTTCTCCGTCTCATGTAAATCAGCTGGACAATTAATCTTTCTGCATTTCAATACTAGAAAGTTGCTGCAAACCCACTCCCTATTGCCCCATAATGACAGGGATCACTGATTATGGTTGACAGACAGCGGTCAAATGGGGTCCAGTGGCTACATGCATTCCTAGCCTCTGTTTTGGCAATCTGTGTAATGCACTGGCCCACATGAACCTCCCCGTTGGCTGTCTTATTGAATTCCTCTCCATCAGTCTCCTGAGCGCTCTGTGTACACTCAGCATCTGAGCACGGCGGCATTGCCAAGACCGTTACGCTATATCCAGCCTGTTTATCAAGAATGGCCTGGCCTCTCTTTGAACTTTGATTATCCCCGGTATCAAAACTCAGATAGGAAATATTTGGCTGGTGATGGGTTGGGTTCCCCCAGGGGTGTATTATTTGGCATGGGATAGCATGACGGGAGGTGGGCCGAGCGAGTCGAGGGGCTTTGATTGGCAGACCAAGACATCCAGGAATATGGTCGAAGACAAGGCCTGCCCAGTCACTCCTGTACACACTGTGCTCTAGGGAGTATTGTAGATGAGAAGATAAATCAGCAACTCTTTGAAGGGCAATGGGAGTGTTCTTCAAAAATAACCATTTCAATTAAATAATTTCATTGTTAAAAACGGACACGTTTCGGGCGAATGCCTTCGTCACGGTCTTTTGTAAAATCCAACAAAAACATGGCCGATAGTATAGACCATTACCCGGGTTATGTACCACACTCTCTGGGGCATTGCGGAGATGACACGACCACTTTTGCCCTTCAATCGTGTGATTGCCTGAGATTGTGAAACGCGGGACAGACAGACTCAACAATCACCATTTTCATTGGTTTTCGGGAACTTCATAACTACTACCCAAACATGCCAATGGTGTTCTTCTTGTTGTTACTTCTAACAGAGTTTAATAACATGTTAGTCTGCTGTCTGAATGTTTATATAGCACTCCCACGGTCTTGTGAAGCCATCAATTGGTGCTGTTGCTACTGCATGTACAGCCAGTGAGTGTCATGGAAAAGTACTTCAGTCCCCAGAGAATTACTCTGCACAAACAGCACCAAAATACACTTTTTTTTTGCAGCTGACACACACAGGCTCTAAAAAGGGTGAGACTCATCTCCCAAAAGGGTTTCCTCTAACCTTTCAATGTCTCATGTAAAGAGCCTGAAACAGAGTAATAGCAGAATAGATTCCAGGCTAATAGCGGGCTATTGTACAGGCTAAAACGGCAAGGTCTCACAAGCACAGCTAAAGGGAGGTGTTCTGAAAGTGAATACTGTACTGTTTCTCTCATGGGCACCTGTTTCTGTCTGAGAATGTGGTTCCTCAGAGGACCATGGGACATATTTGGAGAGTTTGACTAGTAACATTTTATGTTGGTTTCTACCCTTGTCTTAACTCTGCAGGCAGACACAACTTTCAAACATACAGCGCTGCATTTGGGACGTGGGACAAGTAGTCCTTAGTGATATTTGACCTCCACACGTGTTCTAAATGACTGATATCCAACCATTGGGATTTTTGGTCCTCCAGGAGTAGGTCTAATCCCAGACACACCCACAGAAAAAACATCACTTTTAGGTAAAATACCATTTAAGAGGATCTCCATTTAAAATACTGTTTGGTCCAGGATTAGACCTAATCTGTTTCAGTGTATATCCACTGTATTATTACCAATACTGTACATGGTGTAAATATACTGTAGGCTTTGGCCTGGTTCTAGTAAATGGACACAGCAAGTGGTCTACTTCACAGGGGGTGCTCAACCCAGTGTGATGGACAAAAATACAAGTGAAGAAAATAACCTGAGGTTGGTATAGGGTTACTGATGAGGTGGGGTCAAAGGGTAACAGGGCACATGCACAATCCATGGGATATGTGACTCAAATGTCATAAATGGCAGTGCTATATCTCACTGTATATAGTTTTCCAATCAAGTAGTAGTTTTTTAATCACACCATTACTGATTAGCCTAGTACACCAACTACATCATTACCGATTAGCCTACCAGGTCATTACTGATTAGCCAACTACACTAACCACACCATTACTGATTACCCTACCACATCTTTAATCATTAGCTTACCACATCATTACTGATTAGCCTACGACAATAACTACATCACTACTGAGTACTGCGCCCACGGTTAATCACAGAATGTTTTTTTTTTATCCAGAGAACTTCAGAGAGTTTAACTAAAACCTAAAACTCTTTCCTCATTGAGTGCGAGTTTTAAAGTTATAACTGCATAATTAAACACTGAACAACTTTGGTTCATGCAAGCAACGATGGTAATTAGATAGCATTGAGACAACTGAACAACCAAGATTTAGTTCCTGTTTACATGAGAGCCTGCATCCTCGAGACACCAATTAAACAGTGCAGTTTCACAACGAGCCAGCCCATGACCTTTCCCTCTGGGGTTGATCTACAGTAAATGCCTCCCCTGCCGAATGGCCAATGTACAGTATAGTATGCATTAACCTCTCATTGGTTAATGGGCAGGAAAGAGTGATGAACTTACAAGAAAGTGACATGCTTGAAACAAAGTTATGGCTTGGAATCGAGACGACAACTTTCCCTTCCACAATCAAAAATGCCCTTTCCTGTTTCAGGAGTAGACATTTGAGGAGGAAAAAAAAGGTGAAATTCTACTCTTTGTATTTTGTCCATACAAAATCACCCTCTGTTTTATGACGACGTTGAAGTGGAAAAAATAATAAATGTCTCCTATCCCTGATGGTGGAGGCCATTTGTTTCCTTAACAGACAGTACCGAGGCGATAGTATCACTTCCACTGCGAGTGCTGGGGCCCAGACTGCCACGGATACTGCAAACACAGCAGCAAAATATAACACAGTCACCACTTGGCCGTGTGCGCCAAAGTTAATGTAACATGGTCAATTGCCCATTTTTTTTTTTTGCTTAAGTCATCCCCCTTTTCCCCCTAACTGCAGCAGTTAACAGCTCACAGCAGCTGTGTATAATATGAGTCGGTGCAGGGCTTTGAAAAGAAAAAGGGCAGATGAAGATGTTGGAGAGGAAAGTTCAAGTGAATTAATATATACTGTATATCTACACTCTTTGCAGTCATCCCTGATTACGTAATGCTTGTTAACAAGACACCTCACCTGCACCAGAGGTTTCTTTGTACATTACTCATTTCTCGGACTTCATGCTACATGCAAAGTCATGGTGAAGCATGTCAGACTGACACACACATACACTACATGACCAAAAGTATGTGGACACCTTATCGTCGAACATTTCATTCCAAAATCATGGGCATTAACATGGAATTGGTCCCCTCTTTGCTGCTATGACAGCCTCCACTCTTCTGGGAAGGCTTTCCACTAGATGCTGGAACATTGCTGCAGGTGCACCCTGTGCTGTGGAAAATAAAAGGCCACTCTATAATGTGTTTTTTTCAAACAACACAATGCCACAGATGTATCAAATTTTGAGGGAGCGTAAAATTGGCATGTCCACCAGAGCGGTTGCCAGATAATTGAATGTTCATTTCTCTACCATCAGCTGCCTCTGACATCGTTTTAGAGAATTTGGCAGTACGTCCAACGGCGAGCAGTTTGCTGATGTTAACGTTGTGAACAGAGTGCCCCATAGTGGTGGTGGGGTTATGGTATAAGCAGGCATAAGGTACAGACAACAAACACAATTGCATTTTATCGATGGCAATTTGAATGCAGAGATAGCGTGATGAGATCCTGAGGCCCATTGTCGTGCCATTCCTCCACCGCCATCACCTCATGTTTCAGCATTATAATGCACTGCCCCATGTCGCAAGAATCTGTACATCATTTCTGGAAGCTGAAAATGTTCAATTTTTTCCATGGCGTCCATACTCACCAGACATGTCACCTATTGAGCATGTTTGGGATGCTCTGGATCAACGTGTACAACAGCGTGTTCCAGTTTCCACCAATATCCAGCATCTTTGCACAGCCATTGAAGAGGTGTGGTACAACATTCCACAATCAACAGCTTGATCAACTCTATGCGAAGGATTGGTGTCATGCTGCATGAGGCAAATGGTGGTCATACCAGATACTGACTGGTTTTCTGATCTACGTCCCTACTTTGTGACCAACAGATGCATATCTGTATTCCCAGTCATGTGAAATCCATAGATTAGGGTCTAATATAATGTATTTAGATTGACTGATTTCCTTATATGAACTGTAACTCAGTAAACTCTTAAGTTGTTGCGTTTATATATACATATACACAGATGTGTGTGTGTGTGTGTCAACCTGGTTAACAAGCTCTACCCATTCACCAAGGAACCATCCATAAACCATTGGCTGTTTGGTCGATATCAGTCATGATTACAAACTAATTAATGACAGGACTCTGAACACACTCCCCGTTACGCCCTTCTTATTCACCATGTACCCACTAATGTCCAAAAGAAAACACTTGAACATGATGTTCTGTCTAAAACACTACGGGTAGTGCTACTATTGAATTACCACTAACGAGCCGCTATATAAAATGTGAATACCCCTAGTTACATAAGAGAGAGATTAGACACGGTTCATTTCCACAATGGGGGCCATGGGTACTAACAACTTGTTCTAGGCCTATATTTATCCAGGAATTATAATCTAGGGTATCCAGTCCACCCACTACCCAGAGTGGGTGAAAACACACTTTGGAGAATACATTTTACTTCCTTATGTTATAAAATACATTTTAGCCAGACAAATATGATACATTTTTTACAAGAAAAAGTGTGCTTCACATAAGTAGGAACAGTTCTGTGAAAGAGCAAGCTCGACAATGTGGCCTTGTTTTTGAACGCTAGCGGTTGTCCCCATTTTCAAACAGCGTCTGCCCATTGCCAATAATAGAAACAAGTATGGATTGAAAAACCAGACAGTGATGCTGAAAATATCCCTGCTGTCCTTCAAATGGCTTGCTGCATTTGGGGTGAAACGGCATTAAGCCGCCTGGTGACCCAATCAATGTCACCAACGAAATCAAAAATAAACATGAGCTGATTTCTCTCCACCTAGGGGATTGGTCAATATGTTTGGTAGGCACAGTGAGTCATGGGGGATGCCAACCTAAATTGCTAGCTGGTGAGAGAAACATCAATAGCCCAAACTAAGTGAATGAAAACATAACATTTGGATTTGAGAGATGTTAGATTGAACGCAGCTTATTGCTTTTATCTGCTGTGTTGGGAATTGAGGGAAAACGGCTTGGGTTGGTGGTACGCCAGAGGACATGGGTTTGTCATTTGAGCCTCCGGGCAAGGCACTGTGTTCAGCAAATCACTAGCTGTTCACTGGGGGCTTTTCTCAAGGTGAGAAGTCAGGGCAAGCAGAGGCAGAAATCCTCAGTGGGCCGTTTATGTGCAGTCAGTGTCTCCTTGCAGAGCTGGCAAAGTCTATGTAATTAATCTTTAATAAAAATGCCCTTCACAACCCAGTCGAGGTAGGGTAGTGTTGAGGATCAGTGGTTTGCTATGCTGTTAGATGTGTTCATGAACTGTTTGGTCTCTAATTCGGAAGTCTATACTTTGCATAGAGAGGGTGGGTTGTAAAATACCAGTAACTTTCTAAAAAATTCCCAGGTTTCCAGAAGTCTCAGTTGGAAGATTACTGGAATCAGGAAATCAGGAATCCTACAACCAGGATTTCTGGTAAACTTGGGAATTTGTGGAAAGTTACTGGAATTTTGCAACCATGTGTGTGGATAGAGCAACTTCTCAACCTCATTGATTCTGAGCATAACAGACTTTAAAAGTATTTAAATGCCAATTAAATGTACTCCTTTCTGCAGGGAATATGTTCAAATCAAACTGTCCACTTAGGAAGCAACACTGATTGACAATAAATTTCACATGCTTTTGTGCAAATGGAATAGACAACAGGTGGAAATTATAGGCAATAAGCAAGACACCCCCAATAAAGGAGTGGTTCTGCAGGTGGGGACCACAGACCACTTCTCAGTTCCTATGCTTCCTGGCTGATGTTTTGGTCACTTTTGAATGCTGGCGGTGCCTTCACTCTAGTGGTAGCATGAGACGGAGTCTACAACCCACACAAGTGGCTCAGGTAGTGCAGCTCATCCAGGATGGCACATCAATGCGAGCTGTGGCAAGAAGGTTTGCTGTGTCTGTCAGCGTAGTGTCCAGAGCATGGAGGCGCTACCAGGAGACAGGTCAGTACATCAGGAGACGTGGAGGAGGCCGTAGGAGGGCAACAACCCAGCAGCAGGACCGCTACCTCCGCCTTTGTGCAAGGAGGAGCAGGAGGAGCACTGCCAGAGCCCTGCAAAATGACCTCCAGCAGGCCACAAATGTGCATGTGTCTGCTCAAACGGTCAGAAACAGACTCCATGAGGGTGGTATGAGGGCCCGACGTCCGCAGGTGGGGGTTGTGCTTACAGCCCAACACCGTGCAGGACGTTTTTCATTTGTCAGAGAACACCAAGATTGGCAAATTCGCCACTGGCGCCCTGTGCTCTTCACAGATGAAAGCAGGTTCACACTGAGCACATGTGACAGACGTGACAGAGTCTGGAGACGCTGTGGAGAACGTTCTGGTGCCTGCAACATCCTCCAACATGACCGGTTTGGCGGTGGGTCAGTCATGGTGTGGGGTGGCATTTCTTTAAGGGGCCGCACAGCCCTCCTTGTGCTCGCCAGAGGTAGCCTGACTGCCATTAGGTACCGAGATGAGATCCTCAGACCCCTTGTGAGACCATATGCTGGTGCGGTTGGCCCTGGGTTCCTCCTAATGCAAGACAATGCTAGACCTCATGTGGCTGGAGTGTGTCAGCAGTTCCTGCAAGAGGAAGGTATTGATGCTATGGACTGGCCCGCCCGTTCCCCAGACCTGAATCCAATTGAGCACATCTGGGACATCATGTCTCGCTCAATCCACCAACGCCACGTTGCACCACAGACTGTCCAGGAGTTGGCGGATGCTTTAGTCCAGGTCTGGGAGGAGATCCCTCAGGAGACCATCCGCCACCTCATCAGGAGCATGCCCAGGCGTTGTAGGGAGGTCATACAGGCACGTGGAGGCCACACACACACTACTGAGCCTCATTTTTACTTGTTTTAAGGACATTACATCAAAGTTGGATCAGCCTGTAGTGTGGTTTTCCACTTTAATTTTGAGTGTGACTCCAAATCCAGACCTCCCTGGGTTGATACATTTGATTTCCATTGATAATTTTTGTGTGATTTTGTTGTCAGCACATTCAACTATGTAAAGAAAAAAGTATTTAATAAGAATATTTCATTCATTCAGATCAACGATGTGTTATTTTAGTGTTCCCTTTATTTTTTTGAGCAGTGTAGTTCAGATTTGTTTTCCATGGCAGTTTTATGCCCATAGTCATTGTTAAGAAATATGGTTGATATAGAGTATTGTTGTAGCTATTCATAAACACCTAAACAGCCATGTATTTTTAGTTGTTGCCACAGTCCTCTAAGACAGGGGTTCCCAAAACTTTTAACTCGAGCCCCCCCCCCCCCCCCCCCCCCCCCTCCAGCATTGGGAAAATCCGGCGCCCCGCCCTGCGTGCATGCGTGCGCATGTGCCACATCTATTTCGATGGGCACAAGCACTGTTTATGAAACAAACTGTCCACATCCCTCTTGTTGGTGGAGAGAATTTTGCAGGTTTAAAACTTATTTCTGGCAATTCTACACATCGTCATGGGGTGCAAAGAACATTTTGCAGTTTTAAAGCTCATTTTCTTGCAATTCTAGACATTTTGGGACGTCTAATGTGTATGTGATATGAGTGACAGAAAATGGGCTACAAAAACAAACAAAAAAATGTTAGCTGGCATGGGCTAGTTGATCTGGACATTTCTGACAAGCTATAAATAGCTCTCTAAAAAAGTATGTACTGAATGATGATGCACTACCCAAGTTCGAAATTGCACCTTGTACATTCTACTATTACAACGTTCAAGAGCAAGTTTAAAACCGGAATGAGTTCCTTGAAAATATTTTTAGATTTATATTTCTGTCGGGGGGAGATACCTGTCCCCCCTGCCTACCCCTCGTGCCCCACAGTTTGCAGTTTGGGAACCACTGCTCTAATATACAGTCACCATTACCTCTGAACAAGAGAAGTGCTAAGCGTAATGCTGCTGGAAGGACAAGTTTGGTTTACAGCTTGGGCGTTGTGCTGTCTGCAATGCCAATGACCCAGAGCTGGACAATGAGAGACCAATGAGCCGTTGATTCCTGGGAGGCATTTACATTAGGTCTAAACCGGACAATGACTTGTCCATGCACATATATTACTGTATAGTTGCAGTAATATTCAGACAGACTCAGTGTTGCAGAGCGATGCTGATGTGGCACAAATCTGTGGATTCAACTGCTGATATGCAAGCTATTCCCAAGGTCACAAACCAACTTTTGAAATGTGTTACTCAACTTGGAAAGGAAATAGCCGAAGCCTGATCCATCTGTATGCATAAATATTCAGTGGCATCACTTCAAAGCAAGGTGAGGATGTCTAATGTTGGGAAGAGAGCGTCAAAAATAAAGTCAGCTCACTACATGTGCAAACCAACCCACTGATATCAAAACACTTTTTTATTAATTTTTTCCTGTAAGCACAGAAACATTCCTAGCCTCTTGGGAGGGACTGGTATGTTATCATGTTTCTAGTGTAATTGCACTTCAGTTTGTTGTTGAAGTACACCAACTTTATTTCAAGTGCTGACTTCTTCATTCCCATCAAAGAATTCCCCACCCGGTGAGGGGATAATGTCCTCTTCCTTACTGTAACAAGCCAGCTGCATGGTTTTGAATTGGTGATTGTTGATAAGGGCTCAGTGGCGTAGGCTCTTAGCTCACATCACTTAAAATGATTAACACACTAAATGTGTTCCTTGGTCTGAGAGGAAGCACTATGTGTCCCCCAGGGAAACGTTTGTCGAGGGAAAAGGCATTGTCTCCTCTATTGCGCTTTCAAGTACTTCCTGGGGAAAGCCTGGGCCATACTCTGACCCCCTTTCACCACACATTTGATCGTCGCATCGGATTTCCACAACCACTCTTTGCCATTGGACAGCTTTGTTTAAAAGCCAATGTTTATTCAGTGCAAGCTCACAAGGCCTGAAAATGATTAGCTCATATTGGGTTGTACAACCGATTGGATCAATTGTGAGATCTACACTGCATTAAAGCTGATCGATAGGACTGGTTGCCTGGCGAATCAAAATGAATTCTTCTGTTGCTCTATGTTTGCTACATACTTCAGTCTGTGGTGGCCATTGTTGAAGCCGTTTGTGGTGACATCAAAATGAGGGGTGTTGTACAAAACAAAGTCATCAGCGATTGGATAATCTCTAACCAATCCGAGTATCAAAGCCAATGATACATTTTAAAAACGCCGCTTCACCCACGTGTGTTCTGGTTCTGGCCCAACCCATCGGTTTGTGGGACCAATCAGAACTGTTAGAATGTGTTGGCGTTCTAAAAATTGTCTGGGAGGTACTCGGATCCAGGCTCATTGCAGAGAAGAAACTAACGTCCTTGGGCATGGCGTAGCGTAGCGTTCGGCCGGAGCAAGGAGTCTGGGTAGGCAGCCAATAGGACCGGAGTCCAAAGCAGCAGAAATTACATTTCATCACTTTAAACTTTGTCCCACTACTTCAGGATCTTCAAGATGATAAAAGAGGATTACACTATAAAGACTACTGTCAATCAAAATACAATGCCATTCAAAGCGCTTTCAAATCTGGGAAACAGATGGTTGAAAATTTGAGGCTAGATGACCTTTGCAAGTCTGTGTATAAAAAGAGTCCCGTTATTCCTTTTTCCTGCCCCATAAGATGGCAAAAATAAAGCCACAGCCAAACAAAACTGTGTTTGAGTGAAAAGCATGTAATATACAGTACCAGTCAAAAGTTACTAATTATTATTATTTTTTTTTTATCCTACATTGTAGAATAATAGTGAAATCAAATCAAACTTTATTTGCCACATGCGCCGAATACAACAAGTGTAGACTTTACCGTGAAATGCTTACTTTACAAGCCCTTAACCAACAGTGCAGTACAAGAAGAATAAAATATTTACCAAGTAGGCTAAAATAAAAAGTAATAATAAAAAGTAACACAATAAGAATAATGAGGCTACATACAGGGCACACCAGTACCGAGTCAGTGTGCAGGGGTACAAGGCTAGTTGAGGTAATCTGGACATGTAGGTGGGGGCGAAGTGACTAGGCATAGGTAACAAACAAACAGCGAGTCGCTCTGGTACCGCTTGCCGTGCGGAAGCAGAAAAAACAGTCTATAACTTGGGTGACTGGAGTCTGACAATGTTATGGGCTTTCCTCTGACACCGCCTATTATATAGGTCCTGGATGGCAGGAAGCTTGGCCCCAGTGTTGTACTGGGCCATTTGCACTACCCTTTGTAGCGCCTCACGGTCAGATACCGAGGTCAGGATGCTCTAGATGGTGCAGCTGTAGAACCTTTTGAGGATCTGAGGGCCCATGCCAAATCTTTTCAGTATCCTGAGGGGGAAAAGGTTGTCGTGCCCTCTTCACGAGTGTCTTGGTATGTTTGGACTAGAGGTCGACCGATTATGATTTTCCAACGCAGATACAGATTATTGGAGGACCAAAAAAAGCCGATACCGATTAATCTGCCGATTTTTTAAAATGTATTTGTAATAATGACAATTACAAAAATACTGAATGAACACTTATTTTAACTTAATATAATACATCAACAAAATCAATTTAGCCTCAAATAAATTATGAAACATGTTCTATTTGGTGTAAATAATGCAAAAACAAAGTGTTGGAGAAGTAAAAGTGCAATATGTGCCATGTAAGAAAGCTAACGTTTAAGTTCCTTGCTCACAACATATGAAAGATGGTGGTTCCTTTTAACATGAGTCTTCAATATTCCCAGGTAAGAAGGTTTAGGTTGTAGTTATTATAGGAATTATAGGACTATTTCTCTCTATACCATTTGTATTTCATTAACCTTTGACTATTGGATGTTCTTATAGGAACTTTAGTATTGCCAGTGTAACAGTATAGCTTCCGTCCCTCTCCTCGCTCCGACCTGGGCTCGAACCAGGAACACATCGACAACAGCCACCCTCGAAGCAGCGTTACCAATGCAGAGCAAGGGGAACAACCACTCCAAGTCTCAGAGCGAGTGAAGTTTGAAACGCTATTAGCGCGCACCCCGCTAACTAGCTAGCCACCCCGCCAACTAGCTAGCCATTTCACATTGGTTACACCAGCCTAAACTCAGGAGATGATAGATTTGAAGTCATAAACAGGGCAATGCTTGAAGCATTGCGAAGAGCTGTTGGCAAAACGCACGAAAGTGCTGTTTGAATGAATGCTTACGAGCCTGCTGCTGCCTACCACCGCTCTGTAAGACTGCTCTATCAAATCATAGACTTAGTTATAACATAATAACACACAGAAATACGAGGCTTAGGTCATTAATATGGTCGAATCCGGAAACTATCATCTCGAAAACAAGACGTTTATTATTTCAGTGAAAAACGGAACCGTTCCGTATTTTATCTAACGGGTGGCCTCCATAAGTCTAAATATTCCTGTTACGTTGCACAACCTTCAATGTTATGTCATAATTACGTAAAATTCTGGCAAATTAGGCGGCCCAAACTGTTGCCAAGGAACTTGAAACTCTCGACCGCTCCACTACAGTTCAGCCCGCCATTTCCTGTAGTCCTCGATCAGCTCCTTTGTCTTGCTCACATTGAGGGAGAGGTTGTTGTCCTGGCACCATACGGCCAGTTCTCTGACCTCCTCCTTATAGGCAGTCTCATCCTTGTCAGTGATCAGGCCTACCACTGTTGTCGTCAGCAAACTTAATGATGGTGTTGGAGTCGTGTTTGGCCATGCAGTCGTGGGTGAACAGGGAATACAGGAGGGGACTAACTACACACCCCTGAGGGTCCCCAGTGTTAAGGATCAGCGTGGCAGACATATTGTTGCCTACTCTTACCACCTGGGGGCAGCCCGTTAGGAAGTCCAGGATCCAGTTGCAGAGGGAGGTGTTTAGTCCCAGAGTCCTTAGCTTAGTGATGAGCTTCGTGGGCAGTATGGTGTTGAACGCTTGTAGTCGAGTTGTAGTCGATGATTCTCACATAGGTGTTACTTTTGTCCAGGTGAGAAAGGGCGGTGTGGAGTGCGATGGAGATTGCGTATTCTGTGGATCTGTTGGGGCGGTATGCGAATTGGAATGTTTCTAGGGTGTCTGGGAGGATGTTGTTGATGTGAGCCATGACCAGCCTTTCAAAGCACTTCATGGCTTGAGTGCCACGGGGCGGTAACCATTTAGGCAGGTTACCTTCGCTTCCTTGGGCACAGGGACTATGGTGGTCTGCTTGAAACATGTAGGTATTACAGACTCAGTCAGGGAGAGGTTGAAAATGTCAGTGAAGACACTTGACAGTTGGTCTGTGCATACTTTGAGTACACGTCCTGGTAATCTGTCTAAGAACAGTGGCTCTGAATGTTGACCTATTTAAAGGTTTTGTTCACGTCGGCTACCGAGAGCGTTATCACACAGTCATCCAGAACAGCTGGTGCTCTCGTGCATGCGTCAGTGTTGCTTGCCTTGAAGCGAGTATAAAAGGCATTTAGCTCGTTTGGTAGTCTCACGTCACTTTGCAGCTCGCGTCACTGGGCTGGGTTTCCCTGGGGTTTCCCTTTGTAGTAGTGAAGACATCAAAACTATTAAATGACACATATGGAATCATGTAGTAACCAAAAAAGTTTTAAACAAATCAAAATATATTTTAGATTCTTCAAAATCGTCACCCTTGATGACAGCTTTGCAGGGTCTTTGCATTCTCTCAACCAGCTTCTTGAGGAATGCTTTTCCAACAGTATTGAAGGAGTTCCCACATATTCTGAGCACTTGTTGGCTGCTTTTCCTTCACTCTTCGGTCTAACTCATCCCAAACCATCTCAATTGGGTTGAGGATGGGTGATTGTGGAGGCGAGATCATCTGATGCAGTACTCCATCACTCTCCTTCTTCATCAAATATCCCTTACATAGCCTGGATGTGTGTTTTGGGTCATTGTCCTGTTGAAACATAAATTACAATCCCACTAAGCGCAAATCAGATGGGGATGGCGTATCGCTGCAGAATGCTGTGGTAGCCTTGCTGGTTAAGTGTGCCTTGAATTCTAAATAAATTACTGACAGTGTCACCAGCAAAGCACCCCAACACCTCCTCCAAGCTTCACGGTGGGAACCACACATGCAGATTGCAAATTTGTACTCGTCAGACCAAAGGACATGAACTTATCCTCTGCAGCAGATTTAACTCTGGGTCTTCCTTTCCTGCGATGGTCCTCATGAGAGCCAGTTTCATCATAGTGCTTGATGGTTTTTGCGACTGCACTTGAAGAAACATTCAAAGTTCTTGAAATTTTCCGGATTGACTCACTTTGCTTATTTCAGCTGTTCTTGCCATAATATTTACTTGGTCTTTTACCAAATAGGGCTATCTTCTGTATACCAACCCTACCATGTCACAACACAACTGATTGGCTCAAACGCATTAAGAAGGAAAGAAATTCCAAAGTAATTTTTAACAAGGCACACCTGTTAATTGAAATGCATTCCAGGTGACTACCTCATGAAGCTGGTTGAGAGAATGCCAAAAGTGTGCAAAGGGTGGCTACTTTGAATAATTTATTTTGATTTGATTAACACTTTCTTGGTTACTACATGATTCCATATGTGTCATTTAAAAGTTTTGATGTCTTCACTATTATTTTACAATGTATAAAATAGTAAAAATAAAGAAAAACCCTGGAATGAGTCGATGTGTCCAAACTTTAGACTGGTACTGAACGTGTTTGGTCAACAACTCAAATCATTAACTGTAAAAGTTGTCTCTGAAGCTTGGAATTACGTCACATTTTGCCTCTGGTATCATGTAACCTTGTTAAACTACTCTTTCTCCAGGCACTAGGGGTAAATGAGTTACATTTTCTATTTCCATGAAGGAAATGAGAGTGAGAGAGAGCAAGAGAGACAAATCATCATCTGCATGGTGTGACCCAGAACTGTTATTTGTATTTATTTAACCCTTACCTATCCAGGAAGCTCACTAAGATGAAAAAAGAGATTCTAAGGGAGACCTGGTCCAACAAATACAGTAGCAGAGGTAACAATGTGCCAGTCAAATATGAGACGTAATGACTTACAGACGTAGACACACCATAAACAAATTACAGACGTAGACACATACATGTAGGTTACAACTATAAAATACAAAAGTGGAGCAAAGTAGCCTATACTAAAGAATATAATACAATAATAGAATGCACAATATTTGCATTCTACACTACTGATTTTTGTTGTTGTTGAATTTTAAAAATAATGGTATTGCTTTCTTTATATAACAGGATTGGGCAGATGTTGTTTGGATAACAGGATTCTTACATCACATTTTTGTAGGCCCTACAACTGGGGTGTAATCATTTGTCCAAACAGTAGCATTTTGCAACGAAAGAGAGAGTTTCTATTGGACAAATTCAGCTAGGTCCCGCCCAGTTTAATTTGCTTACATTCAAGAAACATTTTGCAACAGAATTTAGGTAATGATTTCAGTTCTTCATAATCCATAATCCCCCCCCCCCCCAATATTCAGAACAGGTTGATTTGTCCTCCACAATAATTTCATATATGATATGAACATGCCATAAACAATGGCAAAATGCGTAGAATTGCAGAATAAAATTTAAAAAAAGAGTAGCATGAGATGAGCATTAAAACACCACATTTTTCTCTGAGCCTCATTAGAATTTTTTTTTGAAATGCAGGAAGTTAGCCGTTTTCCTAAAACAATCTGTTTTACCCCCATAAATATAATTATTGTTCGTTTTTGGGGGACCCCTGGAGGTTGGTGCCCCATGGCCCCAAATGTTGGCTGGAATAATATTTTGGCTGCCCCATCGAGTTTATACAGTATTCAACAACACAAGTGTCAGTCTGACCATGGTACTGTATGTTCACACTCAATTATTATTATACAGTATGTATGTATTTACTTTATTTGGACATAAGGTAGGGGAACTCGAACTATAATAAAACTCAGTCTTCATATTTTGCGTCTTCTTAAAGCTGCAATTTGTAACTTTTGGACGACCTGACCAAATTCACATAGTAATGTTAGTTATAGATCTGTCATTCTTTTTGAAAGCAAGTCTAAGAAGATGTAGATCTGTTCTATATGTGTTATTTCTATGCTTCCATTCTTAAATTCGTTTTTTGTGTCTTTTACTTTCCAGTTTTGTACACCAGCTTCAAACAGCTGAAAATACAATATTTTTGGTAATGAAAAATATATTTCACAGCGGTTTAGGTGGTACAATGATCATCTACACTATTTGCTTGTTTTGACACATGAACTGAAATTTGGTGAACTATTAGAATTGTAGCAACCAGGAAATTATAATACAACTCAGTCTTAATGATGATGAAGATATCCTTCCACTTACAGCTTTCAAAATACCTCTCCATATACCCATCAAGAGATAAATCATGTCAAACTGTGTAGAATTACAGGAAATGCTTTTCAAATGTAAATAAAAAAAAAAAAAATCCATCTACTGTTCTTTGGACTCGTCCCACCAATATCTAGGCTACGCCACAATTTCGCCATTGTTATCCTTGTTGTCCTTGTTTTAGGCCTAATTGTCGCCACATTGCTTGCGTTGGACTGCTGTATGTAGCCGAAGCACCGCAGGCTATTAACCTGGACAAACTATGTAAAAATGCATAGCCAACCGGTATGCTAAATTCGACTCCTTCCACACCTCCCGCCACAATATTCTCAAACTGCATCCTACCTGAGTGATTGGTGGCGGAAAGTTCACAAGAAAGTGCAGTGAAACTCCTCCCTTCGCTCGCAGAGAGTCGTGGTTGCTGCTTGTGCGAACGTGGTTCAGTAGGCTACAGAGGGCTGCAGTAAATACAGTGCCGCTCAAGAGGCGGGGTTTGACCTCGCAGCTCTGAAAACATCACTAATCCAGTATTTCAGGTGCCGAAGTCGATCATTGCTCACTACATCTGCGCATCAACAACTGCAAGAAACATACGATTCTAAAAAACGGAATAGCCTACAGCAAGTGAATGGGACGGATGCTGTCAAAAATTGGAATTATACAGGAAGAAAGAGTCCGTAACAACGATAACAGCAAAGTTGTAACACGTGCTTTTAGTTATGTGGTTTAATTTATAACGAGCCCTCTGTATTTTTTTTTGTTTTTACCGCAACGACTGTTGGGACAGTATCATAGGCGTCGTCAATTTCTTCCCGAAACTCCTAGCTGTTTCTATTTCAAGAATTCAAACACATTTGGAAGAGCTGCAGATTCCCTACCTTGTGATATATTGGTATTTCTTTAAAACGGTGAGTGTTGTGTTCTTTTGGTTTAGGTTGGGTTGTTTGTTATTTTCTCTCTACAATTTCCAGCATCAACGCGCATGTAAATGTAAATGTACCTGAATTACAGGTAAACTCAGTCGAAACGTATGAAATCGCTGGTGAACTTCCGATTTGTTAGCCTATTATAAATATATATATATATATATGTGTGTGTGTGTCATTGGCCTATTCATGAACGAAACAAAAACGTCAAACTATTAGTGCGGTATTAGTAGTGCTTATATGACTGCATGAAACAAAAAGTAGCCTTCATGTTTTATTTATATATATATATATATACACAAAAAATTGTGGAAGGGCCTGGCTTGACATATTTCCTCATTGTTCTTGCGACATTGTATCAACACACGAACAAAGACTAGTCTGTCACATAGCCAGTTGACACTGACAGCAATTAATAAAAGTTTACTTATTTAAATCCTCCCAAACCCATTTCCCATAAGCTATGCCATATTTTTGTGCCTGGTCAATCATGTTATATTGTTAAAAATCTCCAACAAATAGGCCAAAATACTTGTGTAATTGCAACCTATTGAACTTGGCAGGTTACTGCAGCCGTGGCCTGGTTTTATTCTCACATACACCTGAAAGATGCAGTGAAATGTAGTTTTTACAGGGTCAGCCATAGTATTATCACGCCACTGGTGCAAATTAGGGTTAAGTGCCTTGCTCAAGCGCACATCGACAGATTTTATTTTTCCCCACCCAACTCGTGTCGGCTACTCGAACCAGAGACCTTTTGGTTACTGGCCCAACGTTCTTCTAGACTACCTGCAGCCCCCAAAAAACTGCTGCATTGGACATTTATCTCCAATATCCAATTATTTCTGGGTAACAATTACTATGATTGTTTTCAATTAAAATGGTAAAAAATGAACAAAAATTGCTTCTTTTTTTTAGCAGAGAGCAATTTCTCAAGCAATAATTTTGGGAGGACTGTCACTGCTCAATAATCCCTCTGAGTGGGAGGGGAAAATGGAAAATTAGCAGAAATTGACAGAGCAGTTTGGAACTCTTTCTTATTGGTCTATTAACTCATTTGATTTCACCAGGCAGACACAAACTCCATCCCACCAAAACAGGCAGACATTTGAGTCTGTCTTTTCAACAGCTCTTACACTAAAAGGGCATTATCATTTTTTAAATGTCACAGTATTATTCCAACCTCGGTGTGGAAATATACTCTCACCAAACAGTTTTAGGTACACCACCCCGTTTAATTTTTTTTTTATCGCTTCTACAGACCGTGAGTCACATGGCCATGGCTTGATATATAAAGCAGGCAGACAGGCATCAAGGCATTCGGTTATGTTCGATTGAACGTTAGCATGGGCAAAACGAGTGACCTAAGCGACTTTGAGCGTGGTTTGATCGTTGGTGTCAGGCACACCCGATCTAGGATCTCAAAAACAGCTGCCTTCCTGGGCTTTTCATGAACAACAGTGTCTAGGGTTTCCAGAGAATGTTGTGACAAACAAAAAACATCCAGTCAGTGGCTGTCCTGTGGGGGAAAACAGCTCGTTGATGAGAAAGGTTGAAGGAGAATGGCAAGAATTGTGCAAGCTAACAGGCGGCCCACAAACAGACAAATATTGCTGCAGTACAACAGTGGTGTGCAGAACAGCATATTGGAATGCACAACTCGTCGATCCTTGTCACGGATGGGCTCCCGTGGGTAAGCGATCTCCAACACTGCTATTGAGCAGTGGAAAAACATTGCCTAGTCCGACGAATCCCAGTTCCTGCTGCGTCATGCTGATGGCAGATTCAGGAGTTGGCGTAAACAGCATGGGTCCATGGACCCATTTCTGCCTGGTGTCAACAGTACAGGCTGGTGGTGTACCGCCTTCCAATCTGCAGCAATTGCATGATGCCATCGCATCAGCATAGACCAACAACCCTGTGGAATGTTTCTGTCTTGTAGAATCCACACCCCAAATAATTCAGTCTGTTATGTAGAGGGATAGTTTTGTTAAGAACCGCAACGTTCAGTCTGAACATTAACACTCATTGCTCGCAGTACCGTTTTGGAAGCATAAGGACCTTTTCTTCATATCAGCGAGAAATAATTTTCTAAAGCGTAATTGAGACACCGCCTTTATAGGGTTAGGGTTAGTTTTCCCACATGGCCATGTCTCCATGTTACAGCCATAGCTGTGGGAAGTAGGGGTGCTGAGGGTGCTGCAGCACCCCCTGATAAATCACAATTTAAGAAAAAATGTAATTAATACAAAAACACAATTCCCACCAAATGAGTGCACTAGGCCTTTATTACTCCTTTATGAGTGGAGCAAAGAACTCCGTCAGCAGAGCAGGGAGAAATGTATTTCTAGAACCGTATATCACAATTGAGAATTGATTCATGTTTAGATGGAGTGTTTTATTTGGCTGTTTTGGCTGCCAGAGCCAGGCTACCTCTAAAAAAATAAATAAAAGGTCCTTGGTCTTTAAGGAGTAACGGTAGGCTCCTTAATACATCTTGGGCTAAGCTACTTAGGCATTTCCATTCATGAACATATCTGTTCTATAATGAACAAAAATATAAACGCAACATCTAAAGTGTTGGTATGCTTCATGAGCTGAAATAAAAGATCCCAGAAGTGTTCCATATGCACAAAAAGCATATTTCTTTCAATTTTTTTAAATCCCTGTTAGTGAGCATTTATCCTCTGCCAATATAATCCATCCACCTGACAGGTGTGGCATATCAAGCAGCTGATTAAACAGCATTATTTTAAATGATTTGTAATAATTTTTAATCCTTAGTTTACCAGGTAAGTTGACTGAGAACACGTTCTCATTTACAGCAACAACCTGGGGAATAGTTACAGGGGAGAGGAAGGGGGATGAATGAGCCAATTGGAAGCTGGAGATGATTAGATGGAAATTATGAATTTAGCCAGGGCAATGGGGTTAACACCCCTACTCTTACGATAAATGCCATGGGATCTTAGTGACAACAGAGTCAGGTCACCCGTTTAACGTCCCATCCGAAAGACGGGACCCTACACAGGGCAATGTCCCCAATCACTGCACTGAGGCATTGGGATATGGCCCTTCAATACCACTTCCAGCAGCATCTGGTCACCCATCCAGGGACCAACAAGGACCAACCCTGCTTATCTTCAGAGGCAAGCCAGCAGTGGGATGTATGGTGGTATGCTTCTGGCACAGGTGCACCTTGTGCTGGGGACCAAAGGACCTCCACATTTGGCTTCTTCACCTGCGGGACCATCTGAGACCAGCCACCTGGCCAGCTGATGAAACTGAGGAGTATTTCTGTCTCTAATAAAGCACTTTTGTGGGGAAAAACACATTCTGATTGGCTGGGCCTGGCTCCCCAGTGGGTGGGGCCAATGCCCTCACAGGCCCACCCAAGTCTGCACTGATTTCTTTATATGAACTGTAACTTAGTAAAATCTTTGAAATTATTGTTTTAAAAAAAATATATTTTTGTTCAATATATTTGTCATGATGACAACACTGCCAATATCACATTTCTGTACATGATTCACTTTTACAGAACATTCAGCAAACATCTGAGTGATAAGCAGACAGTCAATTATTATTTTTTACCACATAGCTCAGTTCTTTTGAAATACTGTCTTTTTGTATGACCAGTGAGTACAGTTTGTACTCAACTCCCCAGTGAGTTTCACTGATGTGAGGCGAGTCTTCGACACCTTATTTTTTTCCTAAAGCCTTGCTAGCTAAATTAATACCTCATCCTATCCTCAAACATCAGGCTCTCTTTTTGTAATATATATTCCTCACAATCAAAGGCACAGAGCTCATTAAAAACCTGAGTTGTGTGTAAGGTATTACAAACCGAATGAAAATGATCTCATCAGAAACCAATGGTTTATTCTAGACTATATGATATTGTAGGCTACTTTTATATACATTCTGTGAGTTTCTTTGAATTATTTAGAGGTGAGCGAGTGGTGTTCACTTAGAATAAAGCTCAATATGAACGTGTTATGAATGTAGCCTACTTATTAATCTATTTTGGGACAACAATGAGCCTTGATTGTGACAGGGTTAGATTCTCCCATTTGACAAAGCTCCAAATTCAGTTGAATTGATATGAATGATAATTTATGTTTTAGAATAAACTTCTTTCCATCACAATTAATATTGGAAAAAAGACTTCATTCAGAAATTATTCTCTATTTTACACAAACCGTATGCACTCCTCAGTATAACAACTCAACATTTTGATCTTTTTGTGACATTCGCTTTATTGTACACCACTAGATAATGCTATGCTGTTTTTAGCCCATGGATAATTTATCATGCCAAACCTTTTGGGGGATCGTTTCATTAGAACCAGTAAGGTAGCTTCGAGAAAAGAATAGAATGCTGAAGAACCAGCTTGTTTCTGTAGCAGCATGGCCCATGTTACACAATGTGTTTACTCAAGAAAATGAATGGGATATTTAAGGGAGGAGTTGTTTCAGAGGTTCATGGTTGTCTATGGAAGTTTGTGGGTGGGATGTTTTTGTGCTTCACTGGGATAGTCAAATCAAGTGCCATTTGGAAAATAAAAAGTGCTATCTCAATGCAGTGCAGTTCACCAGTCAGTTCTCATAATCAGCACTATTTATGAGGTTTGATTTTATTATACCTGGCAGTATTGTAGTACGAGTCTGGTCTCGAGACCACATTGAGTGTGGCCTTGTCTCTGTGTCGGTACATTTGTTCTCGGTCTTGGACAGTGAGGACTAGTAATTTCTTCCCAAGACCAGCTGAGTAAAATAACTCAGAATTATCAGCATCCATTCAGTCAGCGCATAAAACTGCTTCACCAGGCCAAATATATACGCTCCTTTTTTGAAACATTATATTAACAGCCTTTATACAGTGCCTTGCGAAAGTATTCGGCCCCCTTGAACTTTGCTTGGTTATGTTTGGCGTAAAAGCAACACAGCTCATCACCCTGAACACACCATACCCACTGTCAAACATGGTGGTGGCAGCATCATGGTTTGGGCCTGCTTTTCTTCAGCAGGGACAGGGAAGATGGTTAAAATTGATGGGAAGATGGATGGAGCCAAATACAGGACCATTCTGGAAGAAAACCTGATGGAGTCTGCAAAAGACCTGAGACTGGGACAGAGATTTGTCTTCCAACAAGACAATGATCCAAAACATAAAGCAAAATCTACAATGGAATGGTTCAAAAATAAACATATCCAGGTGTTAGAATGGCCAAGTCAAAGTCCAGACCTGAATCCAATCCAGAATCTGTGGAAAGAACTGAAAACTGCTGTTCACAAATGCTCTCCATCCAACCTCACTGAGCTCGAGCTGTTTTGCAAGGAGGAATGGGAAAAAATGTCAGTCTCTCGATGTGCAATACTGATAGAGACATACCCCAAGCGTCTTACAGCTGTAATCGCAGCAAAAGGTGGCGCTACAAAGTATTAACTTAAGGGGGCTGAATAATTTTGCACGCCCAATTTTTCACTTTTTGATTTGTTAAAAAAGTTTGAAATATCCAATAAATGTCATTCCACTTCATGATTGTGTCCCACTTGTTGTTGATTCTTCACAAAAAAATACAGTTTTATATCTTTATGTTTGAAGCCTGAAATGTGGCAAACGATCGCAAAGTTCAAGGGGGCCAAATACTTTCGCAAGGCACTGTATCTATTGTAGACATGTTTGCATAGTGGAGAACCTATAGGCCTTCAGTGTTTGACAGGTTCCTGATTTTGAAAGGACAGCAACCGTAATACCAGCACACTCATGCAGGAGAGTGAAAATGTAAAAAATCTCTAGCAATTAAAAAATAAAACATAGGTGGGCCGTTTGGCAAAATTAGTGTGCCCCACTTCACTGCATAGGGCCGGTGGAAAGGCGGCAGTCGCACACAGCATAATGTTAACGGATAAGCAGTCCATAAACTTGGTCATAATAAGCCAGTAGGTCCCAATCATAAGAATACAAAAACACAAACATTAAGCGTTTCCAAATCGATTCGGGATGCACCGTTTCAGTTTCAATGACTCAATATTCTGGACGAATGTACCTAAGGCTGGGAATGTCAATGCAATCAAACTAGCAACGGCAATGCTAACAAGTCAGTCATAACATGGCTAATAGGCTAGCATGTCTATTTATGTAGTAAGCTAAAAACATGGAGCCTAACGTTTGCTAGCTAGGAGCATGTCCTGCCATTGGAGGAGTGGGTGTGTGACTGACTTTTTCCTCTCATTGGTTTTTGGTGGCTATACACAGTTAGTGATGCAGGTATCGTTTGGTTAGCTAGCAAGAACTTGAATTAATTACTGCTGACTAACCCCATTCCGTACAAATCTGCGCAACCGCGGCATTCAAACGAGGCTGCAGTGAAAACTAATGGGATTGTAGCGACTGTATTGGCATCAAAATCTGGGGTGTGAACTACGTTTCTATTCAAGCGCTGATTGACATGGTAATGGCCCAATTAGTATTGGAGAAAAGTTGAAAAAAACTGACCCCTCTGACGCTGTACCTTTTAAATTGGACAGCTTCTCCACCAGGTGTAGCGCTTCTCTCGCAGATTTTAAACAAGAAAGGGACAGGGTAAGGGGGGATATCTAGTCAATTGTAGAACTGAATGCATTCATTTTTAGATGGAAATTATGAATTTAGCCAGGGCAATGGGGTTAACACCCCTACTCTTACGATAAGTGCCATGGGATCTTAGTGACAACAGAGTCAGGTCACCCGTTTAACGACCCATCCGAAAGACGGGACCCTACACAGGGCAATGTCCCCAATCACTCTCAAAAGCCACGACAACCGCTGTTTACTTCTGAAGATCACTTTAGCACCGCCCTAAAAACACGATTGAATTCAACACTAACCTTCAAATAGGTATGTAATGACACATTATATAAACTGCTTGTAGTGTTTATTTACATTTTAGAGGTGATAGATTGGACCGATCGGGTAAAAAAAAAAAAAAGAAGCTGTTTCCCCACACAGCTTTCCCTATCACGCAGTAGGTTTCGCTTCCTGACCTGTCATTTTTAAAAAGACCAGACGGAGCTTATTGCTTTCTTAAATCATGCAGAGAGGGGCAGCTAAAATAAGGTCAATTGTATGTTACAGGGTGATGTACAAAAGTGCGTTAGCTAACTATAAACAGTTAGAATATCTCTTGTGTATGTAAATTCACTCTGGCCATCTATTCCAATTTCAGAGCACTCTCAAATCAAATGAAAGTTTATTTGTCACGTGGGCGGCGTACAACAGGTGTAGACCTTACAGTGAAATGCTTACTTACAGTCTCTAACCAATAGTGCAAAAAACAATAGGTAAAGAAATAAAACAACAGTAACAAGACAGGCTATACAAGTAGCGAGGCTACGTACAGACACCGGTTAGTCAGGCTGATGGAGGTATGAATGTATAGATAAAGTGACTATGTATAAATGATAAAAAGAGAGTAGCAGCAGCGTAGAAAGAGGGATAGGGGGGGGGCACACAATGCAAATTGTGATTACCTGTTCAGGTGTCTTATGGCTAGGGGGTGAAAAACTGTTGAGAAGCCTTTTTGTCCTAAACTTGGCACTCCGGTACCGCTTGCCATGCGGTAGTAGAGAGAACAGTCTATGGCTGGGGTCTTTGACCATTTTTAGAGCCTTCCTCTGACACCGCCTGGTGTAGAGGTCCTGGATAGCAGACAGCTTAGCCCCGGTGATGTACTGGGCCGTACGCATTACCCTCTGTAGGGCCTTGCGGTCAGAAGCCGAGCAGTTGCCGTACCAGGCAGTGATGCAACCAGTCAGAATGCTCTCGATGTTGCCGCTGTAGAACCTTTTGAGGATCTCAGGACCCAAGCCAAATCTTTTTAGTTTCCTGAGGGGGAATAGGCTTTGTCGTGCCCTCTTCACGACTGTCTTGGTGTGCCAGAGTGCAGAATAACTGATGAATTTACGAATGCGCAACACCTGCTGAATATGACCGGTGTCAGTAAATGTAGGCCAAAAAAGATATAGTTAGTCAAGCACGCTCTAGAAAACATGTAAACAGCCTAACCAGTTCTGCCTTGGCAAGTAAAATGGTCAGTGAGGTGCTCTCTCATTTGTGTCTGGAAGTAGCTAGTTAGCAAGCTTGACAACTTTAGCTTGGTTGGGACAAGCATGCATTGGCAGGTTAGCTGCAGAAAGACGAGGAGGTTATAATTCCCTATAGTTTCAGTGCAATTTTGACGGCCAACTAGCTGAAAAAGTTTGAGAGGGTTTATCTAATATTCCTTTGTTAGATTTGAGATAATCTTGCTCTGGCTAGCATTAGTTGTTGGTGTGCATAACTGAGGGAGAGAGAAACTACCTTTTTGATGATTGTTTGCTCAATAGACTAATGTTCCCAAATGTAAGAGGACTCCCGTAGTATTTACATATTTGCAGAAATTCATTCAGGTGTGTTTTGTTGCTTTTGGCGACTGCATTCTAATGACCTAAAGTCGCACTGTTGCAACTGCCTGTAAACACACACTCCAGTTCAAAGTGAATGATTGCTGGCCCGTGTGACAAATGGCTTGTTTGTATAAAGGTCCACTGTAGCTCTGATATAACTATAGCACACTGGTCTGTGTAGACTCTGGTCCAGGACAAGACAGATGTTTATATGAACAGGGGTTTACAGTGGTTCCTCCTTTAAAAGTTGCAGCATACTGCAGTGCAGCTTGCATGTTGCTGCAGAATTATATGGCACGTTATTTAAGTGTGAACCACTGGTACCATTTAATGCTAGTTAATGCTAGTTTGACCACCAGAGGGCATCTTTGAGAAACATTTCATGGCCTTTAATAATGGCTGTACTAGAGAATGCAGGCACTCGGGAGACCGGGATTCAATTCCCTGACTGGGAGGAAGGAGTAGGCTGTTCTTAACTGATTCCATATGTGTTATTTCATAGTTGTGATGTCTTTACTATTATTCTACAATGTTGAAAATATTACAAATAAAGAAACCCTGGAATGAGTAAGTGTGTCCAAAATGTTGACTGGTACTTAAGTGCTTAATTCATTTGATTAATATCACTGTGTTTCTATTCCAAGAAAAATGAAAAACTCTCTGGGTTTCCATTAGCATGGAACGGAAAATATGGCGATGTACAATGTGATGTTCGGGAGTACAGTACTGGGCTGTTTAGCTAAAGAATCCCTGTGTCGTGCGGGCAGGGCACATGGGAGACCGGGGTTTAATTAACCGACGGGGTGGAAGGAGTAGGCTGTCCTTGTCAATAAGAATGTGTTCTTAACTGACTTGCCTAGTTAAATAAAGGTTACACTAAGAGCATAACATTTCTGCACCCTAATTGTATAATTCTAGTCTAACCAATTCCCAAACGGAGATTCAGTGAAAATAAAAATCTCATTGATTTGTCAAGACCAGTCCACATGCTTCTCTCAGAGCTGTGCGAAACGGTGCCAAAATGTTGTAGGCTTTTGCTTCAAATCCTATTGCTTCTAACTTCAAGATGCTCTTTAAATAAATAAGACCTACACCACTTTTAACAGCACATTACTCAACACTAGTGGGATTCATGTCACCTACAGTATATCGAAAAATATGACGTGACTCTCCTCCAATAATTACATATAGAGGATTGGAGGATATTTCTGCAATTCAGTGATATTTATACCCATAGTAATTCATTATGTATCCATAACATCGGCATTTTGAAAGTATTTTTATCATTATTTTATTAATGAAATCATAAAGATGCTATTATTAGTTACATTGTTTTAGTTTGAACGTGCAGACTGGTACTAAGAACAGAACAGTGGGAACGTTTCCCAAGTCAGCGGCATTATTAGTGCAATGCCCCTTAAATATTTTGGCGATTTTAGTTTTTCAAATAATGTCAAATGAACATGGGGTGAGACATTGTTACTAATTTGTAAATGAAGCCAGTTTGTTATTTAGAATTTATTTCTGTTTTTAGAGGGAGAAAAAACAAAAACCTACAGTCATCTTATGGGTCTCCCAGTCGAGGCCGGCATGGGTATTGAACCAGCATCTGTATCAACACAGCTGTCTTAGACCGTTGTACCACTTAGGTGCGGCACAATGTGACCAGTCGAGAGTGGCCTACAGTACAGTAAGAGCAAAATAAAATAATAATAACCTTAGTGTAACCTTGGTCTTGACAAATCAATGAGATTTTTATTTTCACTGAACAACAATTTTAGTAAATAATACTGAAGTCGTGTACAATTATCAGTTTCTATTTAGGTTTATGTCGCCCATTCATTGCCAATCAGAGACACAGTAGGACCCAAAAACATAATCAGTGCTCTAACTCCCCCTTGTGCTGGTCTGGTGCAATGAAGTGGTGACGCAAGGTACTGTACTAAACCACAAATGACCTATAAGTCCCACGGCATAAGCTTGCAACTTCTTAAAGGAGGAACCACTGTATATGAACAGATTTGAATAAGATTTCATGTTGCTAAAATTCCAATTTAAATGCAACAATGTTTCAATACATGGGTTATTTTCAAAGAGATGTCTAACAACAGCAAGCGCACTGCAATAGAGAACACATTTCCACTCACCAGAGGATGATCATTTGAAACTTAATTTCTTGTTGAAAGTTATTCTTGAAAAGGGAGATGCTAACAAATTAGCAACAACATCCTCTTTGATAACACCTGCTGCAAACTAGCCGACAACAAAAGCTAGCTAGACCGTGGGAAAATACTGCTCGGTATTGCGCAGTGACCTGTTGGCCTTCGAAAGTAGAAGTTTCCATATGATTTTGTAAAACAGTCCCACTCATTAAGTCAGTGTGATTGGTTGATTCCACTGTCACTCGAACATTTTGCCCAAATACAGTTGGCAGAATGGCAGATGCCTTTTATCTAGCTTCTGATGTCCTAGCCAATGGCTGATTTTTAGCTAGCTAGATTGATCTCCCCAGAGACCAGTGTTAACCCTTTCCTTTCAAACAAACTGAAGATATTTATTATTATAATCATTAATTTTATAAATCCCTCAGAATGCATTTTTTTTCACTATTTGAATGTCTAAAGAATCCATATGTTGTTCTGAAGTATGAACACAGAAGTACTGGACATTTTGAACTCTTATGGTGGTGACTTGATCAAATTTACAATCATGGTCTTGAATTGGACTCACATTTTTCTGGTCTTGATTTGGTCTCGACCCCCCCCCCCCCCCCCAATCCGGTCTTGGTCTTGAACACAACACTGGTACCTGGCATTGATGATAACTTGTGCCCCATTTGTTGGCCTATGTAGCAACTGCATCGTCCATTCATTAAAGCCACAGTCTGGAGGTGGTAGGCTACATCAGAGTGGACCACTAACTAAACTGTAGACAATAGAGAAAATGCATCCAATCACATTTTCACTGTAGTGTTCAAAGAATTACATTCCCTGCAAGCAACATTCATTTTTAAAACATGTTTTGAAGCTATACATAATTTTCTTACAAATTACACAAATCTTACAGGCATTAAAGGGCTAAGCCAGAGTGCACTAAAACCCTCTCATACACATACCCCGCTTGCAGAATTTCAATTAGCTGCTGGAACTGAATAAACTCATTAATCTGTTTTAAAATAAATGGAGGGTGGGGGGTGGTGGGGGGAGTTGTTGGCCATGGCTCTAACATTTATTAGCAAGTCGTGGGAAGCAGCGAAACATTTAGGAAGTAGTCTGAACAGTCTAAGGGAGGAAGTTATATTTCAATCGGAGCCTTTAAAAAAAATAAATACAGGATCTGTTTTTGGGAACATTTTACTTCTGTTCTCTCCCTATTCCACTCTCGCTGTGACCGAATGGGGGCTGTTCGTTGAGTGGCTCTCAGCGAGGTGTGCGAAACGGTGCCAAAATGACCTGTTCAGTTTCACAGGGTTCAAGTAGTGTCCACTTGCTGGAATGTTTCAGCAGGAAGTTCACACAGGAAACTTCTGCTTGCCTTGGAAAATTAAATACAAATATTTGGGTTGCGTACACATATTTGAAGATGTTATCGCAGGTGCAGCAAAATGCTTGTGTTTCTAACTCCAACAGTGCAGCAATACCTTTTAATCTATCCATCAAAACAATTGAAGAAATTAAGAAACTTCCTAACAAGCAATGTCAGAGTTATTTATATCTAAATAAATAAATGATGTGTGTGGACAGTATATTAATAGAAAAGGTGTGTACAGTTGTAGTTTTATAAGATTAACCTTGACTAGAATATAGAATGTGCCTTCGGAAAGTATTCAGACCCCTTGAATTTTTCCAAATGTTATGTTACAGCCTTATTCTAAAGTTTATGAAATAAATATCAATTCTCAGCAATCTACACACAATAGCCCTTAATGGCGAAGCGAGAACAGGTTTTTACCAAATGTAAATAAGGTATTTCTGTTTTCTATTTTTAATACAAGTATTCAGACCCTTTGCTATGAGACTTGAAATTGAACTCCGGTGAACCCTGTTTCCATTGATCACCCTTGAGATGTTTCTACAACTTGATTGGAGTTCACCTGTGGTAAATTCAATTGATTGGACATGATTTGTAAAGGCACACACCTGTCTATGAAAGGTCCCACATTTGACAGTGCATGTCACAGCAAAAACCAAGGAATTTTCCATTGAGTTCCCGAGACAGGATTGTAATTGAGGCACAGATCTGGGGACGGGTACCAAAACATTTATGCAGCATTGAAGGTCCCAAAGAACACAGTGCCCTCCATCATTCTTAAATGGAAGAAGTTTGGAACCACCAAGACTCTTCCTAGAGCTGGCTGCCCGCTAAACTGAATAATCGGGGAAGAAGGGTCTCCTCAGTAAAAGGCACATGACAGCCCACTTGGAGTTTGCCAAAAGACACCTAAACTCTCAATCCATGAGAAACGAGATTCTCTGATCTGATGCAACCAAGATAGAACTCTTTGGCCTGAATGTCAAGCATCACGACTGGAGGAAATCTGGCACCATCCTTATGGTGATGCATGGTGGTGGCGGCATCATGCTGTGGAGATGTTTTTCAACGACAGGGACTGGGAGAATAGTCAGGATTGAGGTAAAGATGAATGGTGCAAAGTACAGAGAGATCCTTGATGAAAACCTGCTCCAGAGCGCTCAGGACCTCTGACTCAGGTGAAGGTTCACCTTCCAACAGGACAACAACCCTAAGCACACAGCCAAGACAATGCAAGAGTGGCTTCGGGACAAGTCTCTGAATGCCCTTGAGTGGCCCAGCCAAAGCCTGGATTTGAACCCGACCGAACATCTCTGGAGAGACCTGAAAATAGCTGTGCAACATCCAGCTCCTCATCCAACCTGACAGAGCTTGAGATGATCTGCAGAGAATAATGGGAGAAAACTCCCCCAATACAGGTGTGCCAAGCTTGTAGCGTCATACCCAAGAAGACTCTAGGCTTTAGTCGCTGCCAAAGGTGCTTCAACAAAGCAGTGAGTAAATGGTGTGAATACTTAAAAAAAAAAATTAAAAATTGTCTTAATGGGCTATTGTGTGTAGATTGAGGGGGGAAAAAACTTTTTAAACTATTTTAGAAAAAGGCTTTAATGTAACAAAATGTGCAAAAAGCCAATGGGTCTGAATACTTTCCGAAGGCATTGTAAACCGTGTTCTATGACTATATACATATGGCAGCAGTCTAAGGTTAAGGGCAGGGTACTGGTCTGATGGCCTGGAGATGGAAGCATTTTTTTGTTGTCTCTGAACTTTGATGCACCTGTACATCTCCGCCTTCTAGATGGTAGCGGGGTGAACAGGCTGTGGCTTGGCTGACTGAGGTCCTTGATGATGATCTTGGCCTTCCTGTGACACCGGGTACTGTGGATGTCATTGAGGGCAGGTAGTATGCCCCCAGTGAAGTGTTGGGCTGACCGCACAACCCTGCGGTTGCGGACTGTGCAATTGCCGTAACAGGCAGTGATACAGCCCAACAGGATGGTCTCAATGGTGAGATTGTAGAAGTCCGTGAGGGTCTTAGGGGCCAAGCCAAATTTCATCAGCTTCCTGAGGTTGTAGAGGTGCTGCTGTGCCTTCTTCACCACACTGTCTGTGTGAATGGACTGTTTCAGGTCGCCAGTGATGTGCACGCCGAGGAACTTGAAGCTATTCACCCTATCCACTGCGGCCCGTGGATGGGGGGGTCGTGCTCTGCGGTCTCCTGAAGCTCTTTCATTTTGTTGACGTTGAGTGAGCGATTATTTCCTGGCACCACTTTTGCTCCATTCTGCAGGGAATTCTCCAGTTTGTTTCTTTCTGTTATTTCAGGATTTTCATCAGAGGGGTCTTGTTTCATTTCCCCACAGCTGAGCCCAGTTTCCTCATGGTCAACTTGCATTTTTACATGGTCAAAAAGGATTGAGGATTTTATGTTTCATGAAGTTGTTGCTGCAGAGGCCTTGGCAGTACATCTGGGGATTGTGACATACACAAGTGTTTTCGATTGAAACCAATTGAAGCAAAAATGTGTGTGGGAAGCAAAGTGAGGCAGGTTCTGACCGAGTGTGGGGGACGATATCAATAAACATTGGTTTTCTCTTCACTTTCGCACTTCACTGCATTTGCCTAACGGCAGCTTTAAATTAAGTAGTCAGTGAAGTATTGAGCGCACATTGGAATTGATCAATACCAAGGTTTGGGTCAATTTCAGTTCAGAAAGTACACCCAATTCCAAATTTCCCTCAATGGAAAAACATGGAATTTGTGTAGTTCCTGAATTGACTGGAATTCAAAATTCAACCCTGGCCAACACCGAGAAGGCTGGCTTTAACTGTCTGGTGTCTGCCCCACATGGGTGAATTGTTGAAGTCCAGGGGCCTCATTTTCCCGCAAAGGTTGATAGTTATAAACATAGAACTTGACGGGAAAGTGACGCAAATCCCAAACCATGCGTGCACACAACTTCAAGAAGGTTGGTCAACTGTATTGCAAGCAAATAGGCTTATTGATTGTTTTGGGGGGAAATGGGAGATGTTTGTTGCACAGGAAATATAATAATGGTAGGCTAATAAAAACGTTCAAACGTAGGCCTAATGATAAAACGGAGGCATTTTGAACAACAATTTGCATTTATTTTGCATAGATGTGGACTGTAGCATTTACTTTTAAATAGTTAGAAAGGACAATGAATCTTGCAGAATGCGCGGCCAGTGTTTGGCACCCGCTAGGCGGCATGCATTTTTAGTTTGAAGAAGTCACTGCAACATTCTGCCCAGACCTCTGCAGAAATGTGATCATATTTTCCATTGGGCTTTCTTTTACGAACTGTCACGATCCAGTTTCAACATCTCCAAGTCATACAGAAAATGAGGGTGTTTTGTTACTATAAAAGGTGAATAGACAGCCTGGTAGATTTTATCGATGAGAATATGTGTATATGTTGACAGTTTGACAGTTTGACAGTACTATTTGATTTGAAATGTACACGTGGTTGATAAATGAGGCCCCGTTACATGAGGGTGGAAGGGACATGACATTTCCAGTTGGTCAAGGATGTTTCCTGTGTTGATTTAATGGATGGCTAACTGTATGTCAATCTACAGAGTCCTTAACTTGCTGTAGGTTTGCAGAACATGGCTTTGAAAGCAGTTAACCACAGTTTGATTGTTTCTGGCAAGAACATATAGGCCCCAATAGTACCAACTGAGAATATTTTGTAGGTTTTCATTTGATTTTTTGTACCCCCTTTTTTTTCTCCCCAATTGCGTGGAATCCAATTGGTAGTTAGTCTTGTCCCATCACTGAAACCCCCGTACGAGCTCTGGAGATGCGAAGGTCGAGAGCCGTGTGTCCTCCGAAACACAATCCAGCCAAGCCGCACTGCCTCTTTAACACAATGCCCTCTTAACCTCGAAGCCAGCCTGTGTAGGAGGAAACACCGCACAACTGGCGACCGTGTCACAAGCAAGCATAAGCAAGGAAGGCAAACTTCTGAACCTTCAAACGACAGTAATATGTTTCCTTGGTAGGTATTTGTTTTGTGTAGTGTTGATTTGGGAAGTTAACGTTCCCTTTATTCCCCAAGTCTGTGTGAAAACAACTTACGATTGTTCAGTTTATTACCAACTGTAGGTTCTAGAGGAAAAGTGTAGTCTTTAGACATTTATATAAAGGAATGTGTTCTTGGCTGTTAGTTCATCAGATACCTCACTTGTCCCCTGTTATATTTTTGTGCATGAGTAAGTATAGTGACAATGGATGGACATGGTTTCTTTTGTTATTTCCAAAACATGCTCTGTCTGGTTCTCATCTATTTTGGGTCAGGCGGGGTGTCATGGCAAACAGTCTCCGGTGGTGTCTCGGGGGGGATTTAGGATATTTCCATTTCACACTTGCATGTAATGTGTGAAACAAGAAGATTTCTGGGGAGGGGGGGGCGCGTCATAGCAAACAGTGGAAGAGTTTCTAAAAGTATAAAACATGTTTTTTTTTTATAGCAGCTGTCTTAGGTTATTTTAAGTGTGATTTCTGAACATGTTGAGTTGACCACAGTCAGGATTTGGAACAGATTGGTCTAATTAATTTAATAACACACAGGTCAAAGTGCTGGGGAAAACAACTTGTTTGAATATGTTTTTAAATTAGTCATGGAATATTGCCAACGTTAAGTTGCCGTATTTACATTTTTGGCAGTCATCCAAGTTATGCTGCCATAGACAGCTCTTAGCTAAAATGTCTAAAGTATATATACTTTACTTTTCATTAAGATTGACACCCATAGATTTATCCTACTGCATACATTTAAAGTGCAATGAGCCACACCATTTCTTTCCTTTATCGTCTCATATGCCAAAATCTCAAGATGAGCAACGTCTTCAGAGAGAATATGATATACATTTTAAAGACCATTGTTAATACCTAATTTGATTTGAGGACAAAAAGCAGCAGCTAGCCTGAAAGCACTGGGCATTCTATCCCCCCAGGGAACTAGTTTCACCACTGAATGTGTTCTCCTATTGGGAAAGCCATCCATCAGCGTTGAGTCGGAGTCGGCGAGTTGTGGGGAGGGACACGCTTTAGCCGTCACAAAGGTGTGTAATGCGCCAGCTAGGTGGGATGATGTATTGATCTGCATTGAGCAAAGGCACACTGCACCACTGTCTAACATCAAGGATTCAGTATGGAAATGCCTCAGGGAGTTTCATATTGGAGGCAACAAGAGTGGGAAAGTCAGTTATTGAAGTTGTTACACAGGTATTAGGGCAACTTGATGTCAAATTAAAACACACCGAGCTTTGCCTTTTTGTGTTTCTGTAAAATTGCCAGTGGCTGCTTCTTGAACAGTCACGTTTTGTCATTATTTATCTGACATATGTTAAAGGAATGTTAGTTTGACGACAGACCGTCTAATGAAAGGATCTTGACGTTTCCATATAAAATACATCAGTTAAAAACATCTGAGGCCATTCATCAACACATCTCTAATAGATCAATTACATCACCAGATGACTTAAATGTCCCACACTGTAGACCAGGTCACGTTTGCGGTGTTCATGTCTAACAGACATGCCCTGTCAAAAATGCTGATGCAGAACAGACACTCTAGCTGATTGCTCAAAGGTGCTAGCCTTATCATTTTTGCTATGACGAGATCATTTTTGTTTGTTTTGTTTGCGCTTGGAATTCGCAAGACACTAAAGCAAGACTCTCTTTACAAAGGACGTCTCAACTCCTTCATGTGCTTTGGTCGATTCCAAAAAATCCAGACCAGTGAAATGACTCGGTTGACCCCTCACTTGGCTACGAATCAACATAATGCTTAGGATATTACTGCTGACCAAATAATTATTTTAGAGGAATATTGTGAAGCAGAATAACAGAAAATGACTGACCGTACACAAAAGTGCTTCAGTAAGAGGAAGTCGGTGTCTGTAATTTTCGGTTTATCTTTTCAGTTCTAGTCAGGGATGCAAATTACAGTTGTTGTTGAACAAGGATATGCAAAACGAATCCAATAGAGATGTGACGCATAGGCCCCTTGAAAGGCCTGCCATCTCAGTTGAATGTGCTTTTCATTGAGATCAGATGTTTGTTGGTGGATTTTGCATGTCTGCACTTTCTGTTAGACCCAAGGATAAGTGATCAAGCCACACTGTGCTTTATAAACAAGTCTTGCCATCATTAACAAAGACTCATTTTAAAGCTGCAATATGTAAGCAGTAGATCTGTTCTATGTGCGGTATTTCTATGCTTCCTGTTCTTAAGTTTTGCCTCTTACTTTTGGTTTTGTACACCAGCTGAAAATATGTCACAGCAATTTAGATGGTACAATGATTCTTTCCACACTATACATTGCATGTTTTGTCACAAACTGAAATTCACAGGGGATTAATAAGGATCCACCCCTCTTTAAAAATATATATATTTTCACCTAAAATGACATACCCAAATCTAACAGTCTGTAGCTCAGGACCTGAAGTAAGGATATGCATATTATTGATACCATTTGAAAGGAAACACTTTGAAGTTTGTGGAAATGTGAAATTAATGTAGTAGAATATAACACATTTAGATCTGGTAAAAGATAATACAATGACAAAAACATGCATTGTTTTGCATTTAAAACAAATGTTTATAAGATCTTTGAAATGCAAGAGGTCATAATGTATTATTCCAGCCCAGGCACAATTTAGATTTTGGCCACTAGATGGCAACAGTGTATGTGCAAAGTTTTAGACTGATCCAATGAACCATTGCATTTCTGTTCAAAATGTTGTATCAAGGCTGCCTAATTGGTTTATTAATACATCTTCAAGTTCATAACTGTGCACTCTCCTCAAAAAATAGCATTTTATTCTTTCACTGTCAGAGCTATTCTAAATTGGACAGTGCAGTTAGATTATTAACAAGAATTTAAGCTTTCTGTCAATGTCAGATATGTCTATGTCCTGGGACATTTTCTTGTTACTTACAACATGCTAATCGCATTAGCCTACTTTAGCTCAACCGTCCCGCAGGGGACCCACCGATCCGGTAAAGGGTTTAACCAATGTATAACACTTGTATTTTCATGAGTGTTTATTACTATTTTTCTAATTTGAATTTGGCGCTCTGCAATTTCACCGGATGTTGTTGAGGTGGGATGCTAGCCACCCAATGAGCCCAAAGAAGTTAATAATGGTGTTGGAGTTGTGCTTGGCCATGCAGTCGTGGGTGAACAGGGAGTACAGGAGGGGACTAAGCACGCACCGCTGGGGGGGCCCCCATTGAGGATCATTGTGACAGATGTGTTGTTGCCTACCTTCACCACCTGGAGGCGGCCTGTCAGGGAGTCCAAATGATGATAATTCTCCACATAAAACCCCTAAAGATGGACTAGCCCATCTGGCATTTGCCAGAACTGCCCTATGGCCAGTCCGTTTCTGACTGCATGCCTTAACACACAATATCTACCTGTTGCAGTCGATTACTAATGCTGTGGATCTATTTGTTGATTGTTAAGCAATGAATGGCACTTCACTGGTCTACATGGGTGCTTGTGAGCTGTAGAATACAGGATTTGCATCATCATGTACTCAGAGGTGCCTAACTTAAAACAGAAGTATGAATTGTATGACAGTGGAAACTGCTGCTCAGTGTCATTTTATAGCTTCTAGATCATTTCCTGTGATTATCCCACTTGTCTGAACTTCCCCTAACCACATTTTTAGCTATATAAGTAACACTAATGTGAATAGAATACACATTTGTATAGAATCCTTAGTGTTCCTCAGCTAACATTTACAAGTTTCAAACAGACAGATAAGAACAACAAAACACCACATGGTTTAGGAAGCTTGTTGGTTGACTGTGGTCTGCTGGTTCCCCAGTGGGATGTGTCATCCTAATAACCTTGGTACTGAATTGCCCTGCTCCTTTAGCACAAATACAGTATATGTACATGCATTGTACTTAAACAACCCTTAACCAGCATGTCCAAAGCGAGCAGATGACACATTGCAGATGACACCGGCAGCATTCTGGGAAACGGCTCTGTTGTCTCTGTCGTGGCTGCCTTACGGGTCGGTTATTACATTTGAAGTTCAGTGTGCTGGTAGGCCCTTGAGCATGTGGGCTGCACTGCTTCCAGGATCAACTGAATCTCAAATGGTTGACGACACGTGTCCCGGTTATGTTTTTGAGAGGAGATGGTGAGCAGTAGGTCAGGCTGGGCAGGATAATGCCTTGTCTGCCATGTTAGCCTAATGCTAAGTCTGCTCCAAGGCGAACACGCACGTTGGCATGGCTGGAGAGGCACTATGTGGCTTAATGTTGAAAGACTGGCCATTGACCAGGCATTGAACCTGAAGGAAGGCGTGCTGCAAGTATCTTATTTGCACTACATTGTTTACTGGGCAGATGATATTAGCGTGTAACTTGGCATAGCTCCCATTTTATTGTTTAACCTTCAACTCTGACTATTTCAAAGTGACAAGGTGACGAAAGGTTTAAGCTTTACAGCATGTAATATGTATGCACAGTTGCCTATAACATCTTAGTTTGGTGGACTTTGGAATTTGTGACCTGATTTCTCGGTGAAGCCTGACGTTTACTATTGCCAGAAATATAATTTACTGACTAGAAGGAGCCAAACACCCCTTTTTCAATAAAGGTCATACAGTATTGCACAATAGGTCCTCGAGAGAATGTTTCTCCTGGATATTCATTTGTTTTCAGTTAAATTATTATTTTTGTTGTGACTGAAGTCTCCTTTCACTCTTTTTATTTTACAGATCAGACCCAATTGACATCCAATGGTAAGAGCTGCCTGGATAGATCATCGCTATGGATGAACCTTGGAAAGGGGCGATCAATTCTATTTGACTGCTCTATAACGTCAGGCCAATGTGGAGAGCCCCCAGAGACAACCGGGACCCACAGCCCCTCCCATCCCTGTACTGAATGCCCAGTGCAGAATGATCCAGGTTGGAGAATGTCTAACACCCCTACTTCAGAGTCAAACGGCTATGCATAAGAACAATCGGACTAGCAATCTGTTTTGAAAGGATTTTCTCTGGATTCAAAAGACTTCCTAGCCAGTGACCTAAAATAAAAATACATTTTTTTTGGTGATATTTCAGACTTTTCCAAGTGGTGGACAAGGTAACATTACCTTCCTATCGAGCTGTGGAGAGGTGGCAGTAGTCGCCCATGTGTAGCAGGAAAATAGCTGCTGATAGCGGAATAACGTAGCCTCAGATTGTCGGGGTTCGTTTCTTGACTGGGCGAGGGATCCCACCGCTACCAGCAACGAGCCCCAGTCTGCCTCACCGAGTCACTCCACTCCCGTCCAAAGGCAGACACTCTATCAAATGGCATGGGCCAAGTTCTTCAGGAAGCCGGGGGGCAATCTCGCCAAATCCTACCAGCCGGGGAGCATGCTGTCTCTAGCCCCCACAAAAGGCCTGCTGAACGAGCCGGGGCAGAACAGCTGTTTTCTCAACAGTGCGGTGCAGGTGAGTCCTAACTTACCAGTAAATAGTAAATTATTACTGCATATTTTCTTCATATGCAGCAGAGGTAATGGCCATGAACAGAAATGCTTTGTTTTTGAATGGTTATGTATCCAGAACAATGGGATGGATCTAGAGACACTGTTAATCTCTGATTAGGGACATTAGTAAAAGCTTAATGTAAATTGCAACAATCCCTTTATTGCAACACCTGGTAAACCGAGGCGATACAAAACATGTTCTCATTTCCAGTAGGCTACGTCACTCATGTTAGCGTTGCATAGTTCTAAGAAAGGACTCGACAGCATGTCCCCCCGGACAAAAATATTTACCAACACCAGCATTACTTTCCAGCCTCAAAGCCCATAGCTTAGTCACTGTAAATTTGTCAGTATGTCCCGGCAAGTTACTGGAAGGTTGTTTTTGGCTCGTGGGATGGCAGTTGGCGACAGGGTTGACGGGTGCAATCATCCCGTGGTGAGGTCACTCTTCCAGGCTGTGACTCAGGGGGCGAGACATGGCTGAGCTGGGTGACGATGTCTGACACCGAGGGCTATGTTTCCAAGGAACAGTAGCCTTCCTTTATTCCCCCTCCCTCCCTCCTTACTCTGTCCTCCATGGCCTGACTCAACCAGAGACCCCCTTTTAAATCTAAGCACCATCTACCAAGGAAGGCCATCACTAGCCCCAAATCCATGGTTGAGAATGTTTGAGGATAGGTGAAGTAAAGCTGGATAAACCTTGATTTCCACACATAAATATTAACTGGCCCTCAAGTGTCACATTTGGAACTGAAATTGTTTTCTATAACAAATCCCATTTAAAACCTGTCTTTCATCAAAGGTTATCAGGAAGGATTAGCTGGGCAAGTCTGGGTTATAATGAGTGTTGGGTGTCGATAATGAGGAACTTATTAATGAACATGACAATACTTTCTCAATATATTTTCTTCAATCCATTGTTCAGGTGCTGTGGCAGCTGGACATCTTCAGACGCAGTCTGAGGCAGCTTCCTGGGCACTTCTGTCTCGGAGACTCTTGCATCTTCTGTGCGTTGAAGGTATGCACCCTACATCAAGTCTTACAGTTGTTGCAAGCAATCACAATATATTAAAGTTACTTTTTAGGGCTTTATTGTTGCTGACACGTAGTTGTCCCTTGAACTGCTGTTAATAATTAATTTAAAATGTTTTCATTTTCAGGTTCTTGAAAGTCAGTTAGGTTTGTTCAGAAACCTTGAATTAAATGAATGGTCTGGTTAATTCCCAACTTCTTTCCTTTTCCGCAGGGCATCTTCTCCCAGTTCCAGCACAGTCGGGAGCGCGCTTTGCCGTCGGACAACCTGCGTCATGCTCTGGCAGAGACCTTTAAGGACGAGCACCGCTTTCAGCTCGGCTTCATGGACGATGCTGCAGAGTGCTTCGTAAGTTTCCCATGGTGATCGTCCAAGCTTACCGGCTTAACCCAGGTATCCAGGGGCGCCTCTGAGCGGAGGCGACTGGGGCCTCCCCAGGGATAGACTGGAATGTGTGTTGGGGACATATGAGGGCAGACGTGCTGTAACAAAGATTTCAGCAAGGTCACCGTCTGAAAGAGCCCTGTCCCCTCTCCCACCAATCTCCTCGACACAACCCGTAATATATAATGGTGGCGGGTTATGGAAGCAGAAGCACCATCTTTGGGCCTTTACGGTTTCCTCACTGTGTATGCAGCATCACTCCGAGTGGTTTAAAGATGTCTCTATGAGCCCTCTGAATGATTCATTATAACCATAACTATTCAGTCCACTTGTGCTTAGTTTGGCTATCTTCCACTGTAGTAGTAATGCTTTCTTACCCTGTTCTTTTTAACACTCATTCTAGACCCAACAGAGAGAATGTCATTACAAGCTCAGACCCTGGAATGTTCAGACGCTTCAACACCAACTAAGAAACATCCAGGATTTAGGAATATTACTGTACATTACATCTAGTTTTTGACTTCATCTTTGCTAATGATTTGTTCCTCTTTAGCCATAGGGATTAGGGGACGGTACACTCCAGTACATTGTGTTCTCTGTCTGCAAGTATTGGGTTTGACGCTGTAGTGAAATTGCTGTAAACCTACTCAGCACAAACGTACACTCATTTTCTGTTCAGCGCAGCAGCTCTCGAGTGGGGAGGTCATTCACTCAGGAGGGCTCATTCTACAGTGGAGGATAAATGGATTTGAAAATTAAGTCTCTCGTTCTCTGTAGAACAGGAGATGATGAGAAAAAGAGAGGCCAGCCAAACCAAATAACCAATGAGCCCACTCTCCGAGCTCCCCGGCAACACAGGGAACTACTCACACAGGCCGTTAGTAAAAATGTACCTCAGACTCCTGTGGTTTCCGTCTTGTACTGGAGTTTGTTTTGAATAAACAATGATTTAGAAAGAACCACAATCCAATCAAATCCAAGGTGGTGGTCAGAAGGTCAGGTGCCAGACAAAACAAAAAATGAAATGTTTGTCCTGTAACCAATGTCCCATTCTCAGTTTGGCAACAACCCCGTTTTAATGATATAGCTAGAATAGAAATGTAACGTGAGATCACAGGGTTTTCTCCCTTTATTTTTACCTGCAATTTGGTCAGGCATGTCATCTGAATCATTCTAACATTGTTACAACTGGTTTAATTCTCAATGTACGTTTCGCTGTGTGCATGTTCAGATTTGGCAAGGCCCTGCATATAGCCATTCTCTCTTTTTCCTAAGGACCTAATAACCATGTGAATCTTAGGTTCACATGCATAAATTAAAGACCAAATCAAGGCCCTGTAATGCTTCAGCCGGTATGACTTGGATTAATTTCTGAGCAGAATTAGCCAGTGTCAGATTAAATCGCTGCGAAATGGTGAAGGTCTAAAAGCAGCCTGACTCTTTCATAAACCCAGTGGGATTCTGTAGCAACGTGTGAGTTTCAAGTGGAGGCCGCTTGCACTCAGACTGGTTCCTTAACTACAGTAGTGAGGCACCGCATAACTCCCTAGCTGTTAAATGTCACAAAACAATACAGGTTTATACAGATGTATCAGGGGGGGAAGTATTGGTTTACCAGACGTTATTTTTCTCTTTACTGGTACATTAAGGAGATAAGTGTATAGCTGAGGGTGAGTTGAGGGCGATACATGCTGAGGAAAAAATAATTAGCTGATGATTGCTAATATTTCAATAGAGGGGGGCGATTACCAAAGTTTCAATTTGAAAATGTGAATATTCCTTTGGATAAGATCAAGCTAACTTTGCTAATGGTGATTCGGTGAAAACTATTACATGTTTTGTTTTGACCCATTTCTTATCGTCATGGTATATTTCCACAGGAGAATATTCTGGAACGGATCCACCTGCACATTGTGCCTGAGGAGACAGATGCCTGCACCTCCAAGTCCTGCATCACACACCAGAAGTTTGCCATGACACTCTACGAACAGGTTAACGGAAACTCCTAGCATTTGTTAGCACACACACACACACAGGTCCATATCCAGTTGCAGGCACAGGGATCACACACACACACCATCCGGGGGTACAGCAGCAGCCACATGGATCACTGTCTGAGATAGGAGCTACCAAATTCGTCACGTCTCCAGAGTGGGGTTGCTACTCTGGAATAGAGAGGGGGGTTTTCCTCAGATCCCTCCCTTCCGGTATGATGTTCATCTCACTAAATCCCAGAGCAGTCCTCTCGTCAACGTATCAGACAGCTTTGATGCAGGGTTTGATGGTGATGCATAGGTGGCCAACTCTGAGAGCAAGTAGATATGCAAGCTCTTCTTCCAGCAGGGTTTTACCCACCCCGCCTGCCACTTTTCCTCTTAACTGACAAACAATCCACTCTCTTCCATCACAGTTCACACAAACACCCTAAAGTAGTAATTTCCCCATAACTGCCCCCAAACTACTACACCTCGTGAAATGACACGCTGACTTGATAATTAGTGCTTGGCAGTGGCTAAGCGGCGCCTAGCTAACGGCCATGTGTCTGTGTTGTGTTCCTGTTCCCCTCTCCCCTGCAGTCTGTGTGCCGTAGCTGTGGGGCATCCTCCGACCCCCTGCCCTTCACTGAGCTAGTGCATTATGTCTCCACCACTGCCCTCTGGTAAGCCATGCTTACTGACGTCACACAAAACACACATTTCTCCATGTTCCTCTTAGGGTTACTGAGTGACTTTTGTAGCTTTGTCACTCTCTGTAAACTCTCTCATATCTTTCTCTCACACTCTTTCTGGTTCTCTCAGTCAACAGGTTTATCAGAGGCGGGACGAGTCATTTGGAGAGCTGCTGCAAGCGGCTAGCACCATCGGGGATTCCCGCAACTGTCCGGTAAGTGTCTGTCCTATCAAGCATTAAGAAAATCATACATTTATGTCAATGGCAGTTTTGTGCAAAAACTAGCACACGCATATCTCAAGTCAGGATGCAGCTCCATTCTCATCACACTAGACAACTAGTAAGGGGCGATGTCGGAAAGTCACTAGCAAGACAACAGCAGAACCCCCCCTCCACTGTGAAGTCGTATTTAGGGTTCTTGTTACTTAGTTGTCTGGTTAGTTAGCTAATAGATCTGGGACGATAGCAGTATCGCAATATTTTTTCCCATGGCAAAAATGAAAACACAAAGCCGATCAAACTTTTTGGTCCTTTAAAAACCTGCTGTATGTAAAATATTGTGTGCTATAGCTTGGAAAATAAGGACATGTGACTCTGGATGACAACCATAATGATGTTTGTTTCCAACATTAGGGCTGTTTTCCTAAAGATGTGAAATCCACTTTCTGTTTGTTTCCTTGCCACGATTCAAACGAGTATCGCAATACCGGTATTGTCCCGGCCCTGTTAGCTAAACTGGTTAGTTAGCTCTGCTCCCCTAGTTATCTGTCTCCTCCCTCTCTCGCTGTCACCAGAGTAACTGTGGCCAGAGGATCAAGATACGCCGAGTCCTCATGAACTCCCCGGAGATCGTCACCATCGGCTTCGTGTGGGACTCAGACCAGTCAGACCTCACGGAGGACGTCATTCGCTCGCTGGGGCCACACCTCAACCTCTCTGGGGTAAGGATGGCAAGCCAGCTGGGACAAAAAGCACAACAAACTGATTATATTATTACGAAGATCAGTTCAATATTGTAGCGTAGTCTTTCCCAAACTTGGTACGGAGGCCCCAAGGGTTGCACGTTTAGGTTTTTCCCCAGCACTACACAGCTGATTCAAATAACCAAATCATCATTAAGTTTTGTATTATTTGAATCAGCTGTGTAGGGCTGGGGCAAAAACCAAAACGTGCACCCCTTGGAGTCCCCAGGACTGAGTTTTGGAAACACTGATGTAGCGCTTTCAGTCTGCTCTTGTGTTTTGTTTATTGAAAGTGATGGGTCGTAGAGAAACTAAAAAAGGTTCAAAGACAGTGGAGAAGTGTACTTTTCCAATCACTGTCATAAAAAACCCATTGGGCACTACAAAGTTGGATCTTTGATCGGGGCCAAAGACCTGTGAAAAAAGTTAGTGATGGCCAAGAACCTCCACATAAGATTAAAACAAGTCTAATTCTCTGTCAGCCCGTCATAAAACAGATTAGTCAAGTAGTGTGATTTAAATTGCCAAAGCAGTGATTCCACCCAAACAAAATAAATAGGAAAAACAACAATAATACACTATTTAGAATTGGTCGAGCTCCTAAAATATGGTTCAAATCACTGCATTCTGGTTTTACTCTATTTGCTTTCTGTCTTTTTCTGTTTGTTTGTTTGTTTGTTGGAGCCTCCACAGCTGGTGTTCCTTGCCCTGGTTGTGTTGGGGTCAGTTTATTTCGGTGCCATGGAGCATATGGGGGAAATAAAGTGGGCTTTATCCCTGCGTAAGTCGGAGCGTTGCGTAAGCAGTGCGTGGTGCAATGCCCAGTTGGCCCACGCCGCTGATCAAAAAGCCCCTGCTGCATGGCCAGATCGTGTCAACACCCCCTCAGTGCCACGATGGAAGAGTACAGTGTTTGTGTGCGATTTGTTTGTGAGAGAGTCAGAGAAAGGTTACATGTGAATGTGTGTATATTATGTGTAAGAGAATGGTGCGTGTCTGGAAGGTGTGTGTGTGAGTCCATGTTGGAGTACAGAGTGTCCTTGGCATGGGCGTACAGGAGGTTTAATTTGTAGCACTCAACTCTGGCTGACACTGTCCCTGTTCCTTCAAGAATAAAAGGAAATGAGCTTCACTGAAACCTGCTACAAATCTAGAACAAACTGTCATAGGCCAGGAACAACATATTACACAACACCATCTCCCTTGAATACTATAAGCACAGATTCCTCTTTTCCCCTCTCCTTGTTTTGAGCGCATTCCAGAACTGGATTAGTCTAGCTCGTCTAGCAGAACCCCCCCCCACCACCAAGTACCACAAAGGGCTTGATTCATACTTGTACTGTTCATGTGACTGTGCTGGGTGTTGGAGAAAACCTCCCCCTGCCTAGGAATCCATTGTCTCCCAGGACCAAAGAGAACCAGCCATTCAGGAAAAACAAGAGGCTATTTCACAACCTCCTCATCCAGCGTTCTATTCAAACTGGTGGGAGGATGACATTATACTGACGATTGCCTGAGCAGCTAGAGATGTGTAAATTTACCATGCAGGCGATGCCAGCAATAGTCCAAGTTGAAGGGCAATTTTACTGTCCAAATGCTACCGTGTGGATGACAAACATGAATGTTTTTGGTAAAATGCTGTATATCTGACTGAGAAGGTTCTGCTGTGTGATAAGACTGTTAGTCCATTGAGCTAAAGTTAATGGGCAGGGTGGGAGTGTTTTGGGCAAAATTTGACCAAATAAAGTAATTTTAAGTGTGTCTGTCCGCAGCTCTTCTACCGGGTGACAGACGAGCATGCCAAAAAGGGAGAGCTTCAATTGGTTGGGATGATCTGTTACTCCAGTCGCCACTATTGTGCCTTCGCCTTCCACACCAAGTCCGCCAAATGGGTGTTCTTCGACGACGCCACAGTCAAAGAGGTGAGGGAGGGGGAAAAGACATGCAGTCCTCCTAGCAAGGGAGTAAAAACACTACACCTCAACCGACACTCATAGCATCTCACTCTTTCGCTGTGCTAACATATGCTGCTTGGACCACACAGGTATAAATGCATGGACAGGCGCACGCCACACGCACTAGCCTCTGTCTCGTTTGCTGTAGTGGTTCACACACACTCCCTCTCTGACACTATCACCAGAAAAAGGAATTCACCAAGTAACTAAAGTAAACATTTTTGTCGGTAACTTTCTTTAAAGGGATTCAACTAGTTGATTTGAAATAAAATCAGGAATACAGTCTGACATGAGAGGATTTTCCAGGAAGCTGATGTATAATATCATGGGATAAACATCTGCTATTATCTGGAGCTAAAGCCTCCCTAGACAACAACTCAAAGTGCAGAAATGTACTCGTCTGAGCTGATGAAAAGGAGACTGTTTTACAAGAGAATGAGAGCAGGGAGCTCCCTGAGCCATCTCTTATCTCCACCATCTTCTTATAAGGGCCACATCGATCTTTCTTCACCACCCCCGGGTTGATGACTCTTCAGTGGGGTTGAACAGTCTGCAATAATCACCACCACCAACACCCACACATGTTTGCAAGGGTGGACACACACACACACACACACACACACATGCAGCAGCAGCACTAGTATTAGGTTTTTCCAGTGGAAGCACCTTCAGTCTTTCCCTAGTTGATTGCATCATCAGTCATCCACAGTTGAGCTACACTGTTTAGTGGACTTCCACATTTCAGGATATCAAATTGAAATGACTTACGGTAAGAATTGAAATGTTGTGTGTGCATGCATATGTGAGAATGATAATGTACAACACTGGGTGTGTCTGTGTCCAGTCCATTTGATTGGACTGCGGTGCAGAGGCTGGCTGGCTCGGAGTCAATCCAGCAGCAGCAGCTTGTGCTGTGTATGCACTTCAGCCCGACTGGGACAGAGTGCTACAAGCACAGCACCCGAGCCAACCAAATAACACGCCATATACCTGCTGTGTTGCTACTCGTTCTCTTACGGCCTCACACCAAGTAATGAGCAGAAATACCTTACAGTTTATGGATGGCTTTTAAAACTATATTTATATTTGACATTTATGGTTGCAGTTTGTTGACTGTCATAATTGCTTGTATCAGTTATTGCAGTGGTTCAGCAGTTCCACGCTCCTCTCTCCTTCTCCTTCCTTTGGTTAATTAAGGAGTACACTAGCATCTGTTAGCCTCCAGTCTGCCTCTGTGGCGTTTTGTAGTGAGGCACGCACTTAACTCTGCTCAGCTAATGTGATTGTGAAACTGCTTCAACGCATAATATTCACTTAAGATCCAAGACAAAGGGACAATGTGCTTTCGCAGTGCACAACAATGTCTCCTTGGACATTCTAAAATGACATTTCCTCCCTGAACCCTTTTGTGACATGCCTGGTCTATGGTCACCATATGTTTTGAGGGTAGTGGTTCAAAGAATGTCCCTGAATTCAAGCAAGCATTGTCAACATTTGTCCTCTGGGGTTTTTGTTTGTGCACTATCAATTTAAATGAGGCATAAGATAGTATGTATGTACTCTGATAATAATATTTCTTAGAGCCCAAGCCCTTTTAAATGGATGAACCAATTCAATTACAAGTCAGCATTTTCTGCACGGTGTACTCCAAGGTACCTAACATTTACATAGTTAGGTTTTGGAAACTGATGCTCATCAAATACATAGTCTCTTCAAAAGTAGTAATGTGTATTGACTGGCACTAAATGACACATTTGGCTTCTGACAAGACCTCTCTGTCTAATGAGATGAGGAAAACTGGTCGGTGCCAGTAAGACACGGGGAACATTTTATTTTCTTGTCACATTGGGAAAATGCCATTTCGCCTTTCTGCCTGTCAAGCAGGAACACACACACACACACACACACACACACACACACACACACACACACACACACACACACACACACACACACTCTTCATGTGAGTCTCCTATTGACCTCCCAGTCTCATCTCCCCTATCCTAGATTGGGACTCGGTGGAAAGATGTGGTCACCAAATGCACCAAAGGCCACTTCCAACCCCTCCTCCTATTCTACTCCAACCCAGATGGCAGCGCCATCTCCGTAGACGACACCTCGCGCCAGAACACTGACCACTCCTGCTACAAGTCCCCCGTCAACGGAGACGTCCAAGGTATACATCGGACAAAGTGTCATTCTTTTTTTCATTTATAGGAAGAACTACACACTACCCCTAGAGTCATGGAACTTTTACAGCACATTGAGGGGAAATAACTGCTTTCAATTTGCGTATCAAAATTATGCACAAATATATATATTTTTTTCAGGATGCCAACAATATTAAGTCAATTGTACAATCACTTTTCATGGTGTCATCAACCCATGATGTGACTTCTGGTGTTTTTGCGATGGGGATGCAGTCTCTATCTCGTGGTCTTAGTTTAGGTCTTTTGGAGACCAGATTCAAATTGCCCCCCTTTCCAAAATGGTTGAACGACCCCCTTAGCTTCACTCGAGACGATTCCCAGGAACCACACACCACATTTATAATTCATAGTTCCTTTTAATTCATGCTTAACATGGGGATGCTATATTTAAGTCGGTGCAGTAAATTCTCAGTGAGAGGGGGTCCTAAAAGTGGGGCTCCTAAAATAAGTGCTTCTATGAGTAGAGATCTCCGGCAAGAGCAATTTGGAATTCATGCCATTCATGCAAGTGTAGCCAATGGTGTGACTGTGGTTACAACTTCCTTTTAACAGTGTGTGTACTAGCCAAATGACCACCACTGCCACAGAGCAGTGGTTCTCAAACTTTTTTGGCTAGCATCCCCTTTCACTATTTTGGTCTAAATTTGAGCCCTGTTCCGGATGCACATGAATTGCTTTCTGTGAAGTGTTAGCCTCACCACATTCAGTTGGAGAGAGACTGTAAAAACTACAGTACATGTTGCAGTGTAGAATTCTGTTTTGTTAATATGATTGGGTCGATGGGTCTGTTCGGGCCACAATTTTGGCATTTTGAAGTCTCTCAATGTGCTTGAGATTTTCGGTTTTGACTGTATGACCAGAAAATACGTGCAGTTGACAAAAGTGACTGACTTTACAAATACGTGCTGTTGACAAAAGTGACTGACTTTACAAATACGTGCTGGACTTCAAAACAAGTTTGGGATGCCCATCACTTCAGTTGGATTTATGGTTGTAAAATTCCAGTAAATTCCCCAAATCCTGTTTGGAGGATTCCCAAATTCCCTGCTTATTGTTTCCTGATTCCAGGAATATTCCAAACCGGGATTTCTGGAAAAACTGTCAATTTGAGGAAAGTTCCCAGAATTTTGTACTCTAGTTGGATTACTGTTTATTAGTGAATTAGCTAACGGTGTTCCAACCTTTCTGTACCACTCAATACTTGATTTGAAACTGAACTACGAGAGTTCATGAGCAGAAGGCATTGAACAATATATTTATTTGTAATTTTACTACGACCTCGACCATAATACCCGTCGCTGTTGGCAATATCAAGAAGTTGTACATTTGTACAGCTGAACATTTCTGTGTGAGGATTAAAAACCTCTGGATTTGTTAGGGGTGGGGTTTATCCCCCTTAATGGTCTGCTCTCTAACTCTCTGAGCTGGCCTCGCCCCCAGGTCGTGATGGTGACTGCGGCTCACTGGCCTTCAGAGGCGGGCTTTAGAAGAAAGATAGAAAATGTTCCGTTACATTTTCAAAAATGTTGTTAATTGGGTCGCGCTAAACTATAGATTTTTTTTAATATACATTTTTCCAGAGATTTTTGGAATTAACTGAAACGTAAATGGTAATAGGAAGCTTATTTACATAATACCTAAGAATTGCTTGTTGGAATTGATCCCCACCCTGGTTTGTCTCACCAGTAGAAACGGATCCATGAAGAGACATAGGCCATCAATATGTGAAAAATAAAAAAAATTAAAGATTCTGTCCCTCTCCTCCTTTTCGACCAACCAGCGCCCTCCTCTCCACTTCCGGGCCCCAAGAAACTGGACCTGACCAGGGAGAACCTGAATGCCCTGCTGGGCCCCAGCAGCTTCAAACAGAATAGCCAGACCCCTTCCACCTTTACCAGGGGCAGTGGCCAGACTGGCGGGGGCCGTGGACCAGGTACGACAAGGAGTTGGGGCGGGGTGGATATGATGGGAGACAGGAAGAGGAATGGGTATTTCTACACATAGCTATGGAAAATGGGCATTATCAGAGTGAGACATTTGGGAGGTACATGATCGGTATTGAGAGAAGAGACTGAAAGATGTGACGGGGTTAGAGGTAGAGAAGATTGCAGGTAGATTAGAGTTACTATAGAGGGGGGGGAGGGAGCATGGATAGAGGCAACAACAGCCAAGAGGGTAGAGGGACAGCCTTTGAGAGGAGGAGTAAGGCCTGGGAGGGAGAGGGGCCAGAGTTTGAAAAGTGACCTTTATGATGGAAGGGAATGAGGACACATGGGAGTGAGGGATCAGGAGCACGTACACTTCCAAGGAGAAGAGGCAAGCGAAGGCGATGACAAGAGAAGCAAGGAAAGAGCCTAAGGGCAGACTCTTTTAAGCACCCTATTCCCTAAATAGTGCACTATAGTGGAAAGAGGGCGCCATTTGGGACACAAGCCTTAGTTATTATTGCACATTCCTTTGTGATTACGAAGGATTGCGTAACGTCTGTCCTTGTTTAGGTCCCCCTTTGTTGTTACTCCCTGCTTAAAGCCATCAGCTCAATATGATGCATTTTGAATGTTTTCTATCCCCCAGCACTGGAAAAGTTACCAGTCGCTCAGGGCTTTTGAGAACAGCAAGGCCACCCCGAATGACTGAAAATAATAATCATAGCAGTCAAGTATATTGTGGGAAAAGTGATGAATTGTCCACATGACACTTTATCCAGGCAATAGAGTGACTGTGCAATTTGCAAAATTGTCTCGTCATTGATTTCAATGCGAAGCCGAAACCTTCAGTTCTTATTCACAGAGAGCCTCTTCTAGCACAGTTTCTGTGCTACACAGAGTTGTTTGGCATTTTCAACGACCGCAGCACATGCTTCTAGTTCTATCCATTGTATCTGACTTTCTCCTACTTTACGAGAAGAGGTTACAGAGATGAGACTTAGGGAGGATAGAAGGAGAGAGAATTTCTTCCGCGGGTTCCACCTCAGTGCATTTCCCTCCCGTGAAGCAGAAAAGCGCGGCGTACACATCATCACATCGATCGGCCCTAAACTACTCCTTAAACTCAGCACTGTTCAATGCCTCCAGGGGGCTAGTCAGGGGATGGAAGGGAGGAGTAGTGGAGGTGGAAGATGGGGTGGGGGTGGCTTAAGTGACTGTAGTTTGTGTTGGGATTAGAGGTACAGTAGAAAGGACTTTACCCCTTCGTGTTTGACGGCTTGTTCCTTTTGGTGTGTTGTCTATTGGAAGTCACTCTGTTTCTCAAAATGACTGAAATAGAATGTAGTCTAGAATGTGTTTCTTTCCCCTGTTGTGCAGTGAAGCTGGGCACCAGTGATCCTAAGAGCCGTCTGAAGGACATCTCCAGAGAGGTGGTCATGAAGGCAGGGGAGGTCCGGGGAATGCACTCCTCCAGGAGAGACCAGGACAGGACAGAGAGGAGGAGACAGGATGCCCGCTACCGAGGTATGACGCCACACACACACACACACACACACACACACACACAGTTTACATACACATGTCCTTGGTCGACGTAAATATCATAGAAGAGTGATATTGTCTTTAGGACAGCTGTTTTTTTAAGTTATGACATTTGTGTTTATGTAATTGTTGTATCGTGTGTGTCTATAGTTTTGTTCAATGTTGTGTTAGTGTATGTAAGTTGTTTTGTCTGAATCTTTGTTCACCCTGTTGCTGTTGGACAAGGTCTCTTGAAAACGAGATTTTAACTCCATGAAAAAAACCTGTATAAATAAAGGTTAAATAAAAACACGCGCGTACACACAGGGAGGAAAAGTAACTGCTATGAAATGATAGTGGCATTGCACTATGCATGTACACACACACACACACACACACACAAATGAAAATAGAAAATGATCCTTGACACAATGCTCTACACAGTACACATGCAATCCATCATTACCACCATAAAGATGCACAACAAACCAATGGTGCACTGGAATGGCCTACCAGGCAGGGTGGTTTGGGAGCAATGTGTCAGGATGGGGATCATGTCTCCCTCCCTTTTGAATCAGGCCCTTCCATGTACCGTTCTCTATTCTCTCACTATTGGATACTGTGGTAGAGTGTATACCCTGTTCTATTTGGATTCCTAGCTGCTGTCTGGAGGTGCTATTTCAATGTCTTGAGTGATCACACGACAGTGTTAGTAGAGTATGTGAGAGTAGGATCATAGAACTCCTGGCCCTGGACCCATATCGCTTATATATCTAGGCCAGCAAAAGAAATAAGGCAACATCTATGGCCACATGAGACCCACTACCACCCTCATATAGCCTACCTTCTCTCATCCAACCATAAGTAGTCCCTCAAAGGTGTTTTGGCTTCCTGTGTGTGTTGGTGGGGGACTTACAGGTAGATCGATGTGAAAACAATCTCTAAAATTGTTCATAAGAACGGATCTAGGATCAGCATACCCAAAGCCTAACCTGAACCATTGGAGGTAAATGCCAAATTGATCATAGGTCAGTGTCTAGAGGCAACTTCACCCCTTTCCTCCTTGGTCTCTAACCCTCTGTCGTATTTCTCTCACCTGTCCTGTCAATTACATTTCTGTGAATACCAAACGGGTTGGAAATAGGGGCAAGGTGATAGGAACTGAAATTGAACTAGCCCCCACAGCCACTGTGTTAGCACCAGGCTCACGTCCCATTATGATTGAATGCACCAGGCTAACAGAGGCTAGCATCATGGCTTTGATGAATGGTGAGGCTGGAGGTGAGCTAAAGTAAGTGGAATAAATCTATATATAATACTGCTCGTGCCCAGGCTAGCTCTCTTCAAAGGTACTTGATCGTTTTAGTTTCAAGTTTTAACGCTGTACACACGATCAGTTCCACTACCATATTTACAATATGCAGGGACACTGGAGTGATGGAGGTAGATATGTATAGGGGTAAGGTGACTAGGCATCGGGATATATGATAAACAGGGAGTGTGTGTGTTGGCGTGTCAGTGTGTGTAGGGCCCTATGAGTGTGCATAGAGACAGTGGGGAAGATAAAATACAAGGATCAACTTGGACAATCCGTGTAGCTATTTTGTTAGCTATTTAGCAATCTAATGGCTTGGGGATAGAAACTGTTCCGTAGCCTGTTGGTGTCAGACTTGGCGCACCAGTAGAGCTTGCCATGCGGAAGTAGAGAGAACAGCCCATGGCTTGGGTGCCTGGAATCTTTAACGATTTTCCGTCCCGTCACACTTGGGAAAATAGCAAAACAAGAAAGTTGGCATTCAGGTCAGATAGGGAGAGTTGGTGTCAATGGGAGACATTGGCTTCATTGCAAATGGCACCCTATTCTCTCTATAATGCAATACTTTTGACCACAGGGCTTTGGTAGTACACCATGTACGAAATTGGGCTCCATTTGGGATATTGCAGCTGGTGTTCCCATGACACGTTTCCCTCTTTTCATCTAGCACAGTGCAACTGTGTTGACATTTAGCACGACACGCATGTCGTGTTAGCATCGCTACACGCATAGTTAGACCGTCTTTGTCGCACATGTGTACACATGCACGCACGCACACACACAGCTGGACCAGTTCACAGAAACCCTTACATAGACGGACACAAGTGCACAAAATCACACATCAAATATCACACGAGTCTCTCACACACGCCATGTGAACAGGGCAAGTTACGGTCGAAGTGATTTAACCCTCGCGCTCCCCGTCAGCAGATTCCCTAGCCATAGCAACTTCGTCTCTCAGGGGAGGTTCCATCCTAAGGCGCTGTGGATTGTAACCTCTCATAACTCTCTCTGCACACCTGAGACCTCAGTGCAGGCTTCAATCCTAGACCACACGCCCTGTCATGCTATTAATTCATATTAATATGGGGATTTAGACACACTTTTATACCAGACCGCTTCCAGTTCTAAAATGTATATCCAGACCAGGACATATGTAGAATGTGTGGGAATCAAAACCCACAACCCTGATGTTGGAAGGACAATGCTCCACCCAACCGAGCCATTGGACCCGGTCATCCTAACGTTGAGTAATTGTCCCTTAGTGCGTCTTCTGTTAGAGCTCTTCAACAAAGAAGACTATCAGTAAATAAAGTTAGACGGAAATTAATATTTACCAAGTTAAGCTTACTGCCCACCTTACTGCATACACCTCCCCCTGAATAACATATCCCTGTACTGTTCCAGTGGAGATGTCCAGTCTAATCATATTTTTCGAAAGTGGCCGGCATGACTCGGTGTCCTTGAAAAACAAACACTCGTGTACACACACACACACACAAACACTATGTCCTCAAAGTCATACACATCTCCAGGCCACAGACTCCTCTATTCAAGGAGTCATGGACAGCCAGCAGGGAGTATGTATACAGGCACTGTATACAGACATACACACACGCACACGGCCACCTTTCATCATTAATATCTCCACAGATGTCACAGCGTGAGGTTGCTAACCATACTGCTATGCCACGGAGATGCACACGGTATCCCGGCGTCCATTATTTACACCTTCCTCTTGTCTACAGACGTACAACAGACCACGACGACCTCATTGTTCCCATACTCCACTACACCCCTACGGTCTTCCTTAGCAAACGCTGGCCTGGAATGACCTTGCCAAGTGCAACAATTCTGACTTTCAATGTGTCACACTACACTGGCATTTGGCATTAAGGGCGGCATTTTGGATACTATGCCAGCTCGATGGCAATGTTGGAATCAGCATTTCCCACGTGGAAAAAGAGACTTCTTAGCGACATCAACCAGAAAAGGTTATTTTCCTAAGAATTTTAAGGTCCTCTCCCTTCGCACCCTACTTTGGCCTCAGGTGAATTGATGCGACTCAGTGGCTTTTGTTTGCCCCTTTTTGGACAAGCCTTGGCGACTTTGTAATGACAGAGGTCGCCCAACGTGTTTATTTTGTAAGAAAACATGGAACAAATTTGTCTTGTCATGTGGAATAACAGCTTCTTGCAATGAAGCTCGAAATAGGTTTTGCTAGAGGATTTTCTACCTCATTGTAGCCAACAAATTGAAGAGGACAGCAGTTTTTAACATGTAGGATAAATTATCTTGGGCAATATCTGTAGAAAAAGCTTACCACATTCTTGTAAGTAGCAGACAGACTTCTAGGACAATGTCCTTACAAAATGTGTGTTCATGTCTTCCTAAACACTACACTTGAATAAATTCTCATAAAATTCCGCTTCTCTTTCCTTCAGATCCAATATCAGAGAGATACTCGCGCTCCGCCTCCCCGCCGGAGAATGGTTTCAAGCAGTACCTGGATACGCGCCTGTATGCCAGCCAGGGCAAAGGGCCCACCAGGACAGAGAGGGCCCCCCACTTTGGCGGCAGGTGCTCCTCTCACGAGGGGCCTCCTCACTCCCATTCCAGGGTCCAGGTACTACCAGCCCTGCCCAGCGGCAGCGAGGGCTCCGGTGGTAGCCATTACAGCCGGAGACTAGAGCAGCTTTCTAACGGCTACGACACGGACAGCAGCCAGGAATCGCGGGAGCGACCTGGGAGCCGGGAGGGCGGCCGTAACTCCAGCTCCAGCAGCAGTAGCAGCAGCAGGCCAAGTCGGCCATGGAAGCCCATGCGCGAGGTGCTAAACGTGGATAGTGTGATAAGCGGTGGTGGTGGAGGGAGTCAGGAGCAACGGCAGCACAGTCCCGACCGGAGACCCTCCAGCCAGGAGGTGGCGCCACCCTCCCAAGAAAGAGACAGGGAACAGGACTTCACATGGGGCGGGCACGAGGAACACAAGTCCAAGAGCCTGATGACCATCTACGAGGATGAGCAGCGGCCCGAGACGGGCGACAGCCGCAGTTCACTGGAGTCAGAGGGCAAGGACAGGTCAAAGGTCAGCACGCTGAAGGTGCACAGCGACAACTGGAAGATCCAGCGCACCGAGTCGGGATACGAGAGCAGCGACCGGCTTAGCAACGGCTCGGCCAACCTGGACTCGCCCGTGGTGGAGAATTTTACGTCCAAAGAGCTGAGGCCCAAACCTGAGGTACACCTGACAAGGTAAACAGGAGTGTTATTTTCTGTCTGCTGTTGATTCTCTTATAAGATCATTTGAAGCACTAAGACATTTAGTTAATATACAGTGCATTCGGAAAGTATTCATACCCCTTGACCTTTTCCACATTTTGTTACAGCCTTATTCTAAAATGGATTAAGTATTTTTTTCCCCTCATCAATCCATACACAATACCCCATAATGACAAAGCAAAAACTGTTTTTTAGAAATGTTTGCAAATTGAAATATCACATTTACATAAGTATTCAGAGCTTTTACTCTACTTTGTTGAAGCACTTTTGGCATCGATTACAGTCTTAAGTCTTCTTGGGTATGACGCTACAAGCTTGGCACACCTGTATTGGGGGAGTTTCTCCCATTTTCCTCTGCAGATCCTCTCAAGCTCTGTTAGGTTGGATGGGGAGCGTCGCTGCACAGCTATTTTCAGGTCTCTCCAGAGATGTTCGATCGGGTTCAAGTCCAGGCTCTGGCTGGGCCACACAGACATTCAGAGACTTGTCTCAAAGCCACTCCTGCGTTGTCCTGGCTATTTGTCTCGAAGCCACTCCTGTGTTGTCTTGGCTGTGTGCTTTGGATCGTTGTCCTGTTGGAAGGTGAACCTTCACCCCAGTAGAAGGTACTGAGCGCTCTGGAGCAGGTTTTTTTAATGTACTTTTCTCTGTTCATCTTTCCCTCGATCCTGACTAGTCTCCCAGACTCTGCCGCTGAAAAACATCCCCACAGCATGATGCTGCCACCACCATGCTTCACCGTAGGGATGGTGCCAGGTTTCCTACAGATGTGATGTTTGGCATTCAGGCCAAAGAGTCCAATCTTTGTTTATTCAGACCAGAGAATCTTTCTCATGGTCAGAGTCCTTTAGGTGCCTTGTGACAAACCCCAAGTGGGCTGTCATTTGCCTTTTACTGACGAGTCGCTTCCGTCTGCCCACTCTACCATAAAGGCCTGATTGGTAGAGTGCTGCAGAGATGGTTGTCCTTCTGGAAGGTTCTCCCAACTCAACAGAGGAACTCTGTCAGAGTGACCATCGGGTTCTTGGTCACCTCCCTGACTATGGCCCTTCTCCCCCGATTGCTCAGTTTGGCCAGGCGGCCAGGTCTAGGAAGATGCCACAGTGTTGGGGACCTTCAATACGGCATGTTTTGGTTCCCTTCCCCCAGATCTGAACCTTGACACAATCCTGTCTCTGAGCTCTACGGACAATTCCTTCGACTTCATGGCTTGGTTTTTGCTCTGACATGCACTGTCAATATGTGGGACCTTATATAGACAGGTGTGTGCCTTTCCAAATCATGTCCAATCAATCAAATGTACCATAGGTGGACTCCTATCAAGTTGTAGAAACATCAGGGGTGATCAATAGAAACAGGATGTACCTGTGCTCAATTTCAAGTCTCACAGCAAAGTGTTTGAATATTTATTTAAATATTATTTTTTTTTAAATCTGCATTTGCAAACATTTCTAAAAACCTGTCTTTGCTTTGTCATTATGGGGTATTGTGTGTAGATTGAGGATTTTTAAATTGATCAATTTTAGAATAAGGCTGTAATGTAACAATGGTGAAAAAGTCAAGGGGTCTGAATACTTTCTGAATGCACTGTATAGCCTACTTTTGGATTTTTCATTCTGTTCTATTCAGATATTTTTGAGATGCCTTTTATTCACTCCCTGCCTCGCTTCAGCTATAATCTCTTCACTACTCATGTTATGATTTGACTCAACTTCAAAATCTCTGCCATTTATGAATAATTAGACGGTGCAAACAACCCATTCTGAGACTTTTTTAAAATGTTATTTTTTTATACATACGTGCACACAGCAGAATCTACCGAGGTTATTGTGCTAGAGTCTTCAGTGTCGGCTCGCCAGTGTGTCTTGTTTGGCGATAATGATCCCAACTAGCTGACGACTGCTTTCTTCCCAAGAGGCACAGTCAATCGATGGGCAAACACCAGTCTGACCAAAATGCGTTATGCAATCCAGCGTCGATTGTCAATAGTGTAGTCATTATAACAAGATAGTACAATATGTTAATTCATCCCTATGTATATGATATAAATACCTTACTCAATGAGTGAATGATTTGTTTTCAATGTGTCAGTACTACGACTATATGGGACTATATACACTGAGTAAAAAAAAACATTAAGACACTTTCCTAATATTGAGTTGCACCACCTTTTGCCCTCAGAACAGCCTCAATTAGTCGGGGCATGGACTCTACAAGGTGTCAAGCATTCCACAGGGATGCTGGCCCATGTTGACTCCAATGCATCTCACAGTTGTCAAGTTGGCTAGATGTCCTTTGGGCGGTGGGCCATTCTTGATACACACAAACTGTTGAGCGTGAAAAACCCAGCAGCGTTGCAGTTCTTGACACAAACCGGTGCGCCTGGCAACTACTACCATACCCCGTTCAAAGGCACTTAAACATTTTGTATTTCCCATTCACCCTCTGAATGGCACGAATACACAATCCATGTCTCAAGGCTTAAAAATCCTCCTTTAACCCATCTCCTCCCCTTCATCTACACTGATTTGAAGTAGATTTAACAAGTGACATCAATAAGGGATCATAGCTTTCACCTGGATTCACCTGGTCAGTCTGTGTCATGGAAAGAGCAGGTGTTTATAATGTTTTGTACACTCAGTGTAGGTACTTTACTTGACCAAGAAATCCATGTCAAAATCTGTAAGTGAAATCTCTAAAAGGCCTTAATGTACGTAGATAATCTCTTTACATGCGTCTGTAGATCACTGCACTTTATTGCTAGTTGATTTCAAGAGGTGATAGTGCCACACTTATAGCCTATTGTATTGACACCCTTCAATTCAGTGCTCCATTCCTGTTAGGGCACAATTAGTATTGACTCTTCTCAGTCACCTGAATTCACCAATGCACCAAACTGAGAGAGAAATGGATGTGAGCCATGCATGGACTAAAATAAAAAAGCTGTTTTGTAGATTTAGTATCAGATTACTCATTAATAAATCATTCACAGAACAAAGTAGTGTGGAGTGGGATCTGGGTGGGTGGGGGTGTTATTTCTGTGTTTACTCTAGCAGTTTAGATACAAAATAATCTCTTTTAAAAGGTTGGAAAAACCTGCATGTGGAGAGATGCCATACAATGGGACATGCATAGAAAGAAAGGCCTTTGTCATGTGGTGTCAGCATTGACTCAGCCCTGCCCAATTTGTGAATTTCAGGGATCCCTTCCCTCGCCGGAGAGGTGACGACTCCAAGACTGACATATTGCACTCCTCTTTCTCCTATGGTAAGCACTACAGGGTAAAGTTTCCCCTACAGTAGGTACAGATCTAGGATCCGCTTTCCCTCCAAACACTGGTAATTCACCATTAGTTGTCCGGCCTTCCCATGATGCTTTGTGCCAGTTGCCTTTCGGCTCTTCACGTACACGACTCCTTATTTGTTTTGCTAGTTTTGTACACCTGCTTCTCAGGTACTTTTTAATGATGTTGTCCTTGTTTGTTAGTTCTCAGAAAAGCCATCTGGCAAAATTCTCACTTTTACCCAAAAAATTATTAAATGAGGCAGCTGTCCTAATTTCAAGTCAATATTTTGGTGACCTAGATGAGACCTCATTTAGACTAAATGGATTGTTGTGTATAAGAGGCAGCTGAACCTTTCCGATGGTAGGAAATATATTTTTCTGTCAGCCACTATGTCTGATATGGAGGGAAGGAAGACTGGTGGAGTCATTATCATCAGAGAATGATAATCTTTGTCATTAGGTCCTAAAGTTTAATTTCCCCCGATAAGTTTAATGTGCAGTATAAGGTCTAGCGATATTAAGAAACGCCTCTCTGTAATTTCCTTGATTTATGGTCCCATCAGTTGTGCTAAGGTCATAGCCCAATGGTGGAGATTCTGTAAGGAAGCACATGTGAGACCGATTCCTCATTTACTGGATCTGACCTTTTCCAGAGGAAAGTTTGTGTTCGGTGCAGTGCACAGAGTAATATGATGTGTCCTGCCCTGAACAATGCATGTATGAACTTGAAAAGTGGTGTGGAGAGGGGTGAACATCAATGTAAAGTGTTTTTGAACACTTAATCAACCAGTTTCAAAGAGAAGTAGAACAAATCACTAATTCCTGTGTCGGATTGACGATAAAAAGCAACCATCTTTTAGTACACATTTTTTTTCCAGAATAAAAGCCAGGTTTACAACTAGCTATAATAGCTATTTTTTTGCCCCCAGACAGGATAAAGGGAGATTAGCTGACATGAATAGCCGCAGGGTGGTTCGCCGCTCAGTCTAAGGGTGAGAACGTCTAAACGAGTAAAAGGTGCATGACAGCCCGCTTTGAGTTTGCCAAAAGGCACCTAAAGACTCTCCGACCTTGAGAAACAAGATTGAACTCTTTGGCCTGAATGCCAAACCTCACGTAGAAACTGAATCTTAGCAGTCGACTCCTAGCCGAATCGAATCTCGAGAGGATTTGAGGACCATTGCTGGCAGCAGCGCAGCTCTGTTGTGAATTCATGTTTATTTTTATTAATTTTTCTATCCGTTTTAAGCGAAAACTGGTATAAAAAAAATGGCAGGTTAAACGTTAAGATTGTTTTTCTCCATTTGTTACATCCCTAGCTCAGACACCCCTTACATATACTCTCTGATTTTCATCACATGTTCCCACTGTCTGACCCATCTATTCCACCAGAGAAAAAACATTGTTTTGTAATGCTCCAATCTATGGCAGCCTTTTAAACACCCGTCACCAATTCTCAGAATTGAAATCCATGGAGTTTGTCCTTACAGAGCAGGGATGATGAGCGAGCTTGCGGGGGCCTCCCAGCTGTGCCCAGCTGAGCAGAAAATGCCACGACCGGGCCTGTCAGAAGGTGGAATTCCCTCATGCACATAAATAAAATGCCATTGTCTGTGGCACCAAATATTTTCTCCTCCCCTCCTTTTATTGTGTCCCTTCTTGATAACAACGAATGGGGTGAATGCGAGGTCTCAACCAATGTTTACAGAGGGATGGTGGGTTGGTTTTATGTAAGTTTGGTGAGCTGACTAATTGAAGCGGAAAAGGGTAGTGTTTTGTCGGCCCTGTGCTAGCCCTTGAGCGTCTTTGTATGCAGAGCAATCCATATGGAAATACTCCCTGGCAAGGAAACACATGCTTTTAAGCCTTGATGTATTTTTCACCGCTGGAATTTCTGTTCCCCTGCTTTCCCCCCATTTTTTTTACTTAAACTTGAACTTTTAGCAGTTTTTCATTTGAAAACAGTGGTGACCAATGAAATGGATGTAAATATTTTTTGTAGCTTATGCACACACAGTAGGACTACAATAGAATCAATTGATCTAATTGTTCCGGCACCATGTTGATTCATTGCCTTGCACTTGGCTTCCGTGATATTTTTCTGTAACAAAATGTCATATTTCCGATATGGTGCTGATATGTATTTTTATTGGATACTGTGATTTTATTGAGATTCGATGTCCCAAACATATTGTTCAACCATATGTCTGCTGCAGAGGGACAAGAGAGAGCCAGGAGGAAACACATTTTGATCAGTCATGGAAATAAATGCTGAAAACAACTTGTCTCCCTATAAGATTGAGAACAAGCTATGAATGGAGCTTTGGTACAGGTAAAGCCAATTGGTGCAAAAAATAATATAACAATATTGTCGATACAATATATTATTAAAAATAATATCCCGATAGCTACCTATTGATTTTGTTCCCCCATCACTACTTGTTGATAACTTGAGTGTTCGATGTTGTCACTCTATTTGTGCCTGGGATGTTGCCACTGCTCCCTACCATTTGCAAATTGTATTGACAAGCTACAGTGTTTTGAAGTCAATTTGTCAGGAGTTCAGCTGTGCTACTCTGGCCTGGGCTTGTGCTGCAGATAGGTCTGAGTAGATTCCAGAGGTCCATCAGAGGCTAAAATCCTTTTTAAAAGCACATGGGGTGTGGGTGGGAGAATAGATGGCAAAACAATAAAAAAAAAATAATCTAAGATGTAAATCGTAAACACCATTTTAGAAACCACAAACCTTTGTTTTGTCTGGATATACAGTGTTACGTCTACAAACAACAGTAATAAAAGTTGAGAACGTGGATGTCTCTCTTCTGGAACAGTCATCCAGATATTGCCCACCCAAATGACAGCGCTATATTCCCTGTTGCCGGTATGCCAGCCTAACCACAGTGTACTAAAATGGATGCAATGCCTTTAGAGAAGGCGTTCTGTGTGTGTGTGTGTGTGTGGCTTCGAAAGGTCACGGCCACTGGGGGGGAGATAAAGTCCAGCCGCTTCAAACAGCCATATCCAAGCAGTAAATCATGCCCTCACTTGATTTACTCGGATTGGCTCCCGCGGTTCCCCAGACGCTTGTCTGGAGACCATAGTCACACGCTCTGCAGTGCTAACTGTTGTTTTGCTATCGTGTTAGCACAACATCCCTAATGCTGCCTGAATATGCCCCCTTAGACGAAATATGGACCTCTCTGAAATGTCACCATTTATTAGATGTCAATAAATACTCTTGTTTTTTTTTGTCCCCTGATCACTTCGATCACCATCAGTTCACATGTAGATTGATCGAAAGCTCTACATTTTTACCATGGTTAACTTTTTTTCTCCTCCCATAATTGATTCGCACTAGAAACTGAATTGCAATGTGAATGCAAGTATGATTGATGTTGTGGATTTTGAAGGACTGCAGATCAGCAGAAAACCCTGAGGTCTACAAATCTTGGCTCTGCAATCTTAAAATTGAAACGTCTGACATTGCCTCATTTTGCTGCATCAACACAGCTACTTAAGACGTTAAAAGAGCTGTCAACATTCTGGTGTTATCATAAAAAAAACAGAGGTTGGAGTTCGTGATGACACGTTTGACACGTTTCACAAAGATGCTGAGCTATGATGGTAGAGCATTTGAAACAAAATGATATCACTACTGTGATTTAGTAAGATGATGATTTGATTGGCTTTCGGCACATGAGAAGGTGTCCTTTTCGGCTGCTCTGTGTAGTCCCATTCGCTGAAATGGGATCAGCGATTTAGGTCCACAGAAATGGTACCTTCAAAACCCTCACCGCTGGAACACAACACTGAATGACGTACACGCAAACACCAGAGGCCATAGTCAATCAAAGAGAGTAACTGGTTTTCAAAGTGTATGTTCTCCATCTGGATTCATCCAGTAAACAAAGGTGTTTTAAGTGTCGTTGTGAGGACATTTAGTATATATTAGCGGTTTTGATTCAATAAGGACCCAAGCTTACACATATTGTTTCTTATGCCAGCACAAGCAACTTAATGCAACAGTTGTTCCTTAATGCAACTATACAATTGAATTTGTGGTGCCCCTAACTTCTAGGAAATTAACCAAAACCACATGAATTTATTAATGCACCCTACCTAAATTACTTTGTGGGTCTCTAATGGTTATATTTGTAACACTAAGGGAAAAGTGCACCACAATGCTATTAGTGACCCCAACTCTGCCGTTAATCACTTAAGAGATTATTCAGCCATTGATTAATATCTAGTCTGATTGCTGATGTCTGAAACATTTTTGTGATTTTAAAGTGCGACGAGGCATCTCTGTAAGCAGTGACCGCAGCCGCCTCTTTGTTATACAGCAGCTACTCTCCCCAGTCCCTCAAGTTTTCTCTTGGCAACAGCTCACAACACCGTAAAGAAGAGGATTTGCTACAGTAAGGCCCAATGTAGTGGAGGGCTGTAAACTGCATCCTCGCTTTGTTTTTCATATTCGTATTGTTTGGGTTGCTTGTCCACATTACAAATCAACAGCGTCAAATTGAGAATCGCCACCCGGACTTTAGCGGCTTAAAAACATGCAGCGTTGGGAGGGGAGGGAGAGAAAAAAAGAATGAAAACAGAGCCTGGACTCTGGAGTCCGATCCCAGCGTAATCATAGCATGCCAGCAGAAGGGATTTAGACAGTAATGCTCCTGTGGAGAGTGCAAAAAAAAAAGGAAAGTGAGAAAGTCGAGTGTGCTGACGCGCCACAGATATCCTAAGCCACTCGCTCACCTCTCCAACCCAGTCAGCTGTTCAAAGCCCGACACAGTGCTGCAAACACACCCACCTTGTCAGTGTGCTTATATACTGAACAAAAATATATATGTAAATTGTTGGTCACATGTTAGAACTGAAATAAAAGATCCCAGACATTTTCCATATGCACAAGATTATTTCTCTCAAATGTTGTACACATATGTGTTTACATCCCAGTTAGCAAGCATTTCTCCTTTGACAAGATAATCCATCCACCTGACGGGTGTGGCATATCAAGATGCTGATTAAACAGCAGGATCATTACACAGGTGCACCTTGCGCTGGGGACAATAAAAGGCCACTATAATGTTAAGTTTTGTCACACAACACCGTGCCACATGTCTCAAGTTGAGGGAGCGTGCAATTGGCATGCTGACTGCAGGAATGTCCACCAGAGATGCTGCCAGAGAATGTAATGTTAATTTCTCTACCATAAGCCACCTCCAATGTCATTTTAGAGAATTTGGCAGTACGTCCAACCAGCCTCACAACTGCAGACCACGTGTAACCATGCCAGCGCAGGACCTCACCAGCGGGATCGTCTGAGACCAGCCAGTCTGTCAGCTGATGAAATTGAGTTTGCACAACCGAAGAATTTCTGCCCAAACTGTCAGAAACCGTCACAGGGAAGCTCATCTGCATGCTCGTCTTCCTCACCGGCGTCTTGACCGCAGTCCGGCGTCGTAACCGACTTCAGTGGGGAAATGTTCACCTTCGGCGGCCACTGGCACGCTGGAGATATGTGCAATTCACAGATGAATCCCTCTTTCAACTGTAACGTGCAGATTGCAGACCGTGTGTATGGCATCTTGTGGGAGAGTGGTTTGCTATTGTCAATGTTGTGAACAGAGTGTCCCATGGTGGGGTTGTGATATTGGCAGGCATAAGCTACGGACAACGAAAACAACAGTTTTGGGCCATTCATCCATCGCTGTCACCTCATGTTTCAGCATGATAATGCACTGCCCTATGTTGCAAGGATCTGTATACAATTCCTGGAAACTGAAAATGTCCCATTTCTTCCATGGCCTGTATACTCACCTGACATGTCACCCGTTGAGCTTGTTTGGGATGCTCTGGATCTCGCCAATATACAGCAACTTCGCACAGCCATTGAAGAGGAGTGGGACAACAGTCTACATGCCACAATCAACAGCCTGATCAACTCTATGCGAAGGAGATGTCGTGCTGCATGAGGCAAATGGCGGTCACACCAAATACTGACTGGACTTCTGATCCACGCCTCTACATTGTTTTAAAGGTATCTGTGAACAACCGATGCATATCTGCATTCCCAGTCAAGTCAAATCCATAGATTAGGGCCTAATGAATTTATTTCAATTTACTGATTTTCTTATGAACTGTAACTCATTCAAATCTTTTAAATTGTTACATGTTGCGTCTGACTTTGCGTTAGCAGGGATTAGCATCGTTAACCTGAAGGCAAGCAAATGGGCATCGGCTTGGTACTTCAGCTCTTGCTCCCTTTGAGGGGCCTCAGCCTCGCTCATGCCGGGTCAGACAGTGGTACACAGGGGGCCCGGGGGTACTCTACCAGACTGCCACTCTACTTTGATACCTATTCCCCCAGCACCTGGCTAGGCTCTTAACATGACCCCAGTTAGATAACATGTCTGTGCTAGAGACAGGCAGGAGAACTCTGTGACCCTGTTCGAACATGGGATCAAAGCAGAGGCACAGCAATATGAGTGGTTTGTGTGTGTCAGTGAGGGTAAGGTTTGACAATGTATTTAAAGTCATTTTTGGTACTTGATTCAGAATAGGGCAGTGTTGTTTCTAAGTGTTTTGGGCTAAGCGTTTTTGTTTGTTTTGTATGTTTTACTAGATATAGAGGAACATATGCCAACTATAATCACTCTTACAATAGCAATAAATTCATACCTTATGTCAAATGCTTTAGCAAATTTGTCGCAATTGACCAAATCTAATGAATGTATTAATCTATTCCAGGTGAACACCCAGCAAAGTTTCCAGACCTGCAAGATGCACATCTCCTAAAATTGAGTCCAAGTTCCCAAAGGTAAAGCACGATCATTGTACTAGTTTCAGTAGAGTGAAAGGTTTCTTTCTTTTGATTATTTACTATAACTGGAAAGTAATGGAAACAATTGACCCATTTTGATGTGCCAGTATTGATGCTTGTGATAAAGTATTACATCTTATTCTGGATAGACTGTTTTCCTTCAAGTTTGAAAATATATTGATGTATGTCCTATTCTCCTTGCGGCAGAAGAAGAGCCTTCAGATATACGCATGGGACTCTGGAGAGGACGGAAGGTCTGGATGATGAGCAGGAGGATAACATCGATGGCAGCCCCAGCCCGGTCAGCCCTATCCCCCCATACCTGCCCAAGACCAGCAGCTCAGAGTGGAACAGCTATGATGACCTCGCCGGCTCCTTCTCCGAACAGGAAGAGACCAAGGCCCTGGTAACCAAAGACCGCTCCCCCCAGCCCCACTACCACATCCTGACCCCACTTCTCCCTCCCAAGACCAACGTCCACCGGTTGACAGACCAGTCGGGGTTCCGCGCTCCCCAGCTCCAGGAGCCCATTTGCACAAGCGCCAGGAACGAGGCCAAAAACAGGCTGATACTCTCCCAAACCATCCTCCGCAGGTGGATTGAGACACCCGTCGAGCACAAGCTCTCATCGGACGCTAGCTCCAAGTCAGGCTCGTCGGACCAGGACCGGAACGATCTGTCGGCCAGTGAGAGCGGAGAGGAGAAGGTTCCCAGTTCAATGCCAGGGGACGACACGGACGACCTAGACTCCCCGGTGACAGGGGATATGGTTCTACCTATGGGCCTCCCCACCACCTACTTCTCTGTGGACAATTGTATGACAGACACATACCGCGCAAAATACCACCAGAGGCCCGCCCTGCACATGATGACGAACGCTAAAGGCGGGGAACAACACATGTCGTCTGGTGAGAGCGACCTGGGAGAGGGAGGCCTCCCCATCCCAGATTCCCAACCTACAGAGCCCCCCAAGAGCCAGCCTGAATCAGGTAACTGGAGCTCTCTGTAGATAATTTGCCACGGAAAGTGGAAGACACTTGGAGCCCTAGTTGTTTGTGGTCATACCCATGTCACCATTTGTGGTTTTAATGTGACCAAAGTGAAAGCATGTTTTCTACTATAGATTTTTTGGGTCATCAATAAATGTTATAAAAACTTTAATTGGAAGTCTATTACAGGGGTGAATAATATATGTTCCTGTCTTTTGCAGGTTACTACTCCAGTAAAACTATAGCTAAATGGAATCCTGTAACACCCAAAGGACTTGATGAACATGGGTTTCTATGATGGAAATTCTACTGTTGAAGGGGCCTGGTACGAAAGCCACAGTAATAAAAAATGTAATCTCCTTCTACAATTTTTGAATCCTCTTACGGTGATGCTTATTTGCTTGTAGAGATGTCATATCAGAAGACAGACATACATCTGGAATGCCAAAGAGATTGGTAACTCCCAGAGGCAGTAAAAGTCTGAAGAGTACTCTTCAGTTCAGCAGTAGTCTCAGGAGTCTTACGCCATGCCTGCACACCGGTCTTCATGTGATTGGGATTGTGGCCACTAGATGGCAGCAGCAGTAATTGTGGATTTGCACAGTAGAAAGCCAAAAATAAATTACAAAAGAGGATCCAAACCTAGGATGGTTCTTGGTCGATGCAGGGACCTGCTCGAACTTACTTCCAAGGTCATTCACAGGTTGGCTCACTGAAGAATGTTTCCCACGAAACCACTTTTCCCCTCCAGAGATGATCAAATAAACTACATGTAACAATGACAATAACTCATCTCTAACCAATTTACACTTTAGCCAGAAAATCTATGAAATGCTTGTATTTGTTTCTCAAATTAGTCATTTCATTGTTCTACAGTGACTGCGCAACCTCTGCCTATGTAACAATGTAACAAGGTGAGGTAAATATGCCTTGAGCAGGTTTTTTACTTTTAATGTCCAGTGTTGATGCAGTCATGGAATAAGGGAGATTCAGTTTGTGTGCACTTATGCATTGTTTTTGTAGGAGCACTACTTTAAAATAAGTCCCAAGGGTCCCCCTATGTGGCCACAGAGGAACCTACTCTTGGGTGAATCTGTTCCAGTCCGAGGTTGAATGAGTGTTTTTAAAGGCCCAGTGCAGTCAAACTTGCTTTTCCTGTGTTTTATACAGTATATATTTCCACACCGAGGTTGTGAAATTGTGAAAATTATATTACAATTTTAGTGTAAAAGCTGTTTGAAAAGAATGCCTGAAATGTCAGCCTGTTGTGGTGAGACTTGAGTTTTGACATGCCTGTTGACATCACCAGGAAGAAATTAGTTGATTGACCAGTTCAAAAGAGTTCCAAACCTCTGCCAATAACAGCTAGTTTTCAGTTTCCCACTCCCCACTCAGCACTCCCATAAGGTCCTATCAAAATTCTTGCTTGAGAAATTGCTCTTTCCTAAGAATCTTTTTTTTTTTTTTTTACATTTTAATTGAAAACAAATCACAGTAAAGTACTTAATTAATTTTATATTGAGATAAAAACAGCTACTTGTTAGGAGAGAAGCATCTCAAGTCATTGGTATCTGGCGTATGTTCTAAGCTGCCTTTTTAACCCTGCCATCCCAGGGGTGTATTCACTAGGAACCAAATGGATGAAACGGGGAGTGACTAACCCGAACTTGTTCAATAAGAAACACTCATTTTTGTTAAATGGTTTGCACTAACAAATACACCCCTGACAATTCGCTGCTGTGTTTTGTATGGCTTTCTATCCCCAGTTCAGATCGCCTCTCACACTCCTTTCCAGATATAAGCCTCATTGTTCGCTCTTTTAATGTTTCTCCTGTCACATACTGGGGCAGTGTGTTATAGGTACGTTACTTTTCATGTTGTTAAACCATGCTTCTGTGTATTTGTCTCCTGGGTCAAACACGTGTCAAATTCAGTTAGATGTTCCTGTACAATGGAACCAATTGAATTTGTTCCAAAAGTCTAAACTCCAAGCTAAATCCAACCCACCTCAAACTTGTAAGTATTTGAAATATGAATTTGACCCAGGTCTGTTTGATTTACCAAAACCTCAAGAATGGATTGATTACTGGATGTAACGATTTTAAGAGTGAGGTAAATGAAGTAGAAAATTCCCGCTTTTCTGCAGGTATTGTTCTAGTTTGACCCAGAGATTATCACAACATTGCCTACATGCTATGTCATTTTTTTTCATGGCGGACCATTCTAGTGATGCTGTAAGAAAGTAATTTTTGTTGTAAATGTTTTAATATATTGCTCGGCAGACTTCACTGCACAGTGCCTTTCTAGTTTTTTATGTCAAGTTGAAATAGGAGCTGTCATTTGTACAATATGTAATTTTTCTAGATGTTTTTTTTAACATTCAATTTCATTTTTGATTAATAATTGTTTAATAAATAATTATATTTAACCATAGCCATGTCCAAGTTTTCTAAACCAGTTATTCTCATATAACATTAATGTACATAATTCTAATATCCATAATTATAGATAGACTACTTGGGGTAAATATAATCTCTGCAAACCTGAATCTAAATCTCACAAATGTATTTTATGACTGCCTGAACACAAAAGATAAGGGTAAATGTAATCAAACCAGTCTACAAAGATATAAACAAAAAAAGAAACATACTCTCTGTCAACTGCATTTTATTTTCAGCTAATTTAACGTGTAAATATTTGTATGAACATAAGATTCAACAACTGAGACATAAGCTGAACAAGTTCCACAGACATGTGACTAACAGAAATTGAATAATGTGTCCCTGAACAAAGGAGGGGGGGGTCAAAATCTAAAGTAAGTCAGTTTCTGGTGTGGCCACCAGCTGCATTAAGTACTGCAGTGCATCTCCTCATGGACTGCACCAGATTTGCCAGTTCTTGCTGTGAGATGTTACCCCACTCTTCCAAGGCACCTGCAAGTTCCCGGACATTTCTGGGGGGAATGGCCCTAGCCCTCACCCTCCGAGCCAACAGGTCCCAGACGTGCTCAATGAAATTGAGATCCGGGCTCTTCGCTGGCCATGGCAGAACACTGACATTCCTGTCTTGCAGGAAATCACACACAGAATGAACAGTATGACTGGTGGCATTGTCATGCTGGAGGGTCATGTCAGGATGAGCCTGCAGGAAGGAGACCACATGAGGGAGGAGGATGTCTTCCCTGTAACGCACAGCGTTGAGATTGCCTGCAATGACAAGCTCATGATGCTGTGACACACCGCCCCAGACCATGATGGACCTTCCACCTCCAAATTGATCCCGCTCCAGAGTACAGACCTCGGTGTAACGCTCATTCCTTCGACGATAAACTCGAATCCGACCATCACCCCTGGTGAGGCAAAACCGGGACTCGTCAGTGAAGAGCACTTTTTGCCAGTCCTGTCTGGTCCAGCGACGGTGGTTTTGAGCCCGTAGGCGATGTTGTTTCCGGTGATTTCTGGTGAGGACCTGCCTACAAGTCCTCAGTCCAGCCTTTCTCAGCCTATTGTGAACAGTCTGAGCACTGATGGAGGGATTGTGCGTTCCTGGTGTAACTTGGGCAGTTGTTGTTGCCATCCTGTACCTGTCCTGCTCGTGTGATGTTCAGATGTACTGATCCTGTGCAGGTGTTGTTACGCGTGGTCTCCCACTGCGAGGACAATCAGCTGTCCGTCCTGTCTCCCTGCAGCGCTGTCTTAGGCGTCTCACAGTACGAACATTGCAATTTATTGCCCTGGCCACATCTGCAGCCCTCATGCCTCCTTGCAGCAATCCTAAGGCACGTTCATGCAGATGGTCAGGGACCCTGGGCATCTTTTTTTGGTGTTTTACAGAGTCTGTAGAAAGGCCTCTTTAGTGTCCTAAGTTTTCATAACTGTGACCTTAATTGCCTAGCGTCTGTATGCTGTTAGTGTCTTAACGACCGTTCCACAGGTGCATGTTCATTTAATTGTATATAGGTTCATTGAACAAGCCTAGGATACAGTGTTTAAACACTTTACAATGAATATCTGACTTTACATGTACTGGAAGAGTAAATAGGAAGGCAACAGTAAAATTATACAAGGAGTTAAGTGAAGTTAGTGCAGTGAAAAACTAGATTTTTCCGTGTTTTAGATTTCTACACTATGATGATGGAATAACACATTGTGATAATGAACTTTTAGTGTAACGAGCTGTTTGAAAAGACCAACTATTTTGAGGTTTTTGGACCCCTTGGTGACATCACTCCAATTAGGCCCCTCAGACCACTCCCAGACAGTCCTGGCAAAAATGATTGCCTGAGAAGTAGCATTTTTCTAAGAAGCTATTTAGTAAAACATTTTTTTAAACCGTTTTAATTGAAAACAACCACAGCAAGGTACTTAATTGTAACCCAGAAATGATTTGATATTGAGAAAAAAATGCTGCAATGAACTTAAGTGATTCATGGAGAACAAGAGGCTTAGCCATGGAGGCTTGGAAACGTGAAGCTCTGCTACCATCTAGATGAAGGTAAGCCCCGGAGGAAGAGGAACATAAACCGGGCCTATAGAAAGTCTACACCCCCTTGAACTTTTTTTCACATTTTGTTGCATTACAGAGTGAGATTAAAATAATTATTGTATTTTTTTTTTGGTCATTGATCTACACAATACTGTTAAAGTGAAAATACAATTCTACAGATGTTTTTTTTTTATGTATAATTTAATTTAAAAACAAATTATAGTTGATGCATAAGTATTCACCCCAAGCCTAAATTAGCTCAGAAGTTAAATCTAGTTTAACAAATTATATTGGCTAAATCTGTGAAATAGTAAGAGTTGATATCATTTCTTTATGACTACCCCATCTTATGTCCCACAAATACAGTACAACATCTTTAAGGTCCCTCAGTCAAGTATTGAATTTCAAGCACTAATTTAATGACAAGGACCAGGGACCTTTTCGAACGCCTCAAAGAAGGGAAGTGATTGGTAGTTGGGTAACAATAGAAATCAGACATTGAATATATATTAAGCATGGTCCAGTTAATAATTATACTGTGGATGATGTATGAAACCACCCAGACATGTCAAAGATGCTGTTGTCCTTCAGAGCTGAGCTACAGGACAGGAATGAGGCTATTGGTGATTTTGAAATGGCTACAGAGTTCAATGACTGTGATGGGACAACTGAAGATAGATCAACAACATTGTAGTGACGCCACAATAATGACCTAAATCACAGAGTGAAAAGATTAATACAAATATACAGAATACAAATATTCCAAAACATGCATAAGTATGCAACAAGGCACAAATGTATTACACTTTTTGGCCAAAATGCAAAACCTTATGTGTTGTGTTGGATTTCCCCAAGCATAACTTAGTAACTGTCTCCTTATTTTCAAGCACAGTGATGGCTGCATTATATTATGGGTATGCTTGACAGGAATGTTTTAGGATGACAAGAAACAGGATGAAGCTAAGCACAGGCAAAATCCTAAAGGAAAAGCTCCTGAGTCTACTTTAAACCAGAGACTGGGAGAGTAATTCACCCTTCAGCAGGACAAACCTACAACACAAAGCCAAATCTACACTGGAGTTGCTTACCAAGAAGACAGTGAATGTTCCCGAGTGGCCAAGTTATAATTTTGATTTAAATGTGTTGGAAAATCTATGGCGAGACTTGAAAATAGCCATCCATGATCCCCAACTCCTTGACAGCACTTAAATCATTTTGTGAAGAATAATGGGCAAATATTGCACAATACAGGTGTGCAAAGCTCTTATGAGACTTACCCAATAAGAGTTACAGCTGCAATCACTGTCAAAGGTGTTTCTAACATGTATTGACCAGGGGGGTACTTATCTAATCAAGTTGTTTTGTTTTCCATTAATCTTTGAAAAAATAAATGTTTATAAAACATTGACAAAAAAAGACAAACCAATTTTAATACCACTTTAATCACAATAAAGTGTGAAGAAATTCAAAGGGATGTAAACTTTCTATAGGCAGTGTATCTATAGAGTGTAGAGTACAGAGTCACCTAAAGTGTATATTGGTTTACTACTTTCCAAAAATCTAAAAGCATTGGACTGGAGGAGGCATACCATATATATATAGATATAGATATATAGATATATAGATATATATTTTTTTTTTCATATAATAGAGTTTGTCCGCACAAAAATGTTTACACCACCATTGCGATTATTTATGTACATAATAATTATGTTGTATCACAAATCACAAATGGCTGTAAATCGGCTGTAAACGAAAGAGGACTTTAGTACACGACTGGTGACCTCTATAGATCCTCAAATGATGACATGTTCAGCGAATGTTGCCGACGTGCACTCCTAAGGACATTGCACCATCTTGTGGCGTTAATGGGACTGACAACCTTGTGCATAAAGACGGTAGCTCCATGCATTTACCACAAATGCCTAATTTTGCCGCATTGTAAATTGCTCTACGTTGCTCTTTTTTAAAATGGTCATTAGCACAGTATACCTGATCCCAATGTTTGCTTCAAGACATCAGCAATTAAAATATTGTGTTGTTGATTGTGCTGATTTAACCGTGTCGTGCGCCATAGTTTCAAAACTCAATGGATCGTCCTAAAGGAATGACGTCATATCTGAATTCTGCGATCTTCATGCATGTTCGCTCAACCGCACTCCGATACCGAAGTTACTTTGTAGTAGCAGGTTAGAATTTACACAGCAGGTTAAGAAAACGAACGGAGCAGGTTAACCACTTTGCATCGAAGAGCTGCGAATAGAGTCCCATCTCCAACTGCAGTTGCACGTTTTCAAATGAAACCTGCCGACCAAGCCATTGCCATTAGGTTCATGATTCACAACTGAGCACTACTTGGAGGAATGAAGTCAGGATTGAAGAGCCAGGTACCGAGAGACTGTTTCATCCTCCTGTGTCATATTAGTGATTTAATGGAACTCGTTCAAGTGTATGAGGGATCATGAAACATGAAGGCATTAGGGGGTGTTTTATATATATGACTGAATTGCAGACACGAATTAACCAGCTTCAATGGGATTTACGTATGACCTTGACAGTTGACTACAGAACGACTAACATTTGGTGTTATACCCGACTTTCGAGAGTTCTAGTTCTAGTATCATACTCATAACTCGCCTGGGAAATGCTGCACATTCCAACACAGGTGCCAGTGTCAAACCCAACAATTCCCCCATCCAAAAGTCACTGCATTGGCCACAAACAGCTACAGAAGGATCCGATAGGGAGGGAAACCGGTAGGTGATGTGGGTTTTGGTCACCAGATGGACTGGTTCCTCAGCTAATTAACTGACTAAACACTTGACAAAGGAAGGTCCACACTGATGAAGCGCTAACTCAAGGCTCCATTAATTTATGGGCAAAGACAGACTCCCCAGCCGGTGCGCTACCAAGGCGGGACGTGGTCTGGAGAGCAAGCGAGCTACCATTTATTAAGCAGGTGCAACAGCTCCCCCGATACCCAGGCTTGCGCTAACTTGACGTTGTCCCCAAAGAGAGTTTACTCTGAATATTGTCAATGTTGTGTTTAGAATGATAACTCCGTGACGGTGATTTCTAATCAACCATGTTGTTCTTTATCTCAAACTCAAGTAACGTTTACAGAACGAAAGCAATGAATGCCATATCACAACATATATAACCCAACAATAACGACACTGTGTGCTTGCAGCTAGTCTAACTCTCAATGTAGCTCTAGCTAGATTACAGCAGTTAATTAATTAAGAGCCTGTTCAATTTGGGAAATCCCAATTGAACCCCTGGTTAGATCCCTGTGCCATATTTTCCATACCGAGTTCTAGCGTGCTGCGTGTACCACCAACTACATCTAGTCACTTGTAAAATGTCGATTCTTTAATGCTTACCTTGTAATTAGCCTATGTTTGTCCTGAGTAAACGCAAGATTTTCTTTGGGTGCTTTCTCTGTAGTTAAAAAAAAAACTTACTGTTTACCTGTGCTTGTCCTGATTTTTATAAAGTTGTCAGTTGGAATCCATAGTTTTTCTTTAAATAAAAAATGGCATTCTATGCATCCCCTGCCAAAACTGTAAAATCTTCCATGCAACTACGGTATGCTTCTTCTCTGTTGACATAGGCTCCTTTGGCAGAGGTCGTGTAAAATGTAACATTTATCCAAAACTACAGATTTCAGCACCCAAAGAAAGGAATACAGGACAAACATAGATACATACATTTAAGAATTTCCATTTTTACAAGTATCGACTGATAGTGAATCAATGTAATTGGCTTCCCTCCACTGACACTCGTATCAACTTAACTCCATCCATATTTCTACGGAGTTAAGTTTACATATGGATAGATACCTTATTTAGATAAGTATTCAGTATTCCTTTGCTATGAGACTAAAAATTGAGCAGATCCTGTTTCCATTGATCATCCTTGAGATGTTTCCACAACTTGAATTGAGTACACCGGTGGTAAATTCAATTATTTGGACATGATTTGGAAAGGCGTACGCCTGTCTATATAAGGTCCCACAGTTTACAGGTGCATGTCAGAGCAAAAACCAAGTCATGAGGTTGAAGGAATTGTACGTAGAGCTCCGAGACAGGATTGTGTCGAGGCACAGATCTGGGGAAGGGCACCAAAATATTTTTGCAGCATTGAAGGTCCCAAGGAACACCGTGGCCTCCCATTCTTAAATGGAAGAAGTTTGGAACCACCAAGACTCTTCCTAGAGCTGTCCGCCTAGCCAAACTGAGCAATCGGGGTAGAAGGGCTTTGGTCAGGGAGGTGACCAAGAACCCAATAGTCACTCTGACAGAGCTCCAGAGTTCCTCTGTGGAGATGGGTGAAACTTCCAGAAGGACTACCATCTTTGCAGCACTCCACCAATCAGGCCTTTATGGTAGAGTTGCCAGATGGAAGCCACTCCTCAGTAAAAGGCACATGACAGCACGCTTGGAGGCACCTAAAGACTCTCAGACCATGAGAAAGAACATTCTCTCGTCTAATGAAACCAAGATTGAACTCTTTGCCCTGAATGCCAAGCGTCACGTCTAGAGGAAAACTGGCACCCCTCATCACCTGGCCAATACCATCCCTACAGTGAAGAATGGTGGTGGAAGCATCATGCTGTGGTATGTTTCTCAGCGGTAGGGACTGGGAGACTAGTCAGGATCAAGGGAAAGATGAACAGAGCAAAGTACAGAGAGATCCTTGATGAAAACCTGTTCCAGAGTGTTCAGGACCTCAGACTGAGGCAAAGGTTCACCTTCCAACAGGACAACAACTCTAAGCACATAGCCAAGACAACGCAGGAGTGGCTTTGGGACAAGTCTCAATGTTCTTGAGTGGCACAGCCAGAGCTTGGACTTGAACCCGACCGAACATCTCTGGAGAGACCTGACAATAGCAGTGCAGCAACGCTCCCCACCCAACCTGACAGAGCTTGAGAGGATCTGCAGAGAAAATGGGAGAAATTCCCCAAATACAGATGTGCCAAGCTTGTAGCGTCAAAGCCAAGAAGACTTAAGGCTGTAATCGCTGTCAAATGTGCTTCAACAAAGTGAAAGGGCTTCCAGCCGATAAGCATGAAATATTTTCTCTAAATATCACTGGCCTTTTTTAAAATGGTCTTTACTCTTTTAACCTTCCCTCCATCATTAGTAAGCATTTCACGTTATATTCTACACCTGTTGTATGGCTGGTTGTATTCGTCACATGTGACAAATAAAAATGTATTTGATGAGGTCAGAAGAAACTACATTAGGCTATTCTCTTTCTCTTGTCCTTTAGAGGGCAGCAGAGGATAACAAAAACCAATGCCCTTGCACATCTCCTCAACACCCATCTACCCAAAACTATCACAGAATCCATAACAGGCAGGTTAATTAAAGATATAAGTCTCACAAAAATACATTTCCTCTACAAGATAAGGCCCCCTAATCTCATTAATCCCTGCATGCAATCAGCCTCAAACGTAATTAATAAATTTATAGATCGTTATTTGTTGTAGTAATTGCAGAGTCTCTCGACTACAGACCATTTTACTAATCATAGCTAATTAGTCTACCATCCCTGCACAATTTCTATGCAGAAATAGGGTATTGATCCCGGGACTGTCTCCATTCACGCCTCGAAGAGAATGAGGCTGGATGGAAATTGCACGGCTCACTTCTTCTCTCCAATCTCTCTGTTCCTATTTCCAGGTCAGTGCCGCGAGGTAGTCAACCATTATTTGACTAAAAACAAACTGACGGTGCCAGCTGACTACTTTTCGTTTGAGAAGGAGAAGAAGAGGTGAGATGATGCCTTTGCAAAGTTCCTGAAACTAGTGATGCGGTGTCATCAATAATATCAACTCTGTCAATGGAATGGTTGAAATCGCAATTGATGGATATAAATACTAGACATCACAATTCATTGATTTAGGTGGCTCTTGTGATGAATTTCTTGCACTCCCGAGGGTGAGTAAACTCACCTGGTGACCACAAAACCCCTATTGGTGAGACGTAACATGGTAAACCCAAATGAACTAAGGTGGCCCGTTCTATCATTTCTGCCATCTGGGTAGCAGTCTACTCCTGATTGCATGGGTTGTTTGTCACACACAGAGTTTGGGTGTTTGAGTCTTGGCTGACACCGAGAGTTATGCGAGTATGTGTTCCCTCCTCTGTGTCGCTTCCTGTCAGGGCGGCTCGTCCTCCGCAGCTGGCTTACTTCATTAGGAGCCATCAGCCAGGCTGAGCACACTGTCAGAGGCAGGCTTCTGCTTTGTCATTTCCCCCTCTCTCTCGCTTTCTTCTATCTCTCTTTCTCCTTCCCCCCTCTCCCTCTCTCACCACACATCTCCATGTGATTCCTTACTCTGTCAACCTCCCTTAATCTCTTTCCCCTTGATAAATGTACCCCTTCTCTCACTCTGCCTCCCTCTCCCTCCTGTCCTCATCCTTCCATCACATCCTCCTCTAGTTTCTGTACCATATCTGTCTCTCTCTACACACCAACACACACACCAACACAAAGCCCCCAGGCCTCTGTAGTAGGAACCAGATTATATAAAGACGCCTCTAATTTTGGGCAGTAGAACGTGTGGAATCTGATTGCTTTGGAAGATTTAAAAAACTGGGCGGGCTGGGGAAGTAAAGTGGTAGGGGTGTAGTCTGTTCCAGGGATTTACCAAATGTTGAGATTTGAGAGGGTGGCTTAATGGAGTACACAGAGAGAGCAGACTGGAGGCTAGGCTGGATGTTTGAGACCACACAGACCGAAAAAGCTCTCTCCAGCAACCTTCCTCAGGTTGTATGTTGTATAATGAGATGCTGCATATTCTGATACATGTTTGCTGTATTTGTTGATGGGTGTTCATTGAAACACTGAACATGTTTAAATCTGGCTTGGGTCAGATATTTATCTTGTTGTTACTTGCCCTCTGAAATTTGAGTTGGCTGATTCTTTACCATATTACGATATGGAACAAAGGAACAGTATTTATTTCATCATATGAAGTCACTTTGAAGTCTCTTAATAAATAGGAAGCTCCCTGTATACGGTGTCTTGGACATGTCATGTCAAAGTCCTTGGTTCAACACTAGGGGGCAGTGATATACTGTTTGACATTTCCCTTCTATGTAGATTCCCATTTACACCACATGCACACGTGCCTCTCCCACTTGCATGCATGAAACGAGACCAATGTAATGACTGTGACACAGACACATACATCGACAAGAAACAATGTCTTGAGAGAGAAGAAAATGCCAATCATGGTGGCAACGTGTCGGCGTTTCCCACAAGGCCAAGATGCCAGGCCTACGTTCAGTTTTAGTCACGGTGAAGCTTCCTGAAGGCGATGGCAAACCTTTGGTTGGAAGAACACTCGGGTCGGACCACCCTGATTTCCATTGGCAGGTTAATTGACATTTTGCAGGGCCAAAGCTCAGACACTAGCGGGCTTTTTGCAAAAATATGTGGATTAGAGTGACAGAAAAAAAGGTAGGGAGCAAAAGAGAAGACAAAACAGTGTATTGGCTATCAGAGGCTTTCATGAATAAACTGCCTTGCTTTTAACTTTTGCTCTCTGGGACTGGCGAAGCACCGTTTAATTGCCATTTGAAGGGTTTAATCCCTTGCGAAGCTGAAACACATTATTTTTCTCTCTCTCGACCGTTAATAATCTTCCCCCTTTTCCCTCTCAAAGCGGTCAAACAGTGTTAACGTATTAGCACTTTGACCCTGGTAGACAGTCTTTTTTTTTTTTTAAACCACTTGCAAAATTGTTCACGACCGAGCTCGGTCGTCGTTGCTCAGGCCAGGACTCGGACAATTCACGCTTTAACCTTCATAGCTGTGTGTCTTTTGATTCTCGACAGAACGGACATTGACTGCCCCGCCCTTATTCGCCATTCATGTTAAAGAGGAAAGGAAAGAGAGGAACACATTTTAAAATGGAAGGATTTCTATTTCTAGAATGGAAGTGATAGATTTGTTGGGTATTACCTGGATTATATTTCTGCCACTGTACCACAGGTTACCCTTATATGCTACACTGTGTTGTGCTATTCCACATTTTTTAGCTTGTTTGGTGTGGCTTCAGGTTTTATTTTGTTTACCATCTACCCCAGGGATGGATGGGGTTGGGGGCCTCAAACCAATCTGAACTCATCATGAGGGGCCGCAGTGGTTCTCGGGTCTGTGTATCCATATCCAAATCTACACATGCAGTCAGAGCCCTAAAGAAATTGTTGTGAAATTCTACACATTTCCTGCAATTCTACACATTTTGCCATAGGGGGTGGAGTCCAATATTTTCCGTTTTTTAATATGATATCTGATGATCAATGGCCGACCCCGGTCTGTAATTCGACCATTAATAGCTTGCCGCTAGACTAACTTCCAAATCTGAAAAAAGTTAGCTGACATGGGCTAATTGAGTGACTGTCAGTGAGTGACTGTCAGTGACTGACATAACAAGAGAAAAACTGCTGATGCACAATCACATTTTGAAATTGAACCTTGTGTATTCTACTACTGGGCATTTCTATCGAAAATGACCCATGGCCACCAACATGTGAAGTTTATAGAGGTGTGTCAAATTAAATCTAAGAGTCTACATTTTGGGGAAATGAAGGCAAGAATACATTTTTTCAACCATTTTACATTTAAAAAATTAGGCATAAGTTAAGGCTTTGATTTATGGATAAACAGAGGGAAAAGGGTTCTTAGAAATTGTTTACCTTCTGTACATTTAAGAAATATTGCTTTGTGCCTTGTAATTCGATTACCAAAAAGACACATGTTAAGATATTTTCTCATTTCTCTCTCTCATGAGGGAGGATAATGAAAGTTCACAGAAGTAACTATAATGGTAGACCTACCAATTAGTTATTGTCATTTTACTAATATCAATATTGTTTATGAATTATTAAGTGATTAAAACTCGTAATTCTGGTACCAAATTGGTAACGGAATTACCCAAAAATCTGTAACGGAATTCCTGCAACTGAATTAGATACAATGGGAAATCATAATAGCCACAAACCACAGTTGGGTCACCTGCTACAGTGATCCTGTCCACTGTTATAGTGTCATGTTCAGCTTATAACTATTCTCTTTGTCTTTCTGTCATCTGGACAACCCCTCTCTCCCTTTCTCTTTCTCTCCAGTTATTGTCACCTCTCCCAGCTCTTACTGACACCTACCCATGAGCCCCCTCTCTTTCCATTTACTGTAACCAGCATCCTCACCTACTGAGCACTGACCGACACCAGATATTTAAAAACAATTTTTTTTAACCTTTATTTAACTGGGCAAGTCAGTTAAGAACAAATTCTTATTTTCAATGACGGCCTAGGAACAGTGGGTTAACTGCCTGTTCAGGGGCAGACCAACAGATTTGTACCTTGTCAGCTCAGGGATTTGAACTTGCAACCTTCCGGTTACTAGTCCAACGCTCTAACCACTAGGCTACCCCGAAAAGTAGTTGACATTTGGTCAGTCTACCTTGGTCACAGATGGACTGGATCAAATCTGAACCTGTCACAGACGTTTGTTTCACAAGTTTGGATAGGACAGTACAATACAATACAGTATAGTGAGTAGAGCACCGTACAGTACAATGCAGTACAGTAGTACAATTCAGACAATACCGTACAGAAAAGTATAGTTCAGGTGAGTAGAGTACAGTATATTGTATGGTACTCTGCTCTACTTTACTGTGCTCTACTGAACTGTTCTGAACTCTACTCTATCCTACTCTGCTGTGCTGAATTGTACTCAACTGTACCCTACTGTGCTCTGCTGCGCTGTGATGTCCAAACTTGTACAACAAGAGGAGAATAACATTAATATTCATAATCTTCCATTTCTGTGTAGTACAGATCAAGGACCTGTTAACGTAACTCCGTTACCTGGTGTAAATCCACTTCACTTATTGTAGCTCAATAACCAAAATATATTTTTTTTTCAGCAGAGTAGGGTAAAGCAGAACTAATCTCCCTGCAGGTGTAGTTTCCATGTGGACATTGCACAAACATGGCAAGCTTGAGTGTAGATACATTTATCAACAAAAAAATCCATGGGTGTGTTCGTGTTACAAACACAAGACATTTTCTGCGGTAAATGGGCAATCATTTTGATTTGCTTAGAAAGAGAGTATGCCTACACTTTACCTACAGGTCTATGGGGGAGGTTCTGTCTTCAAGTCTCCAGTGGGCTATGAAGTCCCTTCCATCTATGTATTGTAATGACAGGTTATGGGCAGGTGCAGTCAGGTGGCAGGAATCGTGGAGAGTTTACCTCAACCCATGGATCAAGGTGACTTGTCCTGGTGACAAGTCACCCACTTGTATACCCCCTTGTATAATTGTAATGCTGAGTGCAAGTTCAGACATCTGTATCAACCTGTCTTTTAGTCGGGGGACTAAAACAAACCACCTCTCCTGTCCACCATCTTTAGAAAAACCAGGTAGAGTTGGTACACAAAGCACTGATTACATTATCAGTGGTTGTTAGGTGAATTCCAGGACAGACAAAGGATAGTATTTTGACCTATGAGCAGATCAAATGTGACCATCCTGAAGTGGGACTGGTGCCTGCCACGTACTGCCTCAGCCATCTGCTCCTGATATGGTAGGGGGGTTCCCGCAGCACTGCTGAACAACAACTCTACCAGGTTTTGTTAGTAGCTTGTGAATTAAATTAAATATCATCAGTATACATATGTGACCAACCACCTGGATTCGGTCCTATATAGCAACATTTGAAATTGTGTTTTTTACATTGGATAAAAGTAGATCATATATACATACATGCAGTTGAGGAACAATGGGAAAGTAATTTTGCTTTGAAAATTGATAAACTTGTTATCCCACTTTTGAGAAAATGGGACTTTAATGTTTTGGTACACCTACTGGAGAGCTCTTCTTTGCCTACACCCATTCAGCATCGTTCACACCCTCTTAAACTTTAGACCCACCCGTCTCTTTAAGGATTCACATGTGAGACCATGTGCTAAGCAGAGTGCGTAGTGCAGGAAAACAACCAAAGTCTTCAAGACTAAAAGTGGTAAAAGTAGTAGCTCACAATAAGGAAAAACTCCAGGTAAATATACACTATCTAATCCTTGGCCTTTATCCTAATCTGATTTTGGTGCAGGTCACGTTGTTCTTCACATTGTTGTCTCTAGTAAACACACACTATATCAAATAAAATCAGATGTTTATTTGTCACATACACAAGATACAGAAGGTGTAAACGGTACAGTGAAATGGTTACTTACATAGTAGCAATGTCAAGAATGTCTAGATACAAATATTTCATCAATATTTTATAATTATTAGATGATGCTCTCCCAGGCACGCTTGTATAAATTGATGGGGCTTGTGAAAGAAATGCAAGAACCACCCCCCAGCCACGTCTAACTAAGTGAATGAGTCACTATTGTCTACACATGTTCGTGAAATACAATAGATGGCCTTAATCACCACGAGACACAACTATAAATACCTAGGTTTCTGGCTAGACTGTAAACTCTCCTTCCAGACTCACATTAAGCATCTCTAATCCAAAGTTAAATCTAGAATCGGCTTCTTATTTCGCAACAAAGCATCTTTCACTCATGCTGCCAAACATACCCTTGTAAAACTGACTATCCGATCCTTGACTTCGGCGATGTCCTTTACAAAATAGCCTCCAACACTCAGCAAATTGGATGCAGTCTGTCACAGTGCCATTAGTTTTAGTCACCAAAGCCCTGTGTACTACCCACCACTGCGACCTGTATGCTCTAGTTGGCTGGCCCTCGCTACATATTCGTTGCCAAACCCACTGGCTCCTGGTCATCTATAAGTCTTTGCTAGGTAAAGGTCCTTATCTCAGCTCACTGGTCACCATAGCAACACCCACCCGTCGCACGCGCTCCAGCAGGTGTATTTCACTGGTCATCCCCAAAGCCAACACCGCTTTTGGTCGCCTTTCCTTCCAGTTCTCTACTGCCAATGACTGGAATGAATTGCAAAAAATCACTGAAGTTGGAGACATATCTCCCTCACAAGCTTTAAGAGTCAGCTGTCAGAGCAGCTTACCGATCGCTGCAGCTGTACACAGCCCATCTGTAAATAGCCCATCCAACCAACTACCTACCTCATCCCCATATTTGTTTTTGTTTTTCTGATCTTTTGCACACCAATATTTCTACTTGCACATCCTCATCTGCACATACAGTTGAAGTCGGAAGTTTACATACACCTTAGCCAAATATATATATACACTCAGTTTTTCACATTCCTGACATTTAATCCTAGTAAAAATTCCCTGTTTTAGGTCAGTTAGAATCACCACTTTATTTTAAGAATGTGTAATGTCAGAATAATAGTAGAGAGAATGATTTATTTCAGCTTATACACTGCTCGAAAAAATAAAGGGAACACTAAAATAACATCCTAGATCTGAATTAATTAAATATTCTTATTAAATACTTTTTTCTTTACATAGTTGAATGTGCTGACAACAAAATCACACAAAAATTATCAATGGAAATCAAATTTATCAACCCATGGAGGTCTGGATTTGGAGTCACACTCAAAATTAAAGTGGAAAACCACACTACAGGCTGATCCAACTTTGATGTAATGTCCTTAAAACAAGTCAAAATGAGGCTCAGTAGTGTGTGTGGCCTCCACGTGCCTGTATGACCTCCCTACAACGCCTGGGCATGCTCCTGATGAGGTGGCGGATGGTCTCCTGAGGGATCTCCTCCCAGACCTGGACTAAAGCATCCGCCAACTCCTGGACAGTCTGTGGTGCAACATGGCGTTGGTGGATTGAGCGAGACTTGAGCACATCTGGGACATCATTTGGATTCAGGTCTGGGGAACGGGCGGGCCAGTCCATAGCATCAATGCTTTCCTCTTGCAGGAACTGCTGACACACTCCAGACACATGAGGTCTAGCATTGTCTTGCATTAGGAGGAACCCAGGGCCAACCGCACCAGCATATGGTCTCACAAGGGGTCTGAGAATCTCATCTCGGTACCTAATGGCAGTCAGGCTACCTCTGGCGAGCACATGGAGGGCTGTGCGGCCCCCCAAAGAAATGCCACCCCACACCATGACTGACCCACCGCCAAACCGGTCATGCTGGAGGATGTTGCAGGCAGCAGAACATTCTCCACGGCGTCTCCAGACTCTGTCATGTCTGTCACACGTGCTCAGTGTGAACCTGCTTTCATCTGTGAAGAGCACAGGGCGCCAGTGGCGAATTTGCCAATCTTGGTGTTCTCTGGCAAATGAAAAACGTCCTGCACGGTGTTGGGCTGTAAGCACAACCCCTACCTGTGGACATCGGGCCCTCATACCACCCTCATGGAGTCTGTTTCTGACCGTTTGAGCAGACGCATGCATATTTGTGGCCTGCTGGAGGTCATTTTGCAGGGCTCTGGCAGTGCTCCTCCTGCTCCTCCTTGCACAAATGCGGAGGTAGCGGTCCTGCTGCTGGGTTGTTGCCCTCCTACGGCCTCCTCCACGTCTCCTCATGTACTGGCCTGTCTCCTGGTAGCGCCTCCATGCTCTGGACACTATGCTGACAGACACAGCAAACCTTCTTGCCACAGCTCGCATTGATGTGCCATCCTGGATGAGCTGCACTACCTGAGCCACTTGTGTGGGTTGTAGACTCCGTCTCATGCTACCACTAGAGTGAAAGCACCGCCAGCATTCAAAAGTGGCCAAAACATCAGCCAGGAAGCATAGGAACTGAGAAGTGGTCTGTGGTCCCCACCTGCAGAACCACTCCTTTATTGGGGGTGTCTTGCTAATTGCCTATAATTTCCACCTGTTGTCTATTCCATTTGCACAACAGCATGTGACATTTATTGTCAATCAGTGTTGCTTCCTAAGTGGACAGTTTGATTTCACAGAAGTGTGATTGACTTGGAGTTACATTGTGTTGTTTAAGTGTTCCCTTTAGTTTTTTGAGCAGTGTATTTCTTTCATCACATTCCCAGTTGATCAGAAGTTTACATACACTCAATTAGTATTTGGTAGCTTTTCCTTTAAATTGTTTAACTTGAGTCAAACATTTTGGGTAGCCTTCCACAAGCTTCCCACAATACGTTGGGTGAATTTTGCCCCATTCCTCCTGACAGAGCTGGTGTAACTGAGTCAGGTTTTTAGGCCTCCTCGCTCGCACGCACTTTTTCAGTTCTGCCCACAAATCTCTATAGGATTGAGGTCAGTGCTTTGTGATGGCCACTCCAATACCTTGACTTTGTTGTCCTTAAGCCATTTTGCCACAACTTTGGAAGTATGCTTGGGGTCATTGTCCATTTGGAAGACCCATTTGTGACCAAGCTTTAACTTCCTGACTGATGTCTTGAGATGCTGCTTCAATATATCCACATAATCTTCTCCCTCATGATGCCATCTATTTTGTGAAGTGCACCAGTCCCTCCTGCAGCAAAGCACCCCCACAACATGATGTTGCCACCCCCGTGCTTCACGGTTTGGATGGTGTTCTTCGGCTTGCAAGCCTCCCCCTTTTTCCTCCAAACATAATGATGGTCATTATGGCCAAACAGTTCCAGTTTTGTTTCATCAGACCAGAGGACTATTCTCCAAAAAGTACGATCTTTGTCCCCAAGTGCAGTTGCAAAACGTAGTCTGGCTTTTTTATGGCGGTTTTGGAGCAGTGGCTTCTTCCTTGCTGAGCGGCCTTTCAGGTTATGTTGATATAGGACTCGTTTTACTATGGATATATATACTTTTGTACCTATTTCCTCCAGCATCATCACAAGGTCCTTTGCTGTTGTTCCGGGATTGATTTATACTTTTCGCACCAAAGAACGTTCATCTCTAGGAGACAGAATGTGTCTCCTTCCTGAGCGGTATGACGGCTGCGTGGTCCCATGGTGTTTATACTTGCGTACTATTGTTTGTACAGATGAACGTGGTACTTTGAGGCATTTGGAAATTGCTCCCAAGGATGAAACAGATTTGTGGAGGTCTAACATTTTTTTTCTGAGGTCTTGACTGATTTCTTTTGATTTTCCCATGATGCTCAAGCAAAGAGGCCCTGTGTTTTAAGGTAGGCCTTGAAATACATCCCCAGGTACACCTCCAATTGACTCAAATTATGTCAATTAGCCAGAAGCTTCTAATGCCATGACGTAATTTTCTGGAATTTTCCAAGCTGTTTAAAGGCACAGTCAACTTTGTGTATGTAAACTTCTGACCCACTGGAATTGTGATACAGTGAATTATAAGTGAAATAATCTGTCCGGGAATAATTGTTGGAAAAATTAACAAGAAATATCTGGAGCGGTTGAAAAACGAGTTTTAATGACTCCAACCTAAGTGTATGTAAACTTCCGACTGCAACTGTATATCACTCCAGTGTAAATTGCTAAATTGTAATTACTTTGCCACTATTGGCACTATTTTTTTGCCTTACCTCTACTTCATTTGCACACACTGTATACAGATTTTCTATTGTGTTATTGACTGTAAGTTTGTTTATTCCATGTGTAACTCTGTTGTTTTTGTCGCACTGCTTTGCTTTATCTTGGCCAGGTCGCAGTTGTAAATGAGAACTTGTTCTCAACTGGCCTACCTGGTTTGGGTATGTAGGTCATCCATACCCCACCCATCCATACCAGTTGTGACGCACTAACTTCCAAAATCTCCTTTTGGACGAGACTGATTTATTATCCTATTTACACTATGTAGTCAATTTCCACACTAAAATGAATGTTTCTGACCCGTATCGATGCCACATAGGCTGTTTATAACCAGATCAGTTGGTTCTAGGAAGCAGTTCCCGTTTAAGTCACTACAGTGTGTTACAATGTCATCATACATTCGACAAAGAGCCGAGCTGAGAAGTCGGTGGCTTGCACTTCGGAGTAGAAGAAAATGGGGCGTAACACATTGAACCACTCATACATCCAGAAGTGCTGCTTTTGCCATCACCTAGGAAACCGTTCCCAGCTGCTGCCACTTGCAGCCACACTCTTACGGTTACAGGAGAAACACAGGGTTACATGAGTGTAAAGGAAAATGTATAGTAAATGTGTGTGTGTGTGCTTTTAGCATGAGCAAGCCACTATGAGTGAAAGCCGACAACACACAGCTCTCCTTCAGCATCCTCCATATTAGGAAGGTTTATATAACACAAATTAGCATAATTTGCAGCAGCACCACAACAGCAGGCGGTTATGTTCTGGAACACGCAAAATCGCCACTAATAATCTACCGTTCAATCATCCTCGAGTGGGCTCAACTTTTTCCCAGCGATGTCGTTTGATACGAGTGCAAAGAATGCAATCATGTTCTCTTTGACACTTGTATAAACAGACAATGGCTGTGAGCTTGTATGTTAGTGGCTGCTGTAATCCCCCATACACTGCCTGTTTGTGTGTAAACAGCTTTTAGCGGCTTCCTACGTTTTGTCACCTGATGACTGTTGAGTGACATCTTGTGTAGAGTACAAAAGCGAGGAGGCCTCTTCTTAGTCACTCTTTTCCTCAGAGTAGTCATTCTACTGTTTTCCTCCAAAATGGAGGTTATTTTATTCTTCTCTGGAATGATAAAGTGCCTCTTAAAGGTTGGTCGCAAATGGGTCTTCCAATTGGACAATGACCCCAAGCATACTTCCAAAGTTGTGGCAAAATGGCTTAAGGACAACAAGATATTGGAGTTTGCATCACAAAGCCTGACCTCAATCCCATAGAAAATTTGTGGGCAGAACTGAAAAAGTGTGTGCAAGCAAGTAGGCCTACAAACCTGACTGAGTTACACCAGCTCTGTCAGGAAGAATGGTCCAAAATTCACCAGACTTATTGTGGAAAGCTTGTGGAAGGCTACCTGGAATGTTTGACCCAAGTGAAACAATTTAAAGGCAATGCTACCAAATACCAATTGAGTGTATGTCAACGTATGACCCGCTTGGAATGTGATGAAAGAAATTATAGCTGAAATATATCATTCTCTACTATTATTCTGACATTTACATTCTTAAAATAAAGTGGTGATCCTAACTGACCTAAGACAGGGAATTTTTACTTAGATTAAATGTCAGGAATTGTGAAAAACTGAGTGTAAATGTATTTGGCTAAGGTGTATGTAAACTTCCGACTTCAACTGTATCAATGACCTTGAAAATGTTCATCCTGATCTAAATCAATATGCATGATTTTGCTTAAACTGTTTGGGCATTCACAGTGTGTACAATTTTGACTCCTGTCCAAATGACCCAAGTCACCCCATTGCTCATCTCAAGCATGTACATTAAACGGAGATATACCCTTGTAATCAGGCACTTCATAAACAACTTAATTTTCATTAAGCCCAATAACGACACATTTACATTAAACAACGCTGAGATTAATGCCTCCAGCTAGCTACACTTGAGAGGGACGCTGATATTATTTCCCCCCTGAACCAGAAAGTATGAAATATACTTATACTTATAAGGAGATACAGTATTTACTTATAATGAGGGGACACTGAAGCAAATACTCAAGTGAACATTTAGGGGCCATGTGTATCAAGCATCTAGGATCAGGTATCCCCTTTCCATGTCATCTTATTCATTGTGATCTAAAAGGACAAACTGATCCCAGCCCCAGAAGTAGTTTAGCACTTCTCTGCTCTGTTTTCAGTAAGTTTAAGCATCTAGTCTCTCTAGCTTCCATTTCATGATTCCTTATATTATCTCACAGGAAAAAGCTTTGTTTCTCTCAAGTTGCCTCCTAAGTTGTTGTCCCATCTGTTCCTATTGAAGTTCGTCTGGCTAAAGACAAGATTAAGATCATTCAATGCTGCACACCTTCACTTTGTCTTATTGCCCATTAAAAAAGAGATTGGAGTTCCACTTTAAGCTATATTGTGTTGGCAATTTTGCCAGGCAATTGAAAGTAACTACAGTATCCACTCAATAAATGGTTAAGGATAGCAGGGAGATTGTTCAAGATTGACTTTGAAAATGGAAGACAGGAAATACCTTCAAACCGGCCACTAGGATCAACAATGAGCACTAATACCATCAAGTAGGCTTGGGTTTTGGTAGGGCGTTGTGGATGAGGATGGTAGATCAGTGTAATCCCATGACTCTGGATCAGAAGGTTGCATGTTTGATCCCAGTGGTGGACATTTAAAAAAATAAATGCTTTGCCCTATCCCAAACCCTTACCTTAACCATCCGGAGTGTGTGCCGACATTTAACCCTTCACTTCGAAAATTGACCACTTGAGAAACTTCTAATTCTGCAGTGAGCTTGTTGAGGAGAGACCCATAATGTCATGGTAACGTGGAGAAAGGGACATAATAATCCTTGGCATATTTTCCTCACACTTATAGATAATACACATGCTTACACGCTGGTGTGCGGACGACACACACGCGTTCACAATCACACCTGTGCTGAAACACACACACACACACATATGAAATCTCTCTCTCTCACATACACACGCCAATGTCAAAATAATTTATTTGCGATTTCACAAATATGAGCTGTGATTGCTGGTTGTCGAAGGTCAGTCAGCAGTTAATACGTGAAATGATTGGTAGAGTGAGGCTCGTTCCCATTATCTTGTCCCTTTCATAGTAATTATCGCTCCTGCTCTTTCTGCGCCACTGCTCTCGTCTCCCATCGCCATTGTAATCGTGATTGACTGGCGCCGCTGCCAAAACAGCGCCTCTGAAAAGGCATCAGACACCCATCTCATAACCGGACCGATGCTTCATCTCCTCCTTCACACTGACTGACTCTCCATCCGTCCGATCCTATCCTTTCATCCCTGTTTGAGGTGAAAATGGCAGCTAACATGTTTTGGCCCGGACCACACATTTGGGGGCTATAACAAGCTCTTGTGAAGATGCAGAAACTGATTGTCCGACGTCAATAACTCACCTGTGGATAAGAAATAAAGTGGACATGTCGCAGTGTTTCTGCTAAACTGACAGTCATCAAGCATCATCGATGTTTACACAGAAAAACATAGTCATACATGTCCTTACACGTGACACGCCCTCCTTCACTCACTTCCAATAGGGTCTGGCTCCAGCAGGTTTCACGCCACAGATGCTGTGAGACATACGAGATGTTACCGCCACCAACAGCATGGGTGGTGAAATTACAGTGACATGCGAAAGTATTCGGCCCCCTTGAACTTTGCGACCTTTTGCCACATTTCAGGCTTCAAACATAAAGATATAAAACTGTATTTTTTTGTGAAGAATCAACAACAAGTGGGACACAATCATGAAGTGGAACGACATTTATTGGATATTTCAAACTTTTTTAACAAATCAAAAACTGAAAAATTGGGCGTGCAAAATTATTCAGCCCCTTTACTTTCAGTGCAGCAAACTCTCTCCAGAAGTTCAGTGAGGATCGCTGAATGATCCAATGTTGACCTAAATGACTAATGATGATAAATACAATCCTCCTGTGTGTAATCAAGTCTCCGTATAAATGCACCTGCACTGTGATAGTCTCAGAGGTCCGTTAAAAGCGCAGAGAGCATCATGAAGAACAAGGAACACACCAGGCAGGTCCGAGATACTGTTGTGAAGAAGTTTAAAGCCGGATTTGGATACAAAAAAAATTCCCAAGCTTTAAACATCCCAAGGAGCACTGTGCAAGCGATAATATTGAAATGGAAGGAGTATCAGACCACTGCAAATCTACCAAGACCTGACCGTCCCTCTAAACTTTCAGCTCATACAAGGAGAAGACTGATCAGAGATGCAGCCAAGAGGCCCATGATCACTCTGGATGAACTGCAGAGATCTACAGCTGAGGTGGGAGACTCTGTCCATAGGACAACAATCAGTCGTATATTGCACAAATCTGGCCTTTATGGAAGAGTGGCAAGAAGAAAGCCATTTCTTAAAGATATCCATAAAAAGTGTTGTTTAAAGTTTGCCACAAGCCACCTGGGAGACACACCAACCATGTGGAAGAAGGTGCTCTGGTCAGATGAAACCAAAATTGAACTTTTTGGCAACAATGCAAAACGTTATGTTTGGCGTAAAAGCAACACAGCTGAACACACCATCCCCACTGTCAAACATGGTGGTGGCAGCATCATGGTTTGGGCCTGCTTTTCTTCAGCAGGGACAGGGAAGATGGTTAAAATTGATGGGAAGATGGATGGAGCCAAATACAGGACCATTCTGGAAGAAAACCTGATGGAGTCTGCAAAAGACCTGAGACTGGGACGGAGATTTGTCTTCCAACAAGACAATGATCAAAAACATAAAGCAAAATCCACAATGGAATGGCTCAAAAATAAACATATCCAGGTGTTAGAATGGCCAAGTCAAAGTCCAGACCTGAATCCAATCGAGAATCTGTGGAAAGAACTAAAAACTGCTGTTCACAAATGCTCTCCATCCAACCTCACTGAGCTCGAGCTGTTTTGCAAGGAGGAATGGGGAAAAATTTCAGTCTCTCGATGTGCAAAACTGATAGAGACATACCCCAAGCGACTTACAGCTGTAATCGCAGCAAAAGGTGGCGCTACAAAGTATTAACTTAAGGGGGCTGAATAATTTTGCACGCCAATTTTTCAGTTTTTGATTTGTTAAAAAAGTTTGAAATATCCAATAAATGTCGTTCCACTTCATGATTGTGTCCCACTTGTTTTTGATTCTTCACAAAAAAATACAGTTTTATATCTTTATGTTTGAAGCTTGAAATGTGGCAAAAGTTCGCAAAGTTCAAGGGGGCCGAATACTTTCGCATGGCACTGTACATTTAGAATTAGAAGCTAGGTAGCTAGTGTGTGCTAGCTAGTGTGTACTGGAAAGCTAGCTAGTGTGTAGGTACTAGCTAGTTAGAGGGTACTAGCTAGCTAGCCTAGCTGGCGTGTAGTAGCTAGCTGCACAAGCAACAGTGGTTAACGTAACGCCCTGGACCAGGGCTAGTGCCCCAACCGGTATATGCGTAGCACACTGACGTCCTGGAACAATGCTACTGACTCACACGAGACAAATAAACTTCTACAAGTTGCGCGCGCACATACCATTCGAAACGCAAAAAAATATGCATAATCTGTAGCTGGATGCTTCTCCTCACTTTTGTGATATGGGTAAGAACAATGGCAACACATTTGCTACATGCGCTCACTTAGGGCAACCCACACACTTCACAAAAACCTCTCTGCCCAGTGTTATTCAACCCTGTGCATATACCGTCTTTTGTTCCACTACTAACGCACGTCATTCAACTAATCATCAAGCACTTGATTTGGGCTGGAACAAAACCCTGCATATCCTAGTACCCAGGACCAGGATAGGAAAAGACACTGTCTGGTCCCGTATGCTGGATGTTTTGAAATGTCGAGACAGTGCCCTGGTTGATGACAGGTCTGAATGATACACCTTGTCAGAGAGGGGAGTTCATCAGCAGAGACGGAGAGTGTCATCGATCGAGCTGCCTAGAGCCTCGCCAGGTAACCAATTGTATTTATCCTGCTCTGGATAAAGCTCCCCTCCTCACTCTGACAGACGTTGGCAGACAGAAGCAAACACACACCGAAAATGCATACACACACGCAAACACGCAGAGAGACACATGCGCGCGCACACACACACACACACACAGAGAAAAGCACACATACATATTCCACTGTGACAGCCAGGCTGCCTGGATATGTTTGTGATATTTAGCAGACAGTGGGAAAAGTTGGGATCAAGCGCACTGGATCGGCAGCGGATCCACGGACAAAAAAACAAGGCTAGGAAATGGAGCTCCGACAGATATTGAAACACTTGTCATGCATCTGTATAGGCTTATTTTAGTAGTTTTCTTTGGCAGAAAAAAAAACTTGAAGTGATGGAAGATGTCCTCAAAGCTGAGGGGTCAATGTCAGCATGTCAACTTAATTTTTTTTCTAGAATGTTCCGTCACCTATACCATTCTGATTTGGGTGCAAAACAAGTATTTAGCAGGATGACAGTTGATAATGTGTGGCAAGAACCATTTGAGCATTTCAACAACCATTATGGCAATGACAGTAAACAGAATGGGAGATGCAAAACACTATTAAAGTGGCATTTCGCTCGCAACTCTAGCTTTAAAGAGGCAATGCATCACAAATAATGTACAAAGACGAACAAAGTTAAAGAGAAAATGAATTAGACGACTAATCTTTTAGCCAGGAGCTTTACCTATAATGGCTATAATCTATGGACTAATATGTTTGAGAGAGTACTTAGTGGCAATTCATATTCTGCGATGCCTCGAGGCAATGGAAGAACATTACATGTTTTTTTGTTTCTGTTTATGGTGGCCTATTTTTTTTTGTTGTTACTTTTATCATTATTTTATGTTCAGAAAGAAACTTCCCTCACGCAGACAAACAAACACCGATATGTGCGGCATTCAATCAGCAATGACACTGATACAGCAGATGTGTGTGGTGTTTTTAGAACCTGATATCTTAGAAAACCCATATGGCCGACATTATGACTTTTTGAATGTAAACAAAACAACAAATGTATTAATGTGTGAATACATTTGGCAGTGTTGCTGCTACAACATGTGTGGTGTTTGTCTGTGGTCAGAGTTTATACTTCCTGGTTGTGGACCTGGAAAAACCAACATGGCTGACAAAGTTCATGTAAACAAAACAAGAATTGTGTTAGTGAATGAATGAAACCACATACACTCGGGAATGTTGTTGCCATAGCAGATGCGTGGTGTTTTTAGAATGCAGATGGCCATGGTCAGAGTTTCTCTTCCCCTGGTTATGGACCTTGAAGAGTCTTGCTAATTAGTGAGGTGGACCAAAGCATCTGTCTGGTCATCTAAAAGTACCTCACCATGTGGTATTGTGTCAGCGACCGTCTGGCTGCGCGCCGGAGTCGCGCCTCGGCGGGTGGGGTTAACGTTGTAATTAGATTCTGCACAAAGACGCCCTCGCAGGTACTGTAGCTAGCGCTCAATTTCCCCGTGACCCTGACCCTTCGACATATCCTTACAGTCAAGTTGTGTGTTGTTGGTTTGCACAGTGCGTTTGCCTCAGAGGCCATTGTAGGCTTCTTTGTAATGCCAAAGGAAGATGGTCAACAAATCTTATACATCTAATAATCTAAAGATACTTGATTTAACGTCTGTGTTTCACCTTGTATTATGATAAGATCCATGCAAAGGAGAGTAGCATCATAACTACCAGGTGGTACGATGTCATTTATATTTTATTATGCATCTTTTAACACTTCAAATTCAGCTGATTCAGTTGAAACAGAAGAACCTTGTAGATTACATAATGAAAAACTGATCATTTTCTTTCACCACATTTGTCACGCTCTGACCATAGTTCTGATATTTTATTATTTGTTTTAGTATGGTCAGGGCGTGAGTTGGGGTGGGCAGTCTATGTTTGTTTTTCTATGTTGGTTTTTGTGTTCGGCCTAGTGTGGTTCTCAATCAGAGGCAGGTGTCGTTAGTTGTCTCTGATTGAGAGCCATACTTAAGTAGCCTGGGTTTCATTTTTGGTTTGTGGGTGTTTGTTTCCGTGTGAGTGTTTGGGCCACGCGGTACTGTTTCGGTTTTGTATATTTCACGTTTATTATTTTGTTCCAGTGTTCAGTTGTGTTTTTGAATAAATCAATATGGACACTTACCACGCTGCGTTTTGGTCCGATCCTTACTCAGACGAAGAGGAGGAAATCCGTTAAAACATTACAGATCACATTGGCTCAAGACATTGCAAAATTCCCAATTCCACAAGCTGGTTAAAAGGCCCAGCTACACCAACAGAGCCAAAATACATTTCATGGGGTCCGCAAGAGGCCTATGTACCAATTGCAAATCCCTGCAATCGAGGACTCTTCGGTTGCCCCCTCCCCCACAAGAATCATGAACTCGCTAGGCGAGCTCCTGGGTGGCCGGGCATAAAAGCTAATGAAGCACCCAAGTCCCCTTTGGAATATAATGAGTGCACTTCACTCTAAAGAAGGGGGCATCTCCAAAGGATTTGCAGAGTGTGTGTGCCTACTTTGCTGAGTTCTTAATCATGTCACAGAGGAGGAGCTTGATTATAGGAGCCATAAGTCAACTTCCACTCCTAGACTGAGTCCCAAATGGCACTCTATTACCTATATAGGGGGACCTGGTCAAAAGTAATGCGCCAAATAGGGAATAGGTTGCCATTTGGGATGTACACATAGGCTGGAAGGAATTATGGTACGCTTGATTGAATTCAGCACAGTTCAGCTTCGGTCCTCTTAGCGGTTGTCAGATAGGACTGGCTTTGTTCCTGCTAAAAGATGAGTCACAGGCAGCCTATAGAATGCAGGCCCTCTTATTCTTGTCCTGTTGGATCACCATCAAATTTGGCTTGGGTCGGCAAGTAGCCTAGCGGTTAAGAGCGTTGATTGTTGGGTTACTGGTTCGAATCCCCGAGCCAACTAGGTGATAAATCTCTCGATGTGCCATTGAGCGAGGCACTTAACCCTAATTGCTCCTGTAAGTCGCTCTGGATAAGAGTATCTGCTAAATGACTAAAATGTTGAACAAGTGCTTGTAACATTGACCAAATTGTTTAAGCAAATAGAAATGTAGTTTGAATTAGAGGCTACAGGGAGTTTCTACATAGCACTGTCATACCTTTTCAATTCATTTTCAGTAATACTGGTAGCTGGTAGTTCCTGGATGGAGCATCTCTCTTTCACAAGAATTTATGACATTTTACTACAACACACATGGACAAGTACTGTAGGGCTTGCAAGTGACTGGTCCAACACCAATTAAACACCACTGCTTTCAAAGCCTGCAAGGGACAGCTTTGTCAACTCCTCAACTTGAAAAGGCTGTCTATCTGTTTGCACCTACTAATGGGAGCCATTACGATAAAAGTTACTGACAACTAGGTCGACACTACAGTATGACGGTGGACGACAGTGCCATGAGATGTCTCCACCTGAGGCACACATCCCCACACACACCCTTCTTTAGATTTAGGACATTGGCTTGACAGAGTATGCATGTTATGGAGTTGAAAGGACCTCCCCCTCTTCCCTCCCTCTTTCTCTCCATTCTATCTCTCCATTCCCTTTCTGTCTTTTTGCATCGTGTCACAGTGTCATGGGTCACACCTGTCTGTTGCAGCTGTCAATTACTTCACCGAGTTACAGACTGGCACACAATTAAAGTCCACCTCACGCACTGCCCCACGCTGATAATGAGTTTCCCCAGCCATTGATCAAAGTCACAATCCCACTCCAGCCCCAACTGTTCCCAATTAACTTTTCATTTTTCCACCCTCTCTATCTAAGTCCATATCTTATGTTGAGTCAAGTGAGACTGTTTCTCTATTTAAGTCCCAATGCTCAAGCTGTGGGCTTCCCAAAACAAGGGAGTGGGATTCTAATTTTCAGTGTCACCGTTAGACTTTGTTAAAACTTTAAGGATGAAATGTAAGACGCTTTAAAGTAACAGTAACATAGCTGTTTTCTTTTGAAGGGTGGGTCAGGTGGCGGAGCCTCGAGGTTAAGAGCGTTGGGCCAGTAACCAAACAGCTGGTTTGAATCGCCGAGGCGGCAATGTGGAAAAATCGACCGTTTTGCCCTTGAGCAAGGCAGTTGACCGCCAACAACAACTGCTCCCCGGGCGCCGAAGATGTCTGTTAAGGCAGCCCCCTGCACCTCTCTGATTCAGAGGGGTTGGGTTAAATGCGGAAGACACATTTCGGGTGAATGCTTTCAGTTGTGCAACTGACCAGGTATCCCCTTTCCCTGGGATATTTCTAGAAAGAAAGCGAAGCTAGTAATTACTAAGACATAGCACGAAGCCCCTGAACTCTTGGCTGCTACAGTAATTACCTATCTTAAATCTGCACAATAACTGATTGGACTTTGTATTAATTCTCACTGATCTCATACACTTGTCCAGTCCTATACTATTACGCAGCAACTGCTACATACAGAAAGCTAAATTGCTATTTTCATCTTGCAGTGTGTAAAGTACAACAATACGTATACTACTACTACTACTACTATGCATAAGAGTGGTTCGCTTACTGGCGTGCACGCCATCCTAGTCTGTCAGGATAAATGGGCATCCTCCTCTAAATCATCTTCCCAACCGAGCCCCCTTCAAATCCTTTGCCTGCCGCTCAAGATCATTTAAATAGAGTCTGCAACTGATGATCAGTTGATGTGTGTACATATATGTTGTCATTACGCCAGTGTCAAGTCGCGAGTAGTGGAGAGGCCTGGCTCCCTCGCACATAATAGAGGTATAACATTGCTTGTTTGTTGGGTGAAAACCCAGTGAAGCAGGAGGTGAGAGATAGAGGGAGAGGAGTGTAGGAGGGAGGAGGGGTGGGATGGTGGTGTTGGCGTAACGGAATGAGCCGAGCATGGCAGCACACAGTGTTCGAAGCCGGCGGGCACGTGTTTCCATAAATGACAGTTCGGCGCAGATGTGTACCTCCTAGTCACGCTTGCCTATCTAAATAAAATGGCTGCCGTGATTGCTGCTAAGACCGGTGGCTATGTACTGTAGGTGTCTCTTATTTGGAATATTCAATCAGGGAGACTATTTTCAGCCCCAGTCTCTTCTTATAGTTTGAGCCAAATAATTCTAAAATAAATTGGCGAAGGTTCACAAGGTAAACACCATACCCCAAATGTTGGGATTTTCAAATTAGAAGCCTTCGGCTAAAGATCCGAATCTCGTGGTAAATACATGGTAATTAATTAATTTCTCTTCACGGCTCACTAGTGGCAGGAACCACGTTGAGTAATGAGGGAAGGGAACGGTGATAATGAAATGACTAGCGTACAAGAAGGAGGGAGGTAAAGGCTGGGGACAGTACAATTGCTCCATTGGGGTATATGTATATACGACCAGTGTCATTGTCATTGTTTACTGTTCACCACCTTGTACCCTTTGAAATCCAGAGCCAACTCCCCACATTCCGTGACCTATTGACCGAATGGGGTCAAGGTCATCCTTTGTTATCGAGTATGTGACTTGGTGAGGAGACATGCCTCATGTCAACTCAACTGTTGGGAAACTGTTTGGGGGAGCTATTGAATGGATGGAAGGATGGGGTGGAGGCGGAGTTGGGGGGAAGGGGGGGAGGGCCAGGCATGTACATGGCTGATAAGGTGTTGGGCTGTAAATAGGTGGAAGGACCCGTCAAAACTCTGTCACAACTGCAGACCTGAGACCGGGTTAGGTAATGGAGGATAGAAAGCGTCTGGTAGCCTAGTGGTTAACAGTGTTGCGCCAGTAACTGAAATATTGCTGGTTTGAATCCCTGAGCCAACTAGGTGAACTATGTTCCTTTGAACAAGGCACTTAACCCTAATTGCTCTGGATAAGAGTGTCTGCTAAATCCGGGTTTCGCGAACTTGGTCCTGGGGTCCCCCCTGGGTGCACGTTCTGGTTTTTGTCCTTGCACTGCACTGATTCAAATAATCAAAGCTTGATGATGAGTTGGTTATTTCAAATCAGCTGTGTAGTGCTAGGGCAAAAACCAACACGTGCACCTGGGAGGTTTTGGGACACCCTGTGTTACATGACTAAGATGTCAATGTCAATGCTTCAAGTTCTTACAGTGTCTCTTGATGCATTCCAGAGGGACTCTCAGGGATGATCAATTGAATGTAGCTCTGACACACTAACACTAGTTAAAATAATCAACCAATCATTAAGCCCTTGATTGGCTGAATCAGTTGGTTTGTGCTGGGCTAAAACAAACATGTGCACCCCTTTGGGATTGACCTGGAATGGACTGAGAGACAATGATATTATTGGAGCTGCAAAACAATCACAAAACATACAATATTATTGGCTTGTCTGTGTGGCAACATGTGCATGAAGAGAACAATAGAAATCAGTAGTCATAAGAAAACACTGCGGCAACCTGAGCCGAGCCATGTATGGCTTCTGAGTACCTGGACTGAATGATCGGGCTGTTATTTTTGTTGCCTGCATACTGGGACTATAATGTTGTTTACAATAACATAAAATCTACAACTTGTTTTTATCTCGATTTTAGTGAGTTCAGTGAGTTCCTGGGTGGTAAAAACAACTCTACTTCACTGTAAAAGGATTTGTCTACATTTAATGTGAGCGTATTTTTGCAATACGTCAGTGAGTATAGGAATAAGACTTAATGCTACAAGCCAGTTGGTGCTGTCATTCAAATAATAGGTCATCCTAGGGTAAATTAACTTGATTACAGGATGTCATGCCAACGGTTTCCGAGTCAAGCAGAAGCCAATCATCCCACGCGAGAGGCGGACAAATGGGTACGTTCTGTTTTCATACACCAATGGCAAAAACTTGACTTTTCAATCAAGATATTTTGCTACTATAATAACTTAACATGGCCCTTTGCAGCTCCAATTTAATGCGCCCATTCATTCTGTAATCCTTCAGAATGCAATTTTCAGCTGAACAAAAATGTAATTTTTACCTTTTCATGGCAATTAATGGGTCCAAAGTATGTCCTGAACTTACCAAGTGTAATTTGTGTGCTATTAAGACAGAAAAACATTCTGTTCAAATTCATTGCAATGGCACCCGAATTACCTTATCTCAATCTCTTCAATTTGATGTCTGAGTTAGGTCTCTTTGAATTATTGTGTACATAACGAAATTAACATGCATCTCTAATTATAAATATTGATTGGGTCAGTATTGACTCTTCACTGATAAGCCAAAACCATACTCCTAAAACATTAGCCGTTAATTTATCCAGTACAATGAAACTGATTAGAGCTGTTGCGTCATCACAATGTAACAACACCGTAATTGACCATAGGTAATACTCTATGAAAGTGACTCATCATTTGCCAGCATAGAAAGAATAGAGTTAAAAGAGGAATTAACATGCACACCAGTAAACTAATCTTATTGCTCCAAAAATCTACGTCTTAGAAAAGGGCTTGTACCAAAACTTTGATTGAAATAATTGAGGGAAATGACTCCCTCACACACAATTTTACCTCTGCACAATTATTATTATTAAAAAAAACCATCTAGAATAGTGTTAAACTCATTGATCTGACATGAGAACAGGATGTTTTAGGAGAAAAGGGAACATGGATCCACATAACCAATGAGTAGGTGGAATGTTTAATTCAAGCTTTGACTCACTACCTCATTACACTGCCCACTTCACCAGTCACTTACACTTAGCACTACAAAGGTCACAAGGAAATATGGACAGAACATAGCATTGGGTAGAGCTGGGTGATGTGGACAAAAATCCATATCTCAATAAATTGCCTGAATTGATGCATTTTTAACATGTATTATCCTTTAAACTACTACTGCTAGTTTGATGGTTGTAGCCATCAATTGTCCTATTTACAATCGCCCATGTTGGCAAACTTATTTCATTTCAAACTTCACATTTCTCTAGTTTAGGCTACTTATCGCAATAAACAATATCAGAAAAATGCCTGCGATCAGTGTGGTCGGTGTCGATCATTTTCTGTTTTTCGTCCCAGCTTTAGTCTTGGGTGAGTCCTACTGTACAAAAGGATGGACAAAGACAGCCAATGGTCACAGACAAAAAGTGTGGAAATCTTTCCTTGTTACTTCCCTTGTTACCTCCCTGTCACACCCTGTTCTGTTTCACCTTGTGAAACCAGTCACCAGTCGCAGACTGTCCCGTGGCCGAGAACGTTTCCCGACCTTCCTCGAAAGTCACTGAAGAGGGCCGAGTCACTGTTTCCCGAGCCCATGCAACTAGGCAGAGCTGGGCTATCGCCAGCAGAACGGCAACACAGGATCAGCACAAGGAGCTGTCTGTATTGCGGGACTTTTGGTAACCTCGTGCAAGGTAAAGGACCAGGCTCACCAGGGAGCGAGTACTCTGGTGGGCCATATGGAGAACTTTTCTGCTTCCCTTACTTGCACCCTTTTTCATGTCATTCTGCTATGGGGGAACCAGTCCAAATCTCTCCGGGTCCTCATTGACTCTGGGGCCGATGAGAGCTTTATGGGCGCCACACTGGCTTCCGAGCTGAACATCCCCACTCAGCCCCTCTCCATTCCCATTGATGTTAGCTCGGGTCACCCATAACACCACTCCCATCAACCTACACATGTCAGGGAATCAAATCAAATCAAATTTATTTATATAGCCCTTCGTACATCAGCTGATATCTCAAAGTGCTGTACAGAAACCCAGCCTAAAATCACAGCGGGACCATTCAGTTCCTGCTCATCAAGTCTCCTCAGATTCCCGTGGTGTTGGGAATCTTCTGGCTCCAGCGACACAATCCACCCATCAACTGGTCTAAGGGTGCTATCATGGGCAGGAGTCTGTCCTGCCATGCCCATTGTCTGAAGTCCGCGCAACCTGCCCTGGGACTTCTTCCTGGGTTCTCGGAGGTGGCACCGGACATCTTCTCCATTCCTGTGGGGTACCAGGACCTCCGGGAGGTGTTCAGCAAGGCCCAGGCCACTTCCCTTCCACCGCACTGCCCCTATGACTGCGGGATTGACCTTCTCTGTAGTACCACTCTGCCCCGGGGACGTCTGTACTTGCAGTCGGGACCAGAGACCAAGGCTATGGAGAACTACATTGGGTACTCCCTAGCTGCAGGATTTATCCGTCCCTCCTCCTCTCCCACTGGCATAGGGTTCTTCTTCGTGGAGAAGAAGGACAAGACCCTACACCCGTGCATTGACTAACGGGGACTCAATGACATCACTGTGAAGAACCGTTATCTGCTACCACTAATTTCCTTGGAATTCGAGCCACTCCAGGGGGCCACAATCTTCTCCAAGTTGGATCTACGAAACACCTACCACCTGGAGCGGATATGAGAGGGGGACGAGTGGAAGACTGCCTTCAACACAGTCAGCGGCCACCACAAATATCTGGTCATCCCTTTCTCCTCGACATGCTGAACCGGTGGCGGCTTTGTCACCGCCTGCACGGTCTGTACATGGAACAAGGCCCCTCTACAAGCTCTGGCTGGCCTCTTCCAACCTCTGCCCATCCCTCATCGCCCCTGGTCTCACATCTCCCTGGACTTTGTCATGGGCAACACCGCCATCCTGATCGTGGTGGATCGCTTTTCCAAGGCTGCCCACTTCATTTTTCTTCCCAAGTTACCCTCTGCCAAGGAGACGGCCCAGCTCATGGTGCAGCACGACGTTCCGGATCCATGGACTGCCCGTGGACATGGTCTCCAACCGTGGCCCTCAGTTCTCGTCCCGGTTCTGGAAGGCGTTCTGCACCCTCATTGGTTCATCGGCCAGCTTGTCCTCCGGGTTCCACCCCCAGTCTAACGGCCAGTCGGAACGAGCCAACCAGTACCTCGAGATCACTCTGCTCTGCCTGGTCTCCGCCAACCCCACCACCTGGAGCCAGCAACTGGTGTGGGTAGAATACGCCCACAATGCCCTTTCCTGCTCTGTCACGAGCCTATCACCGTTTGAGTATTCCCTGGGAGATCAGCCCCCTTTCTTCCCTGAGCAGGAAGAGGAGGTTGGCATACCTTCTGCATAGATGTTTGTCCGCCGCTGTCGTCGTACCTGGAGGAGAGCCTGGTCAGCCCTCCTCAAGACCACCTCCAGGTATCGACAACAAGTGGATCACCATAGGACCCCGCCTCCCCGGTATTATTTCAATCAGAAGGTGTCTACCCAACTGGGATCTGCCCCTCTGCTGTTCATCTTCTGTTGCCCCGTACCCTGCGTATACATCCCACCTTTCATGTTTACAGAGTCAAACCCATGTCTCACAGCCCTTTGTATCCTGTTTCTCTGTTTGTCCTATGGCCTATTTATTGTCTTTTCTATTGTGTTATTGACTGGACGTTTGTTTATGTGTAACTCTGTGTTGTTTGTGTCACACTGCTTTGCTCTATCTTGGCCAGGTCACAGTTGTAAATGAGAACTTGTTCTCAACTGGCCTACCTGGTTAAATAAATATTTTATTTTATTTTTTTAATTGTCCGTTGCCAGTTCGTCTTGTTTATCAAGTCAACAAATGTTTTGGGTCTCAGCTCCTGCTTTTTCCAGTCTCTCCTTTTCTCACCCTCCAGGTTTTGACCCTTGCCTGTCCTGACTCCGAGCCTGCCTTCCTAACCACTCTGCCTACCCCTGACCCCAAGGCTGCCTGCCAACCTGTACCTTCGTTCCCCTCTGGATTACTGACCTCTGCCTACCCCGACCCTGAGCCTACCCGCCGTCTTGTACCGTTGCCCCACCTCTGGTTACTGACCCCTCATATCAAATCAAAGTGTATTTGTCACGTGCGTCGTTTACAACAGTGAAATGCTTACTTACAGACTCTAAACAATAGTGCGAAAAAAGGTATGTTTGTGTGTGTGTGTGTGTGTGTGTGTGTAGGTAAGTAAAGAAATAAAACAACAGTAAAAAGACATTTGAAAATAACAGTAGCAAGGTTATATACAGACACCGGTTAGTCAGGCTTATTGAGGTAGTATGTACATGTAGATATGGTTAAAGTGACTATGCATTTATGATGAACAGAGAGTAGCAGTAGCGTAAAAGAGGGGTTGGCGGGTGGTGGAACACAATGCAGATAGCCCGGTTAGCAAATGTGCGGGAGCACTGGTTGGTCGGGCCAATTGAGGTAGTATGTACATGAATGTATAGTTAAAGTGACTAAGCATATATGGTAAACAGAGAGTAGCAGCAGCGTAAAAATGGGGTGGGGGGGGGGGGGGCACACAATGCAAATAGTACGGGTAACCATTTGGTTACCTGTTCAGGAGTCTTATGGCTTAGGGTTAAAAATGATTGAGAAGCCTTTTTGTCCTAGACTTGGCACTACGGTACCGCTTGCCATGCGGTAGTAGAGAGAACAGTCTATGACTGGGGTGGCTGGGGTCTTTGACAATTTTTAGGTCCTTCCTCTGGTACCGGGTAGTTTGTGTTGAATTGAAGTAGCTAAGTACCAAAATGTAAGCTGGTAAATATCAGATAAATACAGATGGACACAGTACCATAATAGAAAGTGCTGTTGTTATGATTGTTAATTCAATTGAAAGCCACTGTAGCAAGGCTGATGTCGTTTCATAGCCATACTTGGCTGTAGTCCGTCACCTCTCAAAGTGGAGCATCTTTTGGGTTGATCTATCTACTCGTACCAGGAACCCACACATAAACAACACTCCACCTTCCCTCAATTTTACAGCTTTTGCAGATTTGTATTTGTTTGTCCGACCGCAATTCCAAAATGATAAACAGGACAACATTAGCATCAAAACACCATTCTTGTCAGCGACATGGCGGGCACCTTGATTTAGTACACATGCTCATTAAAGAGAATATTTCTGATAGCGTTTATTTGCCTTTAAAGTGTGATTCATCACTCAGGTGCCTCTGTAATATGTTCCTGGGACACCATGAGTTATGGCTTATTAAATGAATCACTTTTAATGGTGCTTTACAGAATGGAAATGACCTCACCACCAATGCCCACACCTCCTCTCAATCTATTGCCGCAGTGACATATGCTTGGACCACACATGTACGTACACACACACACGCACGCACGCACACACACACACACGCACGCACGCGCGCGCACGCATACACACTCCACTGGTGTGTCTGTGTGTGAGGTATTTCCCTAATGGAAAAAATAACTGCGCCAGCGCTCCGTCAAACTATTTCCCGTTGTCAGCACAAATGTGCCGGTCGCTCTTCACTCTGCAATGAACACCAATGAGATTTATGGACGTCGATGACTGATTTCATTTCTCCCCCAGCACTCCTCTCTCACCCTTTTGAAACCAACCCAACACTTTAATTTCTCTGAAGTCTTCCTAAGTGCAATGAAATGCTAGAGAAATTAATAATCTGATGAAGTCCAAGGTTTTAATTTAGCTAAATTCTCCAGAGCAGGTTATAAATGCCTTTGGATCATAATTCAAGCATTGGAAAAAAAAAACTGTGCGTGTGTGTGTGTGTTGCCCTGCATCTTGAAGATGGGGAGCAGATGCTGTGAGATGGGATTTACGAGGCCACAGCACTTCTGACCATGATGAAGAAGATCACATACACACACACACACACACACACACACAAGCATTAGCCTGGGTGCAGCTGCTGTATTGTGTTTGATAAACGTTTAGAAGGAGAATTATTCACCTCAGCGTTCTTCACTACTGTGGTTCCAGAGGATGACATTATTACGTTTACATTTCTTACATTCTATTACATTTCTTGCTTCCCCTGGTCCAGATGCTCTTCATCTTGAGTTGGTCTGAATGTGTTTTCTTCGACTCAAATCGTACTTGTCCTGTAAAACCAATCACACAGATGTTTTTTTTTTGTGTTTGCCTGTTGTGCGTTTGACTGTTGTGGTTCTGTCGATTTCAAAGCTGATATCCCAATACCCTCACAGGAAACTTTTATTAATTTCATGGTACGGTATTATGTATTCAGACTTGGTAGAAGCATGTATGAGTCCTTTGTGCATGTATGAGTAGGAACATGTATGAACAAGTATGAGTACACGTCTCAATAAGAGAACTTGAAATACCCAGATAACACAACTTTTGCCATTATCCACCTGAATTCCATCTTCAGCCCTCTTAAGAACAGAACCCTTGTAATTACTAGTGAACATTTAAAGGAAACATTAACAGACTCCGCCACGTTTGTGGAATCACTGATGAAAACTCTCAGCGCCTCAAAGGTATACGCTTCGAATCAAAACGTCTAATATCGCCTCGTGTCACCATGTACGTCTCGCCTGCCTGGACCGTTATGGCAGCAGGGTGACTCACACTCAACAGGAGGCGTTCAAAAAGGCGAAGGCTGAAAAGGCACTGATTAACCTGTCGTGTTCCAGGCAGGTATCCATTAGCTCTGTCTAAACGCCATGAAATTAACATTTTCGCCCCGCCGTGGTGCCACCGGGGACTCATTGAACTGAACTGATATGTGCCATCTATACGTTTGCTCTTATGAATGTTCAGACCGGTTCCTCCATTCAACGCTTTTCCACTGATGTGCCTCCGAATGACCCTTTTTATTCCAACCCATGTCAAAGACACACTTTTCACACTTTGCCTCTCACGCATCTTAGAAGATCTCGTGGAGTGACAAGACCTGGAGTTTTTTTAAAGGTCTCTCACGGCGCTATGCCTACTGATGATAATTAGTCGACGGGGGGCCCGAAAGAACAAACAAGGCGTAAAAAATAGCCAGAGGAGAAATTCACTGTCTTAAGAATTAAGAACACATTTTTGAACCTCCAAAAGAGATGACGGTCAATTCTTGAGAAATGCACTTTGCATCAGTGTGAACTCTACTTTGTATTGGTCCTGATAACTGCACGTTCCAGTTTACTGCCTGCTGTTATTATAGTCCCAAATAGCTGCTTTCAACAGGAAGTCAACTGTATTGAATATGATTGACCTCAATGACCTCTCATTGATCATTTAAAGGCATAGATTGGTCACACGATGTAAAATGGCAAGTATAAAAACCGGCTGATACTGCAGTCCTTGAGGGCCAGGGTTTGGAATATCTAATAAAATGGGAATCTATAATTACCTTCATCCTCACTGACATTTTTGCATGTTTTGGGTGTCTTTCTGTAACCCCCCCCCCCCCACACACACACACACACACCCCACCCCAGTGTGGAGTTTCCGAGTGACTGTGTGTTTGACATGATACTCGGGGTAATAATTTGCCGTCCCTGGTAAAAATTAAGTGGGCAATTACCCGGGATTGAAGTAAAAAAATAATTTCACGCCAGGGGCTCCTTTTCAGTCAGCAGGTTGGTTCAAAGGTTTAGTATCTTCTCTCCCGTCCTTCTGTCCCTCCTCCTTCTCCTTCTCTCACTGTATATGTGTTCCCCTGTCATAGAAGAATAGAGAGCATGGTTGTTCTGATGTAGGATTTGATAGATTTGTTTTCTGCCGCATTCATTTGCTCCATATCAGAAAGTTGACAGGCCGTAAAATGAAAATGTGCCTTAGACTTTCAGCGTGACTGTTTGGGGTCAAAATGTGAAGGTTCTCCCTGTGCATTCCTGATACACGTTTCTCTACATCTTAAAGTGCTTTACATACAAATGATACAGTGGGGCAAAAAAAGCATTTAGTCAGCCACCAATTGTGCAAGGTCTCCCACTTAAAAAGATGAGAGAGGCCTGTAATTTTCATCATAGGTACACTTCAACTATGACAGACAAAATTAGAAAAAAAAATCCAGAAAATCACATTGTAGGATTTTTAATTAATTTATTTGCAAATTATGGTGAAAAATAAGTTCACACACTGTTGCTGGTATTTTGGCCCATTTCTCTATGCAAATCTCCTCTAGAGCAGTGATGTTTTGGGGCTTTTGCTGGGCAACACGGACTTTCAACTCCCTCCAAAGATTTTCTATGGGGTTGAGATCTGGAGACTGGCTAGGCCACTCCAGGTCCTTGAAATGCTTCTTACGAAGCCACTCCTTCGTTGCGGTGTGTTTGGGATCATTGTCATGCTGAAAGACCCAGCCACGTTTCATATTCAATGCCCTTGCTGATGGAAGGAGGTTTTCACTTAAAATCTCACGATACATGGCCCCATTCATTCTTTCCTTTACACGGATCAGTCGTCCTGGTCCCTTTGCAGAAAAACAGTCCCAAAGCATGACGTTTCCACCGCCATGCTTCACAGTAGGTATGGTGTTCTTTGGATGCAACTCAGCATTCTTTGTCCTCCAAATACGATGAGTTTAGTTTTTACAAAAAAAGTTATATTTTGGTTTCATCTGACCATATGACATTCTCCCAATCTTCTTCTGGATCATCCAAATGCTCTCTAGCAAACTTCAGACGGGCCTGGACATGTACTGGCTTAAGCAGGGGGACACGTCTGGCACTGCAGGATTTGAGTCCCTGGCGGCGTAGTGTGTTACTGATGGTAGGCTTTGTTACTTTGGTCCCAGCTCTCTGCAGGTCATTCACTAGGTCCCCCCGTGTGGTTCTGGGATTTTTGCTCACCTTTCTTGTGATCATTTTGACCCCACGGGGTGAGATCTTGCGTGGAGCCCCAGATCGAGGGAGATTATCAGTGGTCTTGTATGTCTTCCATTTCCTAATAATTACTCCCACAGTTGATTTCTTCAAACCAAGCTGTTTACCTATTGCAGATTCAGTCTTCCCAGCCTGGTGCAGGTCTACAATTGTGTTTCTGGTGTCCTTTGACAGCTCTTTGGTCTTGGCCATAGTGGAGTTTGGAGTGTGACTGTTTAAGGTTGTGGACAGGTGTCTTTTATACTGATAACAAGTTCAAACAGGTGCCATTAATACAGGGAATGAGTGGAGGACAGAGGAGCCTCTTAAAGAAGAAGTTACAGGTCTGTGAGAGCCAGAAATCTTGCTTGTTTGTAGGTGACCAAATACTTATTTTCCACCATAATTTGCTAATAAATTCATTCAAAATCCTACAATGTGATTTCCTGGATTATTTTTCTCATTTTGTCTGTCATAGTTGAAATGTACCTATGATTAAAATTACAGGCCTCTCTCATCTTTTTAAGTGGGAGAACTTGCACAATTGGTGGCTGACTAAATACTTTTTTGCCCCACTGTGTGTATGGATTGATCTTTTGTATAAAAGCACACTTTTTAAAATTCGTATTTAAAAAAAATAAAACAGCAAAAATTATTATTTTTGGGCGGCAGGTAGCCTAGTGGTTAGAGCGTTGGACTTGTAACCGAAAGGAATCCCTGAGCTGACAAGGTAAAAATCTGTCGTTCTGCCCCTGAACAAGGCAGTTAACCCACTGTTCCTAGGCCATCATTGAAAATAAGAATTTGTTCTTAACTGACTAGCCTAGAAAAATAAAGGTAAAATGAAATTCAAATTCAAATTGTGGTGGGGGTGATACTGTGTTGGGAAGCTGTATTCCATTTTCTCTTGTTTTTAACGGTAGTTTCCTGAACCCAATTCATAATTAACAAGTGACAGTTGTGGATAGAGTCCTGCTTTTCAGGTAATTAGATTCAATTAAAATGCATGGCGTCTTCCAGTGATACCAACAAACTCTAATTAAAATGAATTTGATGAAAACAGGGGGAAGTATTGTTTTCTCATTTGAAAACAAAAGGGAAAGTTAAAGGAGAAACAGAAACACTAGAAGAGAGGAAGAACTAGTTGTATGAATAACATTCCCCATACAGTCATAATTAGCAATTATGATTTATCAAACTTTTACTGATTTTCCTTAAACAGTTGGCAGAAATATTTTATGCATTAATATTGTGTTCAATAATACCTATGCATTTATATGGCAGGCCTAGTTGCATGAACAGATACCGTGTAATGACACATCGTTTGAGCATAGGTACAGTATATTACAGTTTGTGGAGCAAAAGCAATCTATACAACAGCTATTCTGTAGTGGTCATGCACCGACAGTACACGTTTTGAAATGGTACACTGGATGGGATACAGTTCAACAGAAATCGAGTATCTAGCACACATCTTAACAACAGTCACTTTACTGTTGTTTACTCCCTCAACTCAACAGGTTCCAAAGTAGTAGGAACCAACCAACTAGCCAGTTCCTTTGAACTGTTCCTCTGTGTCCCTGTAAGACCGAGCGTGATGCGAGCCCAGAACAAGTCCGTAGCAGCCCACTCCGAAGGAAAGCGTCGTCGAGTGCACGACACCCTATTGCTCTTTCCGCCTGGTCCCCCAGCCTGTGTCATCGAGCGGCGCCGGATGATGGAGCACTCTCATTCCGAGTTGAGAGAGTCGGCCAGAGACCCAGTTCTTTAAATATACCCTACCTCTGCCTGCCTCTCGATCCAACTCGTTCAGAAAGATAAATTGACTTTGTGACGTCCGCTCAGATCGCATACTGTCCCTGGGTTTTGATAAACAAACCACATGTTTGTTTGTGTTCAATGTATAGTGTGTCACATGGGGATCATGTGACCCTTTTCTAGTACTCATAAGTGTCATAGGGGGTTTTATACAACGGTTGGGTCTAATCCTGAATGCCGAATGGTTAAAATCGCATTCCAGCCGGTGTCTATTCCACAAGTTACCACCGGCTAAATCTATGACGTTAAAATGCCTATTTACTCTGTTCCATCTGAATGAGCAAACCACTGTCTCATCAGCCCAGCTAAGCAATTTATAAACTTGATATCCACTATAAAAACTATAGTGGATATCAAAAAAGCAACATTATTTCACATTTATTTTAGATTAACATTTAGTTTTCAACAGCGGAGTCAGATTGCTCAGGTCTAAAATGGGTACTGGGATTTATTTGGGGGGGAATGTATTACATTGGCATGGGTATCATATTGGTGTATTTGTGCTTGATCATTACTCTGCGGGTGCTGTCAGTTGTTCATCAAAATGGATACATTTTCACGCAGACTATTTTTTAAATCTAGTTGTAGTATTTTTTTCCATCACCCAAGCTGCTAAAATGCATGCATAATCTATACTGCCCCTAGTGGCTTTACATAGCAATAGCAAGACACCACTACTGTAATTGTATAGTGCTTAATTAACTCAAACAGTTCTGTGTAGAGAGAGACATTAGAATATGTTTAGCTAGTCACGGGAAAGCAATTGGAACCGTGAAATAAATATATGTTCTAGCAAATCTCATTTAGTGGTCGACTGATCACACAAGATGATGCTCGACTTGACAATTCACCATCCCCCAGTGTCTCATATTTGGTTCCCTTCTCCATTATATTTGACCTTTTCTCCATTTCAGAAATAGATGAGTAGCTTTCCCCAAAAATGTGCTATCTAATTTTCCACTTAGACGTGCGATATCACCAGTCAAATAATTTAGTTGTCAGCATCATTTCAGTGTAATGAAAATTCATTTGATGAACACTAAACTGACTGGATTGTCAAGGAAACTCTAATGGCAAATCCTGTTACACAAAATTAGTTGGAAGAAACACGTGCACTCAAGTAACCCACGTCTTTGATACACTGTTGGTGTGTTCTGACAACATACAGGTCTGTGTCAGTCATTTACGCCGTGAGGGCCAATTACTTTAGCTCTCAAACACCCAGGTCTGTTAAAATGACGAGCCTCAAGAACATCTCCAATGACATTTGAAGACCAGAGTATTTCAGGTCAAGAAAAGTAGATTCTGCACATGACTTGCATTCACAATGCACAAACCACAATGCAATTCTTCACCAAAGCAACAACTTGGGCAAATGTTATATTATTTCGTACAGTCACACGTCAGGTTAACTGTATTTGGTTTAGCGTTCATGCTTGGAAACCAACAAAGCCAACATAGCCTAAGATAGAAGAAGAAGCAGAGAGGAAAACCTTTGACAATATCCCTCAGGGCAGGAGGCCCTACTTACTGTATCTACTTCAGTATATTAGAGTATATAATCACGAGGAGGATGTAAATGCTTCCTTTTCATTGAGGTCAAATCAACAATTTAACCTCCCAGATCGAAGATTGGTCCCCCTCAAATACTTTGACAGTTCTGCTGCATAGATGCATTTCGTGAAATGTGGTTTCCCAGCAAGCAGCAGGAGTGTAAAAGTCAATTTTCACTAAAGTACCCTGAGATGTTGTAAGGCCATTTATATACAATGTCTTGCCTCCACACACCCCCCTGGCACTTTGTAAGCACTCTGTAGGCAGCTCTGTTTGATGGTAAAATCAACACAAATTTCTGTCTTTCAAAGCCTTTTTCACAGCCCCGTTTGTGCCTGAAGGGTAAACTAACATCCATTCTATGTTGCCTTTATGAGTCATTCCCAAACACAAAGAGATCATGATGCATTTGTAACTTTGCCAAGATTGAAACTTCAGATTTCTCAGCATTCCCACATTGTCGTCGCTGTGGTTTTGTAGATTTAATGATGCTCATACTCGGAGACAGCCGACAACGGATTCTTTACCATTTTGGATGCACGGAATCAATTAGCCTCGACGTTGAGGAAGTGTTATTTGGTGCGCTTCCTGTGCAGAGTTTTGCCAGCTGTCATTTGATTTCACTGTCTTAGCGGAGGTAATCTAACCCATGCTGGGCGCCTTGACACTCTTGGGATCACATCTTCTCTTTCTGAGTGAGCAAGTACTTTGCAGTGGAAGAAGGGACGCCTTTCCCCTCCATTACAATAATAATAATAAAGTAGAGAGGAAGGAGGGAGAAGCCCTGATGAGGAGTTTGATGGTAGGGAACAAAAATGCAGAAGACATAGAATGAATGGCCTCATCAGTGGTGGCTCTTCTCGTTCACCACCCACTTTGATGGGATAGCAAGTCTGACTGAAAGGAATCAGAACCCGTGTCTACTGTGTGCCACAACACTGGGTCAGCCAGTTAAGCTAAAGCCTAGGCATTAGCTCGGAGAGCTAATGCATGTAATCAAGGGAACTCATCTCTCGAACCTCTGTTACACACGGTTGGTGTCAAAGGTCGAAGTGAGCTGACTCGTTAGCCACAGATTGGTCCGGCAAGACTCTAAACCAGCCACAGTCATTGTGTGTCTCTCTGCAACTTAATTGGTGGCGCGTGACAATACTCTGAATGTATGTGTTATACAATTTGTTATTGTCGTCAGCTGAATGCACTGCTTAGTTCATAGAACCATCTTGTGTAAGTAAACTTTGATATCTGCTCTTGGCGGCGGGAACAAATCCAGAGGTAAGAGTGGGTTCTAGTGTCTTTAGTGCATCTTGAAAATCAAATATGAATTGAGAGAAATGTCTCTAGCTTTTGAATGGTTAGAGGTGGTAGACACTATGACCCCATGCTGGAAAGCTGAGACTCTCAGGAACACGTACTGTATGTGTCTTCCGTTTCTACGACGCACACAGGACTCGTTACAAGGGAGAATGAGGAATCTGCACATAATTGCTGGGGGGAACAAAATTGATTCTCCACAAAACATCATGGACAAAGATTGCTCATCATCTTCTCTGATGTTTTCCTGAACTTTCCAATACCTTTCTGATGAATTTCAATCACTCCAAAGCATATAGAGTACTTCCTTCAGATTTAATTAAATGTGTAAATATCTTTGTGCTATACAGTGCCTTCAGAAAGTATTCACAACCTTTGTTCTTTCAACATTTTGCTCTGTTACAGCCTGCATTTAAAATGGGTTAAATTCAGATGGTGCGTCACTGGACTACAGACAATACCCCATAATGACAAAGCGGAATTATGTTTTTCGAATTTTAAAGAAATTAATCAAAAATAAAAAGCTGACATGTATTCAACCCCTTTGTTACGGTAAGCCTAAATAAGTTCCGGAGTAAATATTTGCTTAACAAGTCACATACTAAGTTACATGGACTCAGTCTGTGTGCAATAATAGTGTTTAACATGATTTCTGAATGACTACCTCATAAATGTAATCCCACACATACAATTCATTATCTATACGGTTCCTCAGTCGAGCAGTGAATTTCAAACACAGATTCAACAACAAAGACCTGGGAGGTTTTCCAATGCCTCACAAAGAAGGGCACCTATTGGAGAAAAAAAAGAAGACATCGAATAACCCTTTGAGCATGGTGCAGTTATCAATTACACTTTGGATGGTGTGTCAATACACCCAGTCACTACAAAGATACAGGTGACCTTCCTAACTCAGTTGCCGGAGAGGACCGAAACTGGCCAATGGTGACTTCAAAATAGTTACAGAGTTTAATGGTTGTGATAGGAGGATTGTTCAACAACATTGTAGTTACTCCACAATACTAACCTAAATGACACAGTGAAAAGAATGAAACCTCTACAGAATAAAATAGTCCAAAACATGCATCCTGTTTGCAATAAGGCACTATAGTAAAACTGCAATAAATGTGGCAAAGAAACAAACTTTAGTAGATTTTGAATTCAGGCTGTAACACAACCAAATGTGGAATAAGTCAAGGGGTATGAATACTTTCTGAATGCACTGTCACTTTTGAGTTAATGGAGAAAGGGCCAGATTCAAAAGTTTCTAATTATTTCTACATATGTTTCTGATACCCCCAAGAGCCTACAATAGGGAATTGTATAGCTTGATGGAATATCATTTTATTCTAGTATTTTAAATATCATGTGTGAATCCATTTCATATCAAGTATGAATCAATTACACTTCGTGACATCCCAATCCTCCTTCTCTGATGGATTTAGGGGTTCGCCCAGCTAGCTTGTTTCACAAAAGTCGCTCCCTCAGAAATATTAGTGACAACCACTGCTCTAAACATTTGAAAGAGTTGAGTCAGGCCCATAAACTTTTATTGGGAAATGAATGCTGGAACACTTTGTCAGCAAGCTACCCCATCTTCAGACAATATTTTATGTGAACGTTTTCATCCCTCATTGATAGTGACAATGAAAGATTTTCATGCCATTCCTACCAGTTGCTCAAGGCTGACAAGTGCTTCAGGTTGTTATCGGACCGGAGGAGAAACAAAAGTGAGTTTCGCTCTGTCACTACTCACCTGTTTCTCACGCTGAACACAGAGGACTCCCTCGCCAAAGACCTGCTTTCACAGAGTCTCTGGTCATCCATTTTAGCAGTCTCAACACTGAGCATGGCAGAAATCCTGTATACCCACCCCTCCCTCTCTCCCTTTCAATCCATCTCTCTCCTTCCCCCTCACTTATACCATGACTGAATTTTCACGCATCATCTCAGTGAGTGTATTGGAGTTGATGGGGTGCGGAAAATGACGAGGATAAGAGTCAGACAGCTCCTGTTCTGCCACTCACTGCCCCCCCCCCCCCCCCCCCCCCCCCCCCCCCCTCACTCTCTCGATCCCTCTCCCCACCCTGGCTCTGCAGTGTGTGCTTGATGGGCATGTCTGGGCATGTTCTGCTTCAGGTGGGAGAGTTGAAGGTAATATCTGGATTATCCAGCCATATGCTCTTCAGGGGCGAGACAGGGAGCCTGGTGTCCTGGGGCCACAGCTAGGGACCCCTTCACCCCCTATGTAAAAGGGACTCCTTGTTTTCAAGTCCATGTCAATGAAAACTGCTATTTAATAGTGATGGGTTGTTCGAGAATGAACAGCTCTTTCTGAACAGCTCTTTTTGGTCAACTTTGTGAACCGAGTCGCATCGGTGAAAGAGCCGTTCATTTTCTTGGTCAAGTACACAGTTAGCAGGTGTTATAGCGGTGCAGCAAAATGCTGATGTCACTAGCTCCTAACAACGCAATCAAATTTGAATAAGGCTACTTCTGCTTTTTAGAGCTCACAATCACTCTGCAGTGAGGATGGTGAATCCTCACTGCAGAAACAATAACAAGTGGGGAGAGCACCTCATTCTGGGTCACGATCATCTTGCAGTGCAAAAATATATATATATATATATTTTTTTTTGCAGGTGATGTATTAATTTGGTCAGGTAAAAATGTATTTGTAACGTGCATGCACGATCTGACATAATGGTAGCCTACCGTTTGGAAGCTAAAATGATGTGTCTCTTTTATGTGAATGGAGCCAAATGATGCGGTTCACCGAAAAGACTCAGAATGCCCATCACTACTACTTATGGATCTGTGCAAAACCAGTGCAGCAATAAATTTGACTATCAATTCCATTCAAAAATTACAAGCCAGTGCAATTGACAGATTCTACGTTATTTTGTCTTCTACCATAGCTATGCTATTTCTACATTCCGATACTAGAAAGGCATTACATTTCATTATATTTTGCTTCCATTATAGCTTCCTATTCATGCCATTTTGCTGCATTTCAGTGAAGCTCCTTTGTTTTGAAGTGATTGATTTGAATTACCTTGTGTCTTAAATCTTGGTCATATTTTTGAAGAGGCTTTATTCTAATCTGGGTTACTTCAGCTCTGAAAGGCTCTGGCGCCGTCAGAAGAATGGAAAGAGATATTGTTCCTTTTCCCGCCACTCCACTTCCCTTTTGATTTCTTATCTCTTTTATTAGCGCCTCGTTATTACTACCGCTCGCTCCCTGGCTTTCATTATCCCTTTTTTTATGCCACAATATTCCCCTGGAATTGTTATCGTAGGGAGAGTTCATCTTGTCACGCTGTTTATATATGATTGATTTGTGGGGTGCTGATCACTCCGTCCACCCCTTGCTCAGTGCCGACTTAGCGGATCCAAGGGGTTAGTTATTCATTGGTGATAGACATCTTTATTAGAGGAAGAGAATGCTTTAAACCCTTAAGCACAGGCATTTATCTGGGAGCGCTGGCGTCTAGCTGCCGAGCAGCCAGACAGACCGGGGCTAATCCATCACGGACGGGGCGATGGCCCGAATGCCGACCGTTTGCCCTCGCCGTCAGCCTGAAGGACTGAACGAGGCCCCGAGTCTGAGGGAGGCCTGAGTCTGAGGGAGGCCCCGAGTCTGAGGGAGGCGAGGCGGGTGTGAGTGGGGAGTGCTTCCCTGCATCATCTCCACTCTCCACTCCCCCCCAGTGTTTACCAATAGAACATAATTGTCCTGTCAGTCAGAGGTCAAGGTTAAACTAACCATAATAGGGGATGTCAGTGTTTTTCAACCACTATAAAAAATTATAATCCATAGAAGCGCCAGGGAAACTCTCTCTCTTATAACATAATATAGAGTTTACAGCAGTCTATCTTCCTTCAGGGTTTTTTTCATGGCTGCTAGGCTGAAGCAAAAAAGCAGGAGCCCCTGAAAACATTTGTGGGACTCAGCCTATTTTCCAGTGAGCGGATGGCAGCCTGGCTCATGCCTTTATGTAATCATGCGTCTGGGTAATGAAGTTGGTGTTTGCCCTCCTTTGCCCGCCAGTGATGGCAAATGTCATTAAGGCTTGTGAAGATGGTGATTCAGAGCACTCGCATTAAGCTGCGTCTATGAACATGACTTGTTATTTAAAGACCCATCATTATCCTCTCCCTGTGGCATGACAGCAGTTGGCTTCAATACTTAAGGGTGAGGAGTTTTCATTTATTTCCTGCTCTTTAGCCTTTCTGAAATGGAGTTGGGTTGCTTTACCCCATCTCATGTTAGTCATGAGAGGTCTTTAATATAAAATGGATTAGCATAACTGGTCACAGTAACGTTGTGTATTTATGTAATGGTATTTAAGGGTTGAGAATGCACCGTTTTTTCATGGTACTCATATATGAGGTCTTGACATAGTTATCTCTTAACAAAATAGCACTTACAGTACATGCTATTGGTAGTTCAAAAGTTATCTTGGCTCAAATGAAAAGTTGCGCTCAGAAGTAAATCCCCTTTGCTGGAGGGATGGGTTGCTGTGTTAATAGGTGTCAGTCGCCATGAAATGCACTGTTCTCCATCTCCTACTTTAGATCTGACAGCAAAATGAGGGGCTATCGCTTTAGTGGGAAATAAGATGTGAGATCGAGTGTTGCACTGAAACATCACTAGATTTATTTTCCCCTGGCATTTTGAGCCAATTGATTATTCATGCTTGGGTCGCCAATTTACATTAGCGACCCGGATGCCCCCCTAAGATGATTGCTTACATGCGCTTCAGTGATCTATATTTAAAAGTTTAATTACCATTGGTGAGCCATTACCCTCCATCCCGGCATCACAGAGTGTGGGTAGTAGCGGCCAAACTCCACAACACTAATTACAGATTGTTGACGAGTTACGGTTCGTTCCCAGACATTCGGCCATTGCAGTGACCGCTTGGTAGGCCAGAGGGGGTTCAAGGGGGCAGTCAGTCTCACTGAATCCCACGCAATGACCTCACTTCCTCTTTTCATGACAGCTCTCTGATTAACGCTATAGGGGGAAGAAGTATGACTCTATTTATGCCGTGGAAAATTGTTTTTTCTTTGAAAAATTTGTATCAAATACCAACTTCTCTCACCATCTCCACCAATTTGAACCACACATTTCTCCCAGTGTTCATTGGGAAACGATGACAATAGATACATTTTTTTTCACTGTCATGCCTTGCAAAATGGCATAATTATACCACTGTTGTCCCACTTACATCACTCACTCCTCATGTGTTCATTATCTGGGATTGAGGATGTGTCAAATGTTGTTTTTATTTAAATTCATTTTATTTCATTTTATAAATGAAGAGTAGGAGTTGTGCCATAACTCTTTTTTAATCACTGTTTCTATGTGAAGTAAATGCGATGGTTTTTAACCCTAAAAGCTCCAACATATTTTAACCCCAAATTGGAAATTATGACAAAAAGACACAACAGTAACACTTTTCTTTAATTAACCGTTTGTAACACAAGTAAATTGTTTAAATTCCCCCAAATGATTGCACATTTATTGTAAAATGTGATGTTTCAAAATGTTTTTGTACGTTTTTCATGTTTTGAACATATATTTTGATCAATTTCCTCCATAGCCACATGTTATGAACATTTGTCTGTTATTCATTCAAATCCCCCCAAAAATCCACTAACAAAGTGTGTGTGTGTATTACCTCACATTTCCTTGGTAACACACACACACACACACACACACACACACACACACACACACACACACACACACACACACACACATTTTGTTCTCAAGTAAACTCACACTAGCGTACGGTACCTCTTAAAATGATCGTTGTTTATGTGTATTCGAACTCTTGCAGGAACCATTATCAAGGACATTCAAATGTCATCAACTGAGACACATTGAACTTGGTAAACGTATTGTTATTTATCAAAGTGTGAAAATGGTTCATCGTCATAAAATAACCCACCATCACAACAGTCAACCTAGACTTTTGATGAGTGAAAAACATAATTGACTCTCCCAGGGCTGGTAGATGAGCGAGCCCTCAACACTGATGGACCAAACCTGCTATATTGATAAAATAAGAAAAAGAGGCCCCTACTGTATGTAGTGCACTACTTTTGATGAGTGTCCATAAGGCGCTGGTCAAAAGTAGTGCACTATGTAAGGAATAGGGTGCCATTTGGGACTCAGCCCATACTTGTTGGATCAGGGAACGGCATCCTTGACTTTCAGGTAATGGAACTGTCATCCCCTCTCTCTCAGATAAAAATCAGCCTCCCTTCTTCTCCCCTCTCCCTCCTTCCTCCCGTCTTGTCCCTCTCCTCTGCAATATTAAAAGCTGTATAAATCTGGAAGGTGGTGACACCATTATTGAAATACATTTTCTATCGTTTTTTTTCTTCTTTTCGCCACCAGACTAAAACCGAAGAGCCTGGAGGATGGGAGAAACAGACGAATGGTTCGGCATAATGATGCCAAACGACTACTCTCACTAACATAAAGTTATCAACACTGCCTTTGCAAAATTACAGTAGCTTTTCCAAAATTCCCAGGTTTCCAAGAAATCCTGGTTGGAAGATTCCTGGAATTTAAACAAAAACGGAGACTTTTGAGAAAGACACCGGAATTTTGCAACCCTAGAGTACGCTCTTCTTTGCGTTATGACCTGGTACAACATACCCATGCTACCAATACCGTCCAGGCAGTTTTAATCCATTTTATCTGTCTACGAAGTAGCAGTTAACTATCCATTCCAAATAAATGACGCGATAATGAATATGCATTTCGCAAGAAGTTTTAAAATATATTTAGCAAGGAAACACTGGTCTAAGCCAGTGTTAATCACACCACTGTGTAACCGCCTACTGATATGTGTGTCAGTGACAGGCGGACATGCCTTAAAAGAGGGGTGAAATAGTGCTGTATAGATCGAGCCTTGCATTTCTTTCCTCGACTCTCACACTTCCTTTACTTTGTTCACAGTAGCAGAGTAGTGTGTTGATACAGGATGTTGTGAAATGTGACTCAATATTATGTGAAAAGTGCCGGCCAAAGCTAGCCTGGTGTGACCTAGAATGGACACTGTAGAGGCAGGAAGGGTTCTTCTTATTTTCTCCACTGTAGTTTTCATTAGCGCTAGTGTGCAGAAGGCGGAGGTAGCTACGACTGCAGAGCTAACTATTTGGCCCGGTCCCTCGCCCCCTACGCAAGGGGTCAGCACTGATGAGTCACATGACACACGCTTCCGCCCCTTCCCGGTTCTATTTCGAGAGCAGCTGGGAGCACGGGATATTCCGGGCAATCTTCCGGTGTGTGTGTGTGCTAGGGACATCAAGTCAGTCCAGTTGGTGGGTGCAGTCTCTGGGAAGATGCCAGAAGTACAGTTCCCTGACTCCTCTCTCTGTGTGTGCGTGTGCGTGTGCGTGTGTAGATGTGCGTGTGTAGATGTGCGTGTTTATGTGTGTTATTGTCCACTAAGGAATTGGGAAACATTCCATCTGGACATGCTACTCTCACATTGCCAAGGTTTCTCCTGCTGATTGTATGCCACGTGCCACTGCTCTGGTCTCTGGTCATCGAACATGGTGACAGCATGACCGGTGAATCGTGCATGTCCTATTGATGCCGTTACTTCTTTTGGTCTGTTCTTTTTTGATAGTCATTCATCTTACAGGTGAGGTTACAGTCACAACAAAGATAAAGATATACCATTTCAATGCAGTAAAAGTGACGGAATAAAAACTATTTTCATGTATAACGCTCTCAAACACAGGCTTTAATAGTCTACAGTAATTCCAATTTCCTCCAAGATTTACTGAATATTTCCCATACCCCTTATTCGTGCTCAGCATAATGTTCTGGTGGAGCAGCCTGCATCCATCAGTTTGTTATCTGATCTGGCACCTGCCTTGACCAGTTGGTTCGACACGCTGCCGACATCACTGACAAACAAACCTGGATTAACCATCCATCCCATCTGCCCCTTACATATGTCATCTCATGTCACGGACTGGGCCACGACATGGCTACCATTCTGTGAAATTAGTGTTCTCGTTTTGTACCTGCAGTGTGTTAAGCCATCGAGGCAAAGATGCAGCCAGTTAGCTAATTTATCATTTTCAATTAACTGAGTATATGTAATACTGTGCAATAATGTACCATGACATTGGTTGTAGTATGGAAAACAGCTTACATCAATATTAGTCATAACCATTATGCATAAAGGATAGACTGTCATTTCTTAGTTTAATACACTACAGAACGGTGCAGTGAGTCAATGTGTGCTTAGCCCAGAATTACATGAAAATAAGGGCTTTGGGCTTAATGGAGTGTGTGGAAGTCCATATACTGTGTGTCAATTTATTGTCTAATATTGTTTGTTAGCATAGTAACAGTTCTATCTTAACATTAGGAGAGGCAGCTTTGCACAGAGGTGAGGAGCAGGATAATAGTAAGTGTTACATGAATTGCCTTTGTCTCCTGGAGGTTAATATTTGTACTGTATGTAGTTCATTAAATTAATCCTTTAAGTAAACAATGCATCACATACTAACCATGTCCCTCGGTTGATATTGAATGACATTCCTTCTTTTTTTCTCTTTTGTTACCAGGCAGAATATAACATATTTTTCAATTACACCCCCATTATCCAACACTACCTCAGCATATCTCTAGATTCAATATTATTTCCGCCCACATTTGAACACCAGTCATTTTCCCTCACGACTGTAAACAAACTTGAGCCAAAACGGCCAACGACGCATCTTAATTTCCTTCTGAGTGAAAGAAAATGGAAGTTGATGAAAGCGCGGAGGAAATCCTGGTCTTTTTCATTATTTATTTCTTAAATACATTCTCATTACTCATTATCTCTTGGCAGTTATTATTATATATATTTTGGAATAAACAAGAGATAAGTGAAATCCCCCATCTCGTCCCCCAGCCTAGGCCCAGACCTGCAGCCTCAGATAATGAATGCAATTAAGGCCTTGCTGCATTAAACCGCGGCGTAAACAGAGGGCTTAGCGGCTGAACAATATTACCCATACTATTTTTTATTTAAAGAGAAACGGAGAGATAGGGGAAGCGTTACCTTGAGGGAGACGACTTTTCTGACAGGAGAGGAGAACTTCCCATAGAAGTTCCCATAGGAGTCAGTTGGAGAGTTTGGGAAAGTTGAGGTAAAACTAACCATAAGGGAACAATAAATGTGTGTACCCTGGGCTATGATAACTAGTCATATTTAAGAGATTGCAGACCCTGTTCTATTGATGTTCCCTTTAATAGTTGACAATGTTATACGACAATGGAAAATAAAATCATCATAAACGGCCAAATTCACCATCTTGAATTTGAATGCATGTCAATGTGGCAATTAGCTACCATCTGTGCTGAGGACACGTTATGAATGTCATATTATTAAGTCCAACGAATGTTCATAGACTATACTGTATGTTCTTATATACAATCTTTTTTGTTTCTATTGTTTATCACATTTTGCAAATATTTTGGTTAAACATCTGTGCACTATTCACATTACCCTCCCAAACACCTGTGGTAAGCGATAGCGAGTTAGATCTGCATGTTGAGTGAGGGCAGCGGTAGCATGAGACCAATGTTCCAACTGCATAATGGAGTCTCCCGCCGTGAAAACAACAGCAGGGTTTCACAATCTCTCTGAAGCGTTACAATGTAACATCTCCCCTCATATAGAGAGACCAGGAACATTTCCGGCAAGGGTTCAAGTACCACACAAACACAATGCAGCCTCAGGCTATAAGCTACTGTATGGACTGAGCAACACCAAAACAGGTAGAGACATTACAACAAAAACATAATATGAGGGAGGAAACTAGGAAGTGGAGTGTGATTTATCATGTCGACATTGATACACTAGACCCCTCATTTTATATGCCATGGATACCAACTGGTCCAGGGTTTGTTACTGTTTAATCTGTTAATCATGTTTTAGTTTTCTAATTTCCCGAGTGTACCTGTGAGGCCCCTTGAGAATGAACACTTATCCCTCAAAGTCACTGGCAGTTACGCAAATGCACTATGGTCAGGAAGTGGCTCCTAGTTGTAAGATAAGCGCAACATGCAATATATCTTATACCGAAGAAAAATATAAATGTAACATGGAACAATTATGATTTTACCGAGTTACAGTTCATATAAGGAAATCAGTTAATTGACATATGACTGGGGTGGTATGTAGCCTAGTGGTTAGAGTGTTGGGCCAGTTACTGGAAGGTTGCTGGATCAAGTCCCTGAGCTGACAAGGTACAAATCTGTCATTTCCGCTCCTGAACAAGGCATTTAACCCACTGTTCCTCCGTAGGCCATCATTATAAATAAGAATTTGTACTTAACTGACATGCCTGGTTAAATGAAAAAATGAAATTAGGGCCTAACTGATGGATTTCACATGACTTGGCAGGGGTGCAGGCCTGGGAGGGCATAGGCCCACCCACCTGGGAGACCATCCCACCCACTGGGGAACCAGGCCCAGACAATCAGAACATGTTTTTCCTCACAAAAGGGCTTTATTACAGACAGAACTCCTCAGTTTCATCAGCTGTCCGGGTGACTATTTTCAAACGATACCACAGGTAAAGAAGCCGGATGTGGAGGTCCTGGGCTGGCATGGTTACATGTGGTCTGCGGTTGTGAGGCTGGTTGGACGAATTGCCAAATTCTCTACAACGACGTTGGTAGAGAAATTAACATTTGATTCTCTGGCAACAGCTCTGGTGGACAATCTTGCAGTCAGCATGCCAATTGCACTCTCCCTCAAAACTTGAGACATCTGTGTGACAGAACTGCACATTTTAGAATATCTTTTTATTTTCGCAAGCACAAGGTGCACCTGTGTAATGGTCATGCTGTTTAATCAGCTTCTTGATATATCACACTTGTCAGGTGGATGGATTTTCTGGGCAAAGGAGAAATGCTCACTAACAGGGATGTAAACAAATTTGTGTACATTTGAGAGAAATAAGCTTTTTTTGCGTATGGACAATTTCTGGGATCTTTTATTTCAGCTCATGAAACATGGGACCGGCACTACATGTTGAGTTTATATTTTTGTTCAGTGTATATGGCTCTTCTTTGGACACTGTGTTAATAACCCTCCAGGCAAGCTTCAATGCCATACAACTATCCTTCCGTGGCCTCCAATTGCTCTTAAATACGAGTAAAACTAAATGCATGCTCTTCAACCGATCGCTGCCTGCGCCTGTCCAACATCACTACTCTGGACAGCTCTGACTTAGAATACGTGGACAACTACAAATACCTAGGTGTCTGTTTAGACTGTAAACTCTCCATACAGACCCACATCAAACATCTACAATCCAAAGTTAAATCTAGAATTGGCTTCCTATTTCGCAACAAAGCATCCTTCACTCATGCTGCCAAACATACCCTTGTAAAACTGACCATCCTACCAATCCTCGACTTCGGCGATGTCATTTACAAAATAGCCTCCAATACCCTACTCAACAAATTGGATGAAGTCTATCACAGTGCAATCCGTTTTGTCACCAAAGCCCCATATTCTACCCACCATTGCGACCTATACGCTCTCGTTGGCTGGCCCTCGCTTCATACTCGTCGCCAAGCCCACTGGCTCCATGTCATCTACAAGACCCTGCTAGGTAAAGTCCCCCCTTATCTCAGCTCACTGGTCACCATAGCATCTCCCACCTGTAGCACATGCTCCAGCAGGTATATCTCTCTAGTCACCCCCAAAACCAATTCTTTCTTTGGCCGCCTCTCCTTCCAGTTCTCTGCTGCCAATGACTGGAACGAACTACAAAAATCTCTGAAACTGGAAACACTTATCTCCCTCACTAGCTTTAAGCACCAACTGCCAGAGCAGCTCACAGATTACTGCACCTGTACATAGTCCACCTATAATTTAGCCCAAACAACTACCTCTTTCCCTACTGTATTTATTTGATTTATTTATTTATTATTTTGCTCCTTTGCACCCCATTATTTTTATTTCTACTTTGCACATTCTTCCACTGCAAATCGACCATTCCAGTGTTTTACTTGCTATATTGTATTTACTTTGCCACCATGGCCTTTTTTTGCCTTTACCTTCCTTATCTCACCTCATTTGCTCACATCGTATATAGACTTGTTTATATTGTATTATTGACTGTATGTTTGTTTTACTCCATGTGTAACTCTGTGTCGTTGTATGTGTCGAACTGCTTTGCTTTATCTTGGCCAGGTCGCAATTGTAAATGAGAACTTGTTCTCAACTTGCCTACCTGGCTAAATAAAGTTTAAATAAAATAAATAAATAAAATATAGGAGCTTGGTATTTTCTCTACCCTCGCCTCCTCTCACCTGCCCATGCTGTGTTCCATCCCATGATGTGCTAGCTGTTATGGTGAAAACCCATTGCCTTTCTATTGGTGGGGGCTGCTGCTTCACAGAATGAATGTGAACAATACACACACTGCTTCTTCTCCGTTCTCGTCCCTCAGTGGAGGAATTAAACCAGCTAGTGCAAGAAACTGGGAATAACTGTTATTCACCTCACTCAAACGCTCAGTCAAATAGCACTAAAGGTTTGCATTAAGGTCTATGCATTAGACACACAATACAGCACAATTCACAAGTTCTCCCTTCTGGGCTCTCAGTGGATAAATATATTGTACCTACTACTGCTGTAAGAAAAAGGGATACTCTGCTATACACTCATAGCTCAATTGCACTTGGGCACAGCTCCAGTCCTCCTTTTTCTTCCTCCACTTATCAACTTCCTTGCTATTCCAAACACTTATCTGTGCACTTTGAGTGAGTCTATATTACAGCCCTATCGAGGGCACGATCCGTAAAAGTTTTGCTTGTGGTACTTTGGCTCAACTCATTATTTTTCAGATAAAGCACTCCTAGATAACAGTGAGCACCTGCTAGATAGATTGTAGTCGGACCAATGCAAAGATCGTATGGGATTGGTTGAAGCTCAATGTTAAATTACAATCTATCTACCATCATATCTAAGCTAATATGACAATGATGTCAATGAGAATTTCCCAATCAACTTGATTGGAGGTACAAACCACACGACTCTCGTCATGATCCATCCAGCCATTACCGAGAAGCATGAGACCGGATTTTTGACAGGGTCGTTAGCATTAGGGTTATGAGACAAATTTTGCCCAAACCTAGCTAAAATTCTAGACGTTGGATTAAAACGAGGCTACAGAGTCCGTAAGGTGACCATTAGACATACACTACCATTCAAAAGTTTGGGGTCACTTAGAAATGGCCTTGTTTTTGAAAGAAAAGCACATTTTTGTCCATTAAAATAACATCAAATTGATCAGAAATACAGTGTAGACATTGTTAATGTTGTAAATGACTGTTGCAGCCGGAACACTGCTGATTTTTTATGGAATATCTACATAGGCGTACAGAGGCCCATTATCAGCAACCATCACTCCTGTGTTCCAATGGCACGTTGTGTTAGCTAATCCAAGTTTATCATTTTAAAAGGCTAATTGATCATTAGAAAACACTAACAATTATGTTAGCACAGATGAAAACTGTTGTTCTGATTAGAAAAGCAATAAAACTGGCCTTCTTTAGACTAGTTGAGTATCTGGAGCATCAGCATTTGTGGGTTCAATTACAGGCTCAAAATGGCCGGAAACAAAGCACTTTCTTCTGAAACTCGTTAGTCTATTCTTGTTCTGAGAAATGAGGGCAATTCCATGTGGGAAATTGCCAAGAAACTGAAGATCTCATACAACGCTGTGCACTACTCCCTTCACAGACAAGAGCAAACTGGCCCTAACCAGAATAGAAAGAGGAGTGGGAGGCCCCGGTGCACAACTGAGCAAGAGGACAAGTACATTAGAGTGTCTAGTTTGAGAAATAGACGCCTCACAAGTCCTCAACTGGCAGCTTCATTAAATAGTACCCGCAAAACACCAGTCTCAACGTCAACAGTGAAGAGGCAACTCCGGGATGTTGGCCTTCTGGGCAAAGTTGCAAAGAAAAAGCCATATCTCAAATTGGCCAAAAAAAAAGAAAGATTAAGATGGGCAAAATGACACAGACACTGGACAGAGCAACTCTGCCTAGAAGGCCAGCATCCTGGAGTCACCTCTTCACTCTTGACGTTGAGACATCTGTAGCAATGCAGCTTGCACTGTGATGCAGCGTCTTAGACCGCTGCACCACTCGGGAGGCCCCAGCCACAAAGTTTTTAATGCTGATCTATTGCCTTGCAAAAAGTGTCAAAATACAGAGAGGTGTTGGTAAAGGTATATTGTCCTGCTAATAGCCCATAATGGGCTATTATAATACTGTACATGGTGTCCAGGTCAGGATAACCAAAACATTTCTTTATTAAAGACTATCAGAAAGAATTTTGGAACATATTTATTTTGATCCAAAGCCATGAATGAGTGAGTCACTCAGCTTTTTGTAGGTGCCGGGCTATATGACTGTGCCATCAACTTGATTATGTATAACGATATTTTGGAGATGATTTTGTTTTCATTTAACCTTGAGTGAGCGAGAAAAATGCCATTCTCGAACATGGGGTGAGACATTCTCACTATTTTGTAAATAAAGCCAGTTTGTTATTTATTTATTTCTGGAGAAACCAAAAGTCATCTCATGGGTCTCCCGGTGGCGGCTGGCACAGGTAGACATTATCACTATTTTGTAAATAAAGCCAGTTTGTTATTTATTTATTTCTGGAGAAACCAAAAGTCATCTCATGGGTCTCCCGGTGGCGGCTGGCACAGGTATCGAACCAGCATCTGTAGCATCGCAGTTTACACAAGATTATTTCATTTAAAAAAAAATGAAAGTGAGTGTTTGTAATCTGAATGAAGGCCAAAGTAATATTTGTAAAGGCCAAAATATGTGTTTCTGTTTTTAGATGGGGTGAAAAGCTGGGCCAATTGTGGGCCGCCCGATGGGACTCCCAATCACAGTATGATGTGATACATAATAATAATAATAATATGAATAATTTTCCCACCTTCCACATGTTAAACGTTCCAACTGATAAATGTCCTCTTTAGGATTAGCCCCTTTTTTCCCCCAATTTTCGCCTAAAATGTCTTACCCAAATCTAACTGCCTGTAGCTCAGGCCCTGAAGCAAGGATATGCATATTCTTGGTACCATTTTAAAGGAAACACTTTGAAGTTTATGGAAATGTGAAAGGCATGTAGTAGAATATAACACAACACACATACATTTGATGATATAATTTCCCCCCTACCCTCCTTCTAGGCAAGTCTATTATCCTGCTAATAGCCATAATGGCGCTGTACAATGTGACCGTGTGTGTTTGAAAGAGTATTTTCAAGTAAGCAACGACTTGTTTACCTTCATTAGCCTAATTTTTTCCAATATTTATGTCATTCAGTGATATTTCTTTCCATAGTAATTTGTTTTGGATCCATAAGGAAATAAACATCTGCATTTTGAAAGAGTATTTTTATCATTATTTTATTAACGAAAGCATAAAGATGATGAAGAAATACAGTACTGTACAGTATATACTTTATGAGATATTTTGCGGTTGCATGAGGTCGCCCACACGCACTTTAAACGTTTGGATAATAAAGCATTTAAAGCATTTTGAAGATAGAAGCCTGACTCTACCCTCCTGACTCTGGACAAATGCATCAGTATCTCTGCCCTTAGATAATGTTTCTCTTTCTGCTGGTCTGCCTTTAGTGACCTGATCTCAGTCTTCAAAGTTTGAATCTGATCCATGTGCACCTTCATCAGATGAGCAGAATGGTACCGCCCTGAGCATCGATTACAGTGGCATATGATAGAAACGGTAGAGCAATTAAGAATTAAAAGTGACTCCAACACACAAATGCTGCTTACACATTTTAAGAATCAAGCAAAACTTACCTGCTTTCTTGGCACCCATGCGTTTTTAAGGTGCGGCCCATTGTCCAGCCCTTTGTCCACTGAACTCCACAGATGATTGTCGGCATGGTTGTATGCTCTGCAAAAACACATTCACGTTTTTAGTACACAATTTTTATTTAACCTTTATTTAATTATCGATTTTATTACACAGTATGCCTACATATTGATAGGCTATACACATTTTTTTTAAAGAAAATGCATTGAAACTAAAATACCTTCAGTTTTGGTGATCCTCTCAGCTCCGGCTCATTCTGAAGATCTCTTGAAAATTCTAACCCTGTAATGGGTAGCACCATAGAAAGAAGCTGGCTTGATGAAAACAATGTCCATTTCGTCTGGGGGGATGTTCACACCTACAGTAGCTGGGCTATAAAGAGTCTATTGTCCTACTAATAGGGTACACTTGTGGAAAAACAAGTGTTTGAAAACCTGTTTTCAAAATGCCTCCAGCTGTCCATCACTACTGTAAATAAAAACACAGCATCTTCCAATTACTTTCAGAGTTTGGGATTTACAAACGTGCGCTTTTCATGTCATCCAGTTCGGATTTAAGTTCATTTTGACTGACGCCTTTTGTCAGAAGTCTAATGCTCTAATATTTAATCATTTCTGCCCTCCGAATTCATATCTAAGGGGCATTTCTCGTGCCATTAATAATTACATTGTTTTAGTTTGAGCGTTCAGACAGGCACAAAGAACAGCAGAAAACGTTTCCAAAGTCAGCGCCATTATGAATGCAATGCCCCTTAAAGTGTTGCTCTGTGCTACCCAGTGGGGTGGGGTGTCCCCCCACCTTCCTCCTCCTCCACCCCCTTCCTCCTCTTCCTTCTTCTGTGTGCTGCTCTGCGGCCTGTCCCGTGCCTCCTGCCCTCATGCCTTGAACCTTGTGGGTCTACCGCTATTTCAGTAGATAAAGCTGGAGAACTGCAAAGCAATCCCATTGTGCGCCACTCGGGATCCATGACCAATATGACCAATATATATTGTCCTGCTAGAATTCACAGCCTGCTACGCTTGTGAAAAACAGGGTTCATAATATATCTGTGAGAATATCTAAGTGGATTTTATATAATCGTAAATGAATTCATAATAATAATAATAAAGCTTTGTTTTAAAAACAATGATATTTTGGAGATTATTTAATTTTCAAATAACGTAAAGTGAGTGAGAAAAAGGCCATTTTTGAACATGGGGTGAAACATTGTTACTAATTTGTAAGTTGAGGCAGTTTGTTATTTAGAATGATTTATTTCTGTTTTTAGAGGGAGAGAAATCAAAAGCCTACCATAGGTCTCCCGGTCGCAGCCGGCACAGGTATTAAACAGAATCTGTAGCGATGCAGTGTCTTAGACTGCTACACCCATTGGGGGATGTACAACATGACCGGTCAGGAGTAGAATACAGTACTACAGTAAGTGCAAAATAATCCTAACATTTCACCCTAATTGTAGTCTAAGTTTCTCAGTTTCAGTAAGTAATACTGACGAGTACTGTAGTAACAAAAAAATAACAAAAAAATAACTGTATTTTTAGAGACACAGTAGAGCCTTGGGACCCAAATGCATAATCAGTAGTGACGCAAGATACCGTACTAAACCACAAAATAGCTCTAAATTCTGCGGCAGAATCGCAAAACCTTTAGTTGAGCAATCACTGTACACCAGCTCCGGCTCTTGTCGGATGTGGCAGGGCTTGCAAACAATTACAGACTACAAAGTGAAGCACAGCCTAGAGCTGCCCAGTGACACGAGCCTACCAGACGAGCTAAACTACTTCTATGCTCGCTTCGAGGCAAATAACACGGACGACTGTGTGATCACCTAAATGACTACCGACCCGTAGCGCTCACGTCTGTAGCTATGAATTTCTTTGAAAGGCTGGTTATGGCTCACATCAACACCATTATCCCAGAAACCCTTGACCCACTCCAATTTTCATACCACCCTAACAAATCCACAGATGATGCAATCTTTATTGCACTCCACACTTCCCTTTCCCACCTGGACAAAAGGAACACAGCTCAGGTACAGCTCAGCTCAGCTACAGCTCAGCGTTCAACACCATAGTGCCCTCAAAGCTCATCACTAAGCTAAGGACCCTGGGACTAAACACATCCCTCTGCAACTGGATCCTGGACTTCCTGCCGGGCCGCCCACAGGTGGTAATGGTAGGTAACAACACATCTGCCACGCTGATCCTCAACACAGGGGCCCCCCCTTTGCATTGCCCATCCCTCTCTCCCACCCCTATTTTACTCCGCTGCTACTCTCTGTTATTATCTATGTACAGTCACTTTAATAACTCTACCTACATGTACATATTAATCAATACCTCGACTAACCGGTGCCCCGGCACATTGACTCTGTACCTGTACCCCCGGTATGTAGTCTTGCTATTGTTATTTCACTGCTGCTCTTTAATTACTTGTTCCTTTTATTTCTTATTCATATTTTTTTAAACTGCATTGTTGGTTACAGGCTTGTAAGTAAGCATTTCACTGTAAGGTTGGATTCGGCGCACGTGACTAATACAATTTGATGTGATTTGATTTGAAGATGTGCTACATAAGTAACCGCGTTGAACGCACCCACCTCCTGTTGTTACATTGGGTACCTATTGACCAAGAACCATCTTATGGAATATATTTATTTTTCAATTACGTGTATTGTTAAAATTAAGGTTTAAGGAAATAGAGGCAGACACCACATTACTACAAGACAAAACAGCTCACTCAATCAAGCATGATGGTCTTGTAAGTATAAAAGCAAAGCTTGCTTTCATATAAAAAACAAAAGCTTGAAAAGGTATTGGAAAGGGGTAATGTCTTAGTGTGGGGTGGGAAGAATGCAATACATTACCTTGTATGCGGTACAAATCACATCATTGTGGGAGGACCTCCTCTAAGAGTATAAATTAGGCTGTTTGAGAAGGTTTGAATCCTAAGCAACCCGAATAAACATTGTTTGTAGTACAATAGACCAACGCAGCTACTGTAGTAGGTCAAAGCTGTGTGCTGGAAAACCTTAGTAGAGCATAGGTGAAGTACGCATTGCAGTGCTCACAAATGTCCTTTCTTTTTTTAGCTTCACACCAAATTCTCACTTAAAACATCATTTTTTTGTTTGTAAATAACTCAAACTTAAGTTAATGTGATGACTCTGGCACAAGAAGAGAGGAAAGGTGGTCGCTCACAATGATGTACTGTAGAACTAAAGGACAGTTGATTGATGCCTCTCACTAATATCAATATTACTTGTCCATTACTGTCCTGGTTAGTGGTTATTGTCTTATATCACTGTAGAGCCCCTAGCCCTGCTCAATATGCCTTAACCAACCATTTAGTTCCACCTCCCACATATGCGGTAACATCACCTGGTTTAAACGTCTCTAGAGACAATATCTCTCTCAACATTACTCAATGCCTAAGTTTACCACCAATGTACTCACATCCTACCATACCTTTGTCTGTACATTACGCCTTTAATCTATTCTATCGCGCCCAGAAACCTGCTCCTTTTACTCTCTGGTCCGACCCGAATGTACTAGAATACCAGTTCTGATAGCCTTTAGCCTTACCCTTACCCTACTCCTACTCTGTTCCTCTGGTGATGTAGAGGTTAATCCAGGCCCTGCAGTGCCTAGCTCCACTCCTACTCCCCAGGTGCTCTCATTTGTTGACTTCTGTAACTGTAACAGCCTTGGTTTCATGAATGTTAACATTAGAAGCCTCCTCTCTAAGTTTGTTATATTCACTGCCAAGCCGTATCTGAATCATGGCTTTGGATGACCACCAAAACCCCTGAAATTTCCATCCCTAACTACAACATTTTCTGACAAGATAGAACTGCCAAAGGGGGCAGCGTTGTAATCTACTGCAGAGATAGCCTGCAGAGTTCTGTCTTGCTATCCAGGTCTGTACCCAAACAATTCAAGCTTCTATTTTTAAAAAGCCACCTTTCCCGAAACAAGTCTCTCACTGTTGCCGCTCGCTATAGACCACCCTCTGCCCCCAACTGTGCCCTGGACAGCATATGTGAATTGATTGCCCCCATCTATCTTCAGATCTCGTGCTGCTAGGTGACCTAAACAGGGACATGCTTAACACCCCGGCCACCCCTTAACATCCCTACAATCTAAGGTCGATGCCCTCAATCTCACACAAATTATCAATGAACCCACCAGGTACAACCTGGTAGCAATCAAATTAAATAATTTACCTTTGAAGAACTTTGGATGATTTCACTCAGGAGACTCCCAGTTAGATAGCAAATGTTCCTTTTTTCCAAAAATATTATTTTTGTAGGCGAAATAGCTCCCGTTTGTTCATCACGCTTGGCTGAGAAATCAACCGGAAAATGCTGTCACTACAACGCCAAACTTTTTTCCAAATTAGCTCCCTAATATCGACAGAAACATGGCAAACGTTGTTTAGAATCAATCCTCAAGGTGTTTTTAACATATCTATTCGATAATATATCTGTCGAGACAATTGGTTTCTCATAAGAAGCGATTGGAAAAATGGCTACCTCAGTATTTTACGCAAGATTTTCTGCGGGAGACATCATGTGACCACTTGCTAAATGTGGTCCCTTACGGCTATTCTTCAACAGAAATGCGTAAAAAGACGTCACAATGCTGTAGACACCTTGGGGAATACGTAGAAAACGTAAGCTCATTCGTAGCTCATTCACAGCCATATAAGGAGTCATTGGCATGAGGCGGTTTTAAAAAATGTGGCACTTCCTGATTGGATTTTTATCTGGGTTTCGCCTGTAACATAAGTTCTGTTGCACTCACAGTCAATATCTTTGCAGTTTTGGAAACGTCGGAGTGTTTTCTATCCAAATAAGCTGTCAATTATATGCATGGTCGAGCATCTTTTCGTGACAAAATATCTTGTTTAAAACGGGAACTTTTTTATCCAAAAATTGAAATACTGCCCACTAGTTGTAAGAAGCTAGCTTGGCTGTAAAGCATATTTAGAAAATCTGAGATGACAGGGTGATTAACAAAAGGCTAAGCTGTTTCTCAATATATTTAATTTGTGATTTTCATGAATAGGAATGTTTTCTAGAGATATTTATGTCCGTTGCGTTATGCTAATTAGTGTCAGGCGATAATTACGCTCCCGCATGCGGGATGGGGTTAAAAGTGCCCTCCTCGCCATCTTAAATAAGTATGCCACTTTCAAAAAATGTAGAACCAGGAACAGATATAGCCCTTGGTTCTCTCCAGACCTGACTGCCCTTGATCAGCACAAAAACATCCCGTGGCATTCTGTATTAGCATCGAATAGCCCCCCGTGATATGCAACTTTTCAGGGAAGTTAGGAACCGATATACACAGGCAGTTAGGAAAGCTAAGGCTAGCTTTTTCAAGCAGAAATTTGCATCCTGTAGCACAAACTCAAAAAAGTTTTGGAACACTGTAAAGTCCATGGAGAATAAGAGCACCTCCTCCCAGCTGCCCACTACACTGAGGCTAGGAAACATTGTCACCACCGATAAATTCACTATAATTGAGAATTCTAAATAAGCATTATTCTACGTCTGGCCATGCTGTCCATCAGGCTTCCCTACCCCGATCAACAGCCCTGCACCCACCACAGCAACTCGCCCAAGTCTCCCCCATTTCTCCTTCACTCAAATCTAGATAGCTGATTTTCTGAAAGAGCTGCAAAATCTGGACCCCTATAAATCAGCCAGGCTAGACAATCTGGACCCTCTCTTTCTAAAATTTTCCGTCAAAATTATTGCAACCACTATTACTAGCCTGTTCAACCTCTCTTTCGTATCGTCTTAGATTCCCAAAGATTGGAAAGCTGCCGAGACACTCTAGACCCAATCTGCTAAAGACCTATATCTATTCTACTCTGCCTTTCTAAGGTCTTCGATAGCCAAGTCAACAAACAGATTACCGACCATTTCGAATCCCACCGTACATTCTCCGCTATGCAATCTGGTTTCAGAGCTGGTCATGGGTGCACCTCAGCCATGCTGAAGGTCCTAAACGATATCATAACCGCTATCAATAAGAGACATTACTGTGCTGCCTTATTCAGCGACCTGGCCAAGGCTTTCGACTCTGTCAATCACCACATTCTTATTGGCTGTAAGGGATTTCCTCCTCTTCTTCCAAAGAGGAGAGGCGAAAATGATCAGAGGACCAATATGCGGCGTGGTAAGTGTCCATGGTTCTTTTAATACGTAAAGGTACACATGAACAACTGACTACAAAAACAAGAAACGTGAAAACCCAAAACAGTCCTATCTGGTGCAAACACAGAGACAGGAACAATCACCCACAAACACACAGTGAAACCCAGGCTACCTAAGTATGATTCTCAATCAGAGACAACTAATGACACCTGCCTCTGATTGAGAACCATACTAGGCCGAAACATAGAAATCCCAAATCATAGAAAATCAAACATAGACTGCCCACCCAACTCACGCCCTAGCCATACTAAATAAATACAAAACAAAGGAAATAAAGGTCAGAACGTGACAGTACCCCCCCCCCCCCCCAAAGGTGCGGACTCCGGCCGCAAAACCTTAACTTATAGGGGAGGGTCTGGGTGGGCGTCTGTCCGCGGTGGCGGCTCTGGCGCGGGACGCAGACCCCACCTCACCATTGTCTCAGTCCGCCTCATTGTCCGCCTCCGTGGCTTCCTAACCATGGCAACTCTTCTCAATGGACAGAGGGGCAGCTCGGGACAGAGGGTGCAAACACAGAGACAGGAACAATCACCCACAAACACACAGTGAAACCCAGGCTACCTAAGTATGATTCTCAATCAGAGACAACTAATGACACCTGCCTCTGATTGAGAACCATACTTGGCCGAAACATAGAAATCCCAAATCATAGAAAATCAAACATAGACTGCCCACCCAACTCACGCCCTGACCATACTAAATAAATACAAAACAAAGGAAATTAAGGTCAGAACGTGACATCGGCAGACTCAACAACCTTGGTTTCTCAAATGATTGCCTCGCCTGGTTCACCAACTACCTCTCTGATAGAGTTCAGTGTGTCATATCGGAGGGCCTGTTGTCCGGACCTCTGGCAGTCTCTATGGGGGTGCCACAGGGTTAAATTCTCAGGCCGACTCTCTTCTCTGTATACATCAATGATGTCGCTCTTGCTGCTGGTGATTCTCTAATACACCTCGATGCAGACGACACTATTCTGTATACCCCTGGCCCTTCTTTGGACACTGTTAACTAACCTCCAGACGAGCAATGCCATTACAACTCTCCTTCCGTGGCCTCCAACTGCTCTTAAATGCAAGTAAAACTAAATGCATGCTCTTCAACCGATCGCTGCTCGCACCTGCCCGTCCGTCCAGCATCACTACTCTGGACGGTTCTTACTTAGAATATGAGGACAACTACAAATACCTAGGTGTCTGGCTAGACTGTAAACTCTCCTTCCAGACTCACATTAAGCATCTCCAATCCAAAATTAAATCTAGAATCGGCTTCATATTTCGCAACAAAGCATCCTTCACTCATGCTGCCAAACATACCCTCGTAAAACTGACCATCCTACCAATCTTCGACTTCGGCAATGTCATTTACAAAATAGCCTCCAAAACTATACTCAACAAATCGGATGGAGTCTATCACAGTGCCATCCGTTTTGTCACCAGAGCCCCATATACTACCCACCACTGCGACATGTACGCTCTCGTTGGCTGGCCCTCGCTTCATACTCGTCGCCAAACCCACTGGCTCCAGGTCATCTACAAGTCTCTGCTAAGTAAAGCCCCGCCTTATCTCAGCTCACTGGTCACCATAACAGCACCCACCCGTAGCACGCGCTCCAGCAGGTATATTTCACTGGTCACCCCCAAAGAAAATTCTTCCTTTGGCCGCCTTTCCTTCCAGTTCTCTGCTGCCAATGACTGGAATGAACTGCAAAAATCACTGAAGCTGTAGACTTAAATCTCCCTCACAAGCTTTAAGCACAAGCTGTCAGAGAAGCTCACAGATCATTACACCTGTAAATAGCCCATCCAACTACCTCATCCCCATATTGTATTTATGTTTTAATCTTGCTATTTTGCACCCCAATATCTCTACTTGAACATTCATCTTCTGCACATCTACCATTCCAGTGTTTGTTTGCTATATTGTAATTACTTCGCCACCATGGCCTATTTATTGCCTTACCTCCCTTATCCTAGCTCATTTGCACACACTGTATATTGACTTTTTCTACTCTATTGACTGTATGTTTGTTTATTCCATGTGTAACTCTGTGTTGTTGTATGGGTCAAACTGCTTTGCTTGATCTTGGCCAGGTCGCAGGACCTGAACCAAAGACCTTGGTTTAAAAGCTGACAGTATTTTTATATACTTTTATTTTATTTTGAATCCTGCCCTTGTCTCCTTGTCTCATCACGCACCAGCGACTCCTGTGGCGGGCTGGGCGCAGTGTGCGGTGGCCAGGTGCACAGTGTTTCCTCCGACAGTGCGGCTGGTTTCCGGGTTGGATGCGCGCTGTGTTAAGAAGCAGTGCGGTTTGGTTGGGTTGTGTATCTGAGGATGCATGACTTTCAACCTTCGTCTCTCCCGAGCCCGTACGGGAGTTGTAGCGTTACACTCTAGTTGCACATTCATCTTCTGCACATCTACTACAACAATTGGATACCATGAAAAAGGGGTAAAATAAAAAAAAAACTAAAAGAAAGTAGCAAAACTTGCTACTGGGGAACCCAAGACTACATTTTTTTTCTTCCACCCTAGTGGCCAGATGTCACTTTTGCCGCCGTGTCGGCTCTCCACAGCCGACTAGGCACTAGGCAGGGTCCCAACCCCGGAGAAGAACCCCAACCAACCAGCCATGGAGATACGTCACTCGCCATATGGAAGTCGAAGAAGGTGTCCTCTGGCAACGGGGGTCTCCATGGAGATGTTGAGCCTGGTACTGACACAGACCAGAAACAGCTTTGCTGCCCTGGATCCGGCGCCATCATCCTTGGTGGCTTCCAACTTGGTGGCTTCCAACTCAAGATTGGATCCGGAGGTACATGCGTCTTCGTCCTCAGTTCTGTATCCCTCTCCAGTGGCTTCTACCTCAGGTTCAGATCCTCGGAGCTCCCAGCCTCACCAGACTGTTAGGCTGCCTGAGAGACCGGCCCATTCAACATCACCAGCTGTAATCATAGGCAGCTCCATGGTGAGAAACATATCGTTCCCCAAGGCAACAACCCTGTGCTACCCAGGAGTACGAGTTCAGGACATAACAAGGCTGCTTCTGACTGTTCTACCACCGATGCCGGGAGCTGACACTGTCGTAGTCCATGTGGGGTCAAATGACATCAGGAGGGCTAGCTCGGAACATTTGAAAATATATTTGAAAGAACTGATTTTAGCATTAAAAGACTCCAAAGAACTGCCAATGTTTTCAGGTCCAGCACCATTGTTGGGCCGCTGGTGTGAAAGATTCAGCAGACTGCTGGCATTACACATGGCTAAAAGACTACTGTTGCTCTTCTGTAGTCACTTTCATTGACACCTTCTGGAAACAGAAGATACTCTACAGCAGGGGTGTCAAAGTCAAATGATAAATAAAAAAATCAAATAATCAAATAATCAAATAAGTCAAATAAAAAAATCAGCTACAAGACGAGGGCCGGACTGTTCGAATGTTCATTGAAAAAATTTTAAATGACGCATATAGTCTAGTGAACCTAATTGAACCTACTGAAAACCTAACAAATATATTACAATATGATCAGATAAATAAAGCAATATTTTCTTATGGCTCTGTCAGTAATCTTTAATTTTCAACAGACACAAAAGACAAATTTCCTTTATATAAATATCCCCATAACATGAACATTAAATGAAAGAAACCGGTATTCAAGGCACCATCAGTAGACTATATTTTCTATTTTAGCAAAAGTGGGCTAAATTTAAAAAAAAAAACAATAATAGCAATTTTCTATCATCCACTCAACTGAAATATTTTTAAAATATAATTGGATTGAAATACAAAAAAATAAAGTGCAAAAATCTATTAATCAAAAACAACACTTTGTTTAAGGAGAAGTAACATGCAGTGAAAACAAATATTAAATTTTAACTTTTAAACTTGAACTGAGTAAAAACTCTAAATATGTGATTGCACAGTAATGTTCACTTGTTTGAGGTTGAGGGTGATACTTGGTGGTGTCCCATCTTTTCCACAAGTTCATCAATGTTCGGGGTAAGGCTCTGAGCTGAAGAAATCCTCAGAATTGAGTGGAGGTGTTCAGCAGTAAGTCGACTTCTGTGTGATGTTTTGTTCAGGTTCATCAAAGAAAACAGTTGTTCACACAGGTATGTGCTGCCAAACATAGACAACGTTTGAGCAGCCTGGATGCGCAGCTGGGGCATTGTGCCGGGGAGGAAACGGGCGAACTCCGCAGCACCCACTGCCGCATATTTTGCCCTCAGTGCATCATTGCATTGGAGGTCAATCAACTCCATTTGGAGGTTTGGTGGTGAGCTTTCCACGTCAACAGCAAATGGGTTACCGAGCAGTTCCAACCTGCTTTTTTGTGCTTCAAAGTCAGCAAATCTGCGTCGAAAGTCAGCGGCAAGCATACCTATTTTATCAGCCAACTGTGTGCTCGGGAACGCACTGGTAGAGAGCTTCTCTTTCATGGTCTGGCAGCTGGGAAAGTGGCTCAAATTTTCTTTCCGCATCTGCGTCTCCCACAGAGTCAGTTTGGTTTTAAATGCCTTCACTGTATTGTACATATCAGAGATGACACGATCCCGACCCTGCAGCTGCAAGTTTATTGCATTCAGATGACTCGTAATGTCACACAGAAAAGCCATTTCACACAGAAACATTTCGTCTCGGAGTTGTGTTGTGTCTTTCCCTTTGCTGTCCAAGAACAGACAAATCTCCTCACGAAGCTCGAAACATCTTTGAAGCACCTTTCCCTGGCTTAGCCATCGCACCTCTGTGTGATAAGGCAAATCACCATGCTCCGTTTCTAACTCCGTCAGAAATGCCTTGAACTGGCGGTGATTCAAACCTTTGGCTCTGATAAAGTTAACTGTGCGCGTGATGATGCTCATTACATGCTCCATTTTCAAGGCTTTACCGCACAACGCTTCCTGGTGTATGATACAATGATAAGCTGTCAGCTCACCTGTCGCGTTTTCCTCTTGCATCTTTTCCCGTATCTTCGCCACCAGTCCGCTCCTGTGTCCACACATCGCAGGTGCTCCGTCGGTTGTCAAACCCACGAGTTTTTCCCAAGGCAGCTCCATCTCATTTACACATCTTGACACCTCTTCATACAAATCATGCCCCGTAGTTGTGCCATGCATAGGACGTAAAGCCAAAAACTCCTCTGTCACGCTTAGGTTGGAGTCCACTCCGCGGATGAAAATTGACAACTGGGCAATGTCAGAAATGTCGGTGCTCTCATCCACAGCCAAGGAATATGCAATAAAATCTTTTCCCTTTTTCACAAGCTGCTCTTTTAGATTGATGGACAACTGGTCTACTCTCTCGGCAATGGTGTTTCTGCTCAGACTCACATTTAAAAAGAGTTGCCTTTTTTCTGGGCAAACTTCGTCACAAACTTTAATCATGCAGTTTTTGATGAAATCCCCCTCCGTAAATGGCCGGGCTGATTTAGCGATCTCTTCTGCCAAAATAAAACTGGCCTTGACAGCAGCCTGGCCTTGTGATTTGGCTTTTTTGAACAGAGCCTGTCGAGATTTGAGGCCTCGTTTTAATTCCTCTGCCTTTTGTAGCCTTTGTTCCATGTCCATATTCTTGTTTTTGTCCGCGTGTTTCGTTTCATAATGTCGTCTCAGATTATACTCTTTCAGTACCGCCACACTTTCTCCACACAGAAGACACACAGGTTTTCCAGCTACCTTCGTGAACATATATCCGACTCCCACCTTGTTTGAAACCCCCGGTTCTCAGTATCCACCTTCCGTTTTGCCATTTTTGATGGGTATCTGAAAGTTAATTTTACTGTGATGCTGACGACTGCTGTGCCAATAAATATTGAAATGAAGCAGCCTACTGCTCGGTGCGTCACCTTTGCATTGTGGGAAATGTAGTATTGGTGCGTGTAAAAGATCTGCGGGCTGCCGGCTTGCTGCGGGCCGGTTCTAATAATAAATCAAGATCATCCCAGGGGCCGTAAAAAACCTTCTTGCGGGCCGGATGTGGCCCGCGGGCCTTGACTCTGACATATGTGCTCTACAGGAATGACGGAGTCCATCCAAATCATCTTGGCTCCTGGACTCCTTCCACGCATTTCAAGGCTGTATTGAAACAATGACTGGTAAATGATCCAAGACCAGCTCAGTTAATCACTACCATTGTGACAACAAGTTGTCATAATGCTGCATCAAATGTACATGATTTTAGGGGCATTGGCAAACACAATGTAAGTATTTTAATGTATGCACCCCTAATTGCACCGAATACATCTGTTCATTCAACAGCTATTATAAGCAGTAATCATGAGCTTATAAACCAGAGTTACACTGTTAGCACAGAGGCGGTGAGTAACAGTAGGAAGACCACTTTATGCAGCTCACCCTGCACTATCAGCTGCAATGTAAATAACATGAGTAAGTCTACTTCTGTTTTTATGTTTTACTGGGAAGCTTATCAATCAAGCAAACCAGAAAAGTGCAAAGAATAGCCCACATTAACATGCGTGGCCTAAGAAACAAGGTCCATGACTAACAAATTTGCTTGAAACTCACTTAGATAATACCTTTGATGATACAGTGGTAGCAATACATGGTTATAACATATACAGAAAATACAGAAATGCCAACAGAGGTGGTGTTGCGGTCTGTATTCGGAACCACATTCCTGTAAGCTTAGAGACGTTATAATGTTAAATACTGTTGAAGTAATATAGCTTCATCTGCCTCACCTAAAGCCCATTCTTGTGACAAGCTGCTATAGACCAAGTGCTAACAGTCAGTATCTGGATAATATGTGTGAAATGCTTGTTAATGTATCAACAGAGAATTATATTTTCTGGGTGATTTAAATATTGACTGGTTATCAACAGAGAAGTATATTTTCTGGGTGATTTAAATATTGACTGGTTATCATCAAGCTGCCCACTCAGGAAACAACGTAATACTGTATCCAGTGCCTGTAACCTGGATCAGGTTGTCAGTCAACCTACCAGGGCATTTACAAACAGCACAGGAATGAAATCATCAACATGTATTGAACACATCTTTACTAATGCTGCAGATATGTGCTTTAAAGAAGTATCCAGATCCATAGGATGCAGTGATCACAATATAGTAGCCATATCTAGGAAAACCAAAATTCCAAAGGCTGGGCCTAATATAGTATAGAAGAGGTCATACAATAAGTTTTGTAGTGATTCATATGTCAATGATATTTTCTGGTCTGTGCTGTGTAATGAGGAGCAACCAAACACTGCACTTGACACACTTATGGAACGATTTATTCCAGGTTCTTATAAGCACGCACCCGTTAAGAAAATAAAAAACTGTTAAATCCCTTGGATTGATGACGAATTGCTGCTGGAAAAACTTCTGTGTTATGGCTTTACACACCCTGCTATAATGTGGATAAAGAGTTACTTGTCTAACAGAACAGAGATAGTGTTCTTTAATGGAAGCCTCTCAAATATAACTCCCCAAGGTAGTTGCTTAGGCACCTTGCCTTTTTAAATTTTTACTAACGACATGCCACTGAGTAAAGCCAGAGTGTCTATGTATGCGGATGACTCAACACTATACATGTCATTTACTACAGCGACTGAAATGACGGCAACACTCAACAAAGAGCTGCAGTTAGTTTCACAGTGGGTGGCAAGGAATAAGTTAGCCCTAAATATTTCTAAAACTTAAAGCATTGTATTTGGAATAAAACACTCACTAAACCCTAAACCTAAACTAAATATTGTAATACATAATGTGGAAATTGAGCTGGTTGAGATGGCTAAACTGCTTGGAGTAACCCTAGATTGTAAAGTGTCATAGTCAAAACATATTGATGCAGTAGTAGCTAAGATGGGGAGAAGTCTGTCTATAATATAGCGATGCTCTGCCTTCTTAAACTTCTTATGGCTGCAATCCCGTTAACGGGATCGATATGACAACAGCCAGTGAAAGTGCAGGGCGACAAATTCAAAACAACAGAATTCTCAAAATTAAAATTCCTCAAACATACATGTATCTTATACCGTTTTAAAGGTAATATTGTTGTTAATCACCCCACAGTGTCCGATTTCAAATATGCTTTACAGTGAAAGTACCACAAACGATTATGTTAGGTCACCACCAAGCCACAGAATAAACACAGCCATTTTTCCAGCCAAAGAAAGGAGTCACAAAAAGCACAAATAGAGATAAAATTAATCACTAACCTTCGATGATCTTCATCAGATGACACTCACAGGACTTCATGTTATGCAATATATGCATGTTTTGTTTGATTAAGTTCATATTTATATTTAAGAAATCTGAGTTTACATTGGCGTGTTACGTTCACTAGTTCCAAAAACATCAAGTGATATTGCATAGCCATATGAGTGATGTTATACTCACAGACATTATTCAAACAGTTTTAGAAACTTCAGAGTGTTTTCTATCCAATACTAATAATACTATGCATATATTAGCATTTGAGACTGAGGAGCAGGCCGTTTACTCTGGGCACCTTTCATCCAAGCTACTCAATACTGCACCTGCAGCCATAAGAAGTTAATAACATCACTATCAACAAGGCAGGTCCTACAGGCCCTAGTTTTGTCGCACCTTGACTACTGTTCAGTCGTGTGGTCAGGTGCCACAAAAAAGGACTTAGGAAAATTGCAATTGGCTCAGAACAGGGCAGCACGGCTGGCCCTTGGATGTACACAGAGAGCTAATATGAATAATATGCATGTCAATCTCTCCTGTCTGAAAGTGGAGGAGAGATTGACTTCATCACTACTATTATTTATGAGAGGTATTGACATGTTGACTGCACCGAGCTGTCTGTCTAAACTACTGGCACACAGCTCGGACACCCCACAAGACATGCCACAAGAGGTCTCTTCACAGTTCCCAAGTCCAGAACAGACTATGGGAGGCACACAGTACTAGAGAGAGCCATGACTACATGGAACTCTATTCCACATCAAGTAACTGACGCAAGCAGTAAAGTTAGATTTAAAAAACATTAAAAAACACCTTATGGAACAGTGGGGACTGTGAAGCAACACAAACATTGGCACACACGCACACACGCACGCACGCATGTGGTGGAGTAGGGGCCTGAGTGCACACAGTATGTTGTGAAATCTGTGAATGTATTGTAATGTTTTAAAAATTGTATAAACTGCCTTAATTTCGCTTGAACCTCCGGAAGAGTAGCTGCTGCTCTGGCAGCGGCTAATGGGGATCCATAATAAATACAAATACAAACTCACTCACAGAACTCCGTCATTTTGAGAAGCCTGTACATGCAAGAAGCATCCCCCCCATACCCATCCCTCCATCGCCCCCTTATGACACATCAGGAAGTGATAATTGGCCACCTCAGAATTATGACAGCCTCTCCTTAAAGCCGAGCACCGGTTAGAATTATGCCGTAGTCCTGGAGCAGTCAGACCTTATTAAAATAAGAGGTGGTAGCAATGATTTCTGTGTATCGGAAGGAGGTGCTGACAGTTGTAACAGCGAAGCTGTCTTAAATCACAGCACGCTTGCTCTACTTGCTACCTGCTGCTGATGTTGACACTGATGCACAGGGAGAGGATGAGGGAAAGACAAGCCTTACTTTTTTTGCATTTTACAGTATCAAAGGGGATGGGGAAGGCTTATAAAGCCCACCTAAAATAAGGGGTGTAGGGGGAGAATTTCCTTTGGGCTTGTGCCAGATATGATTGGACATACAGTGGGGCAAAAAAGTATTTAGTCAGCCACCAATTGTGGAAGTTCTCCCACTTAAAAAGATGAGAGGCCTGTAAAAAATCCAGAAAATCACATTGTAGGATTTTTAATGAATTTATTTGCAAATTATGGTGGAAAATAACTATTTGGTCAATAACAAAAGTTCATCTCAATACTTTGTTATATACCCTTTGTTGGCAATGACAGAGGTCAAACGTTTTCTGTAAGTCTTCACAAGGTTTTCACACACTGTTGCTGGTATTTTGGCCCATTCCTCCATGCAGATCTCCTCTAGAGCAGTGATGTTTTGGCGCTGTTGCTGGGCAACACGGACTTTCAACTCCCTCCAAAGATTTTCTATGGGGTTGAAATCTGGAGACTGGCTAGGCCACTCCAGGACCATGTCGGTGTGTTTGGGATCATTGTCATGCTGAAAGACCCAGCCAAGTTTCATCTTCAATGCCCTTGCTGATGGAAGGTTTTCACTCAAAATCTCACGATATATGGCCCCATTCATTCTTTCCTTTACACGGATCAGTCGTCCTGGTCCCTTTGCAGAAAAACAGCCCCAAAGCATGATGTTTCCACCCCCATGCTTCACAGTAGGTATGGTGTTCTTTGGATGCAACTCAGCATTCTTTGTCCTCCAAACACGACGGGTTGAGTTTTTACCAAAAATGTCTATTTTGGTTTCATCTGACATTCTCCCAATCTTCTTCTGGATCATCCAAATGCACTCTAGCAAACTTCAGACGGGCCTGGACAGGCTTAAGTAGGGGGACACTGCAGGATTTGAGTCCCTAGCGGTGTAGTGTGTTACTGATGGTAGGCTTTGTTACTTTGGTCCCAGCTCTCTGCAGGTCATTCACTAGGTCCCCCCGTGTGGTTCTGAGATTTTTGCTCACCGTTCTTGGGATCATTTTGACCCCACAGGGTGAGATCTTGCGTGGAGCCCCAGATCGAGGGAGATTATCAGTGGTCTTGTATGTCTTCCATTTCCTAATAATTGCTCCCACAGTTGATTTCTTCAAACCAAGCTGCTTACCTATTGCAGATTCAGTCTTCCCAGCCTGGTGCAGGTCTACAATTTTGTTTCTGGTGTACTTTGACAGCTCTTTGGTCTTGGCCATAGTGTAGTTTGGAGTGTGACTGTTTGAGGTTGTGGACAGGTGTCTTTTATACTGATAACAAGTTCAAACAGGTGCCATTAATACAGGTAACGAGTGGAGGACAGAGGAGCCTCTTAAAGAAGAAGTTACAGGTCTGTAAGAGCCAGAAATCTTGCTTGTTTGTAGGTGACCAAATACTTATTTTCCACCATAATTTGCATATAAATTCATTCAAAATCCTACAATGTGATTTTCTGATTTTTTTTCTCATTTTGTCTGTCATAGTTGAAGTATACCTATGATGAAAATTACAGGCCTCTCTCATCTTTTTAAGTGGGAGAACTTGCACAATTGGTGTCTGACTAAATACTTTTTTGCCCCACTGTATTTCATGACGATGGTGGTTTGTGGTAACAGAAATAGACATTGAGACATAAAGACTGTTGACAACACAGTGATACAGAGATATTCAATGATTTTGGAGACGGCCTACTTTGCTGTTGTGTATGAAATCGTATTGTTTTAACCTAATAATAGTACTGTATTTAGTTGTTCAATTATTAGTCAAGCCTCAAGGTCAATCCTCAAGGTTAGTCTATGGATGTCTGAATGGAGTTTTCAATAGACCACACCTCCCTCAAACAGCTTAAAGAAACCCCAAACAGGTTCCTCATACCTCACAAAACTGACATCAAACAGGGTCCCCATACCTCACTAAACTGACACCAAACAGGGTCCCCATACCTCACTAAACTGACACCAAACAGGGTCCCCATACCTCACTAAACTGACACCAAACAGGGTCCCCATACCTCACTAAACTGACATCAAACAGGTTCATCATATCTCACTAAACTGACATCAAACAGCATCCTCATACCTCACTAAACTGACAACAAACAGGGTCCCCATAATTCACTAAACTGACACCAAACAAGGTCCCCATACCTCACTAAACTGACACCAAACAGGTTCCCCATACCTCACTAAACTGACACCAAACAGGGTCCCCATACCTCACTAAACTGACATCAAACAGGGTCCCCATACCTCACTAAACTGACATCAAACAGGGTCCCCATACCTCACTAAACTGACACCAAACAAGGTCCCCATACCTCACTAAACTGACACCAAACAGGTTCCCCATACCTCACTAAAATGACATCAAACAGGGTCCCCATACCTCACTAAACTGACACCAAACAGGGTCCCCATACCTCACTAAACTGACATCAAACAGGGTCCCCATACCTCACTAAACTGACAGCAAACAGGTTCCTCATACCTCACTAAACCGACACCAAACAGGGGCCCATACCTCACTAAACTGACACCAAACAGGGTCCCCATACCTCACTAAACTGACACCAAACAGGGTCCCCATACCTCACTAAACTGACATCAAACAGGGTCCCCATACCTCACTAAACTGACACCAAACAGGGTCCCCATACCTCACTAAACTGACATCAAACAGGGTCCCCATACCTCACTAAACTGACACCAAACAGGGTCCCCATACCTCACTAAACTGACACCAAACAGGGTCCCCATACCTCACTAAACTGACACCAAACAGGGTCCCCATACCTCACTAAACTGACATCAAACAGGGTCCCCATACCTCACTAAACTGACACCAAACAGGGTCCCCATACCTCACTAAACTGACATCAAACAGGGTCCCCATACCTCACTAAACTGACACCAAACAGCATCTTCATACCTCACTAAACTGACATCAAACAGGGTCCCCATACCTCACTGAACTGACATCAAACAGGGTCCCCATACCTCACTAAACTGACATCAAACAGGGTCCCCATACCTCATTAAACTGACATCAAACAGGGTCCCCATACCTCACTAAACTGACAGCAAACAGGGATATTAAACAGCATCCTCATACCTCACTGAACTGTCACCAAACAGGGACATTAAACAGGGTCCCCATACCTCACTGAACTGACATCAAACAGGTATTATAGGTTATTTGATATCAAATGACATAGCTATGTAGATTATCATTTCTATCAAGGCACAAGGCGAGACCCAGATGCAGACACAGGAGGCAGAAGGTTGGAGTATTACAATGTTTATTAATCCAAAAAGGGGTAGGCAAGAGACTGGTCGTGTACAGGCAAAAGGTCAAAACCAGTTCAGAGTCCAATAGGTACCGAAGGGCAGGCAGATTCAAGGTCAGGGCAGGCAGGATGATCAGGCAGGCAGGAAAGTAGTCCAGAGTCCGGCAGTGGTCAGAACCGGGAAGACTAGCAAAAGAGAATAGAAAAGAAGTACAGGGAAAAACACGCTGGTTGACTTGACTAAACTTACAAGAGGAACTGTCACAGAGAGACAGGAAACACAGGGATAAATACACTGGGCAAAATAAGCGACACCTGGAGGGGGTGGAGACAATCACAGGGACAGGTGAAACAGATCAGGGCGTGACAATATCAGCTTTCATTCCCCCCTTCCTCGTACTAATACACAGCTCAGGAACATTTGCTGTTGAATAGTAATAAGGCAGACAAGGAGCTAACCACAGTTGGGATAAATACAAGCCATATTAATGGCCGCCCCAAAAAACAATCAAATTAAAGCAAATTTACACCTGTTCAGAAAAGCCGTCGATGGCTCTATCGGGCTTCTGGAACACTCATTTCTCCGCATTTTGACAAGTCGAGCTCGCCTCTCTCCTCTCCCCTGTTCTGCCTTAATGGCCATGCTGACAGAGACATAATCGTCCGCGGCTAATTCCCAAACGACACCCTATTCCCTATAGAGTGCACTACTTTTGACCAGAGCCCTATGGGCGAATGGCCGTTTCAGGTTGCCTATCGGTCCCCACTTGAGTAATGGTGAGAGAGACACTGTTCACGTCGCCACCGGCAACACTGTCTGGGATTAAAATGCCTGATGCCTTTTGTTGACGTGATTTTGATGAGGTCGAGTCGTGGGAAAGGTGGGATTACGATTGTTCGTAAGCGGTCTAAGCATTCCTAAACTGATAGTAAGACAGCAGGCAAAGGCACACCATTGAACTCAATCAGTAGAAGTGAGCAGAGCTATCTGTGATCTGTATATGTTGTGCTTGGTCCTGCTTTTAATGGGACATGACTAGAGGGGAGAGTGTTTTGACTACGCCAGTGATTTGAGCAATGAGACATTGTGTGTGTGTGTGTTTGTGTGTGTGTGTGTGTGTGTGTGTGTGTGTGTGTGTGTGTGTGTGTGTGTGTGTGTGTGTGTGTTGCTGGTTATTTGCTCGTTAGTGTGTGCCTGTATGTGTGCATGTATTTTTCCCATTATTTTTATTAATTCCCTCAGGTGTAATTAAGTATGTATTATCTGAAGCACACAATTACTTAAACTCCCCACAAAGAACTAGTATGTGTTTTGTAAATGCAGCTGTATACGAGCAATTCCACGGTAACAGTGTGATGCTGAGACAGATGTTTCACTTTAAAATGTATGTGAAACAAATACCCAAAGCCAAACACACTATACAACTCTATGGACTACTTTTAAGAAATGTCACTGGAAATTTTGCAAAAATAAATTTACTTGAAGAACAGCGCAGATGCAAAGTTTGGTAACAGAATGACGGCACCAACTGCACAAACCGTCATTCTGATACCAAACTTTGCATCTGCTAGTTTTGTGTATGTCTGTGTGAATGTATGTGTGTATGTGGGTTTCCAACAGTGATAGCTTCTCTCCAAACAGCCCTGACTCCTCCCCTCGGCCCCGTTCGGTTACTGAGACTCCAGCAGGCTAAATACAACTGTCGATCACCACCGTCTCCCTACCATGCTCTACCCAGCAGTCCCTTGCCCCTTCCCACCGCCACCACCCACGCTGCAGGAGACAGATTAGCTGCAACCAAACTCTCAGTGGAGTTTAGAGAAGAGAGCACATACACACACACACACTGGATGAGAGCTGACACACACACACACACACACACACACACACACACACACACACACACACACACACACACACACACACACACACACACACACACACACACACACACACACACACACACACGCGATGAGAGCAGACACACGCACACACACACACACACACACACACACACATACACAGCTATTGATGTGAATTCTGTCTGCTCTAGTAAGGATGAGAGTTGGTGTCTCTGCTAGTCTCTCAGCTCCACTTTTTCTGATTCACTTATAAGGGTAAAGAGGACTTGGGACACAAGTTTGGAGTCCACTGTGGGTGGTGGGTAAGTTTTCAATGAACACTTTTGTAGAAGAGACTGACTGCTATGCCCTCACTGAAGAACCAACGTGTATGTTCATGGCATAGGCAAAATTAAATGCCATAAAATCAACCTCCGTGATAGCCAGTTTACCACATGAATAATATGCACCATAATGAATAGTCTACAGTTATATTAGGAATCATGCTCGTCTGCTAAAATGGTATCAGCTCTTTTTCATCCTCACTAATGAACTCTGTCTATCTAATACATCTGGAGTGATGTCTTTCACAGCAAGGGGGCAGTGTTGTCCTTCTCTGCCTCCACTCACAACCCTGTTGCAATATTCAAATGGGGCTGGATCTGATTTTCTTCTCTGTGTGGGAGAACTGATGCTCAATCATTTGCCTTTGTGTGGAAGGAAGAGCAGGGGCGCGGCCCAAGTGAAGAGGTGCCTCTTTTTGAGAACATGCACCTGTGTGTTAGGAGGTCATCCCACCTTGGGAGAGGTGGTAGGAGGCGGAATCACTGAATATAATACAATAGAAGGAATGGAATTCCGAACATTCTAACAGAGGAGACGGACAAAAATAATAAATAGAAGTTGAATGTCCATCCACAGTTTGCGGCCTGAAAACAGCGGGAGTGGAAAACTGAGCAAACAGCCATTGACTGTTCAAATAGCTGCATTGTCTCTGCTAGTGATCGATCTCAACACCTTTGTATGGGTAAACCTCCATGTGTAGCTTATGGGGAGAATGAGAGAGGTTGAAGGAACAATGGCAAAATCAAATCAAATTTTATTTGTCACATGTGCCCGAATACAACACCTTACAGTGAAATACTTACTTACAAGCCCTTAAACAACAATGCAGTTGTAAGAAAAATAAGTGTTAAGTTAAAAATAGATAAGTAACAAAAAATAAATAAAAGCAACAAATAATTAAAGAGCAGCAGTAAAATAACAGTATCCAGGCTATATACAGGGGGTACCGGTACAGAGTCAGTGTGCGGGGACACCGGTTATTCGAGGTAATTGAAATAATATTTACATATAGGTAGAGTTAAAGTGACTGTGCATAGATAATAAACAGAGAGTAGCACCAGCGTAAAAGAGGGGGGCAATGCAAATAGTCTCGGTAGCGATTTGATTAGCTGTTCAGGAGTCTTATGGCTTGGGGGTAGAAGCTGTTAAGAAGCCTTTTGGACCTAGACCTGGCACTCCGGTACCGCTTGCCGTGCGGTAGCAGATAGAACACTCTATGAGTAGGGTGGCTGGAGTCTTTGACAATTTTTAGGGCCTTCCTCTGACACTGTTGTGGAGGTCCTGGATGGCAGGAAGCTTGGCCGCAGTGATATACTGGGCTGTACGCATTACCCTCTGTAGTGCTTTGCGGTTGGAGGCCAAGCAATTGCCATAACAGGCTGTGATGCTCTCGATGGTGCAGCTGTAGAACTTTTTGAGGATCTGAGGACCCATGCCAAATCTTTTCAGTCTCCTGAGGGGGAATAGGCTTTGTCGTGCCCTCTTCACGACTGTCTTGGTGTGTTTGGTCCATGATTGTTGGTGATGTGGACAACAAAGGAACTTGAAGCTCTCAACTTACTCCTCTACAGCCCCGTCGATGAGAATGGGGACGTGCTCGGTGTTCCTTTTCCTGTAGCCCACAATCATCTCCTTTGTCTTGATGACGTTGAGGGAGAGGTTGTTATCCTGGCAGCACATGACCAGGTCTCTGACCTCCTCCCTATAGACTGTCTCATCATTGTTGGTGATCAGGCCTACCACTTTTGTGTCATCGGCAAACTTAATGATGGTGTTGGAGTCGTGCCTGGCCATGCAGTCATGAGTGAACAGGGAGTACAGGAGGGGGCTGAGCACGCACCCCTGAGGGGCCCTGTGTTGAGGATCAGCATGACGGATGTGTTGTTACCTACCCTTACCACCTGGGGATGGCCCGTCAGGAGGTCCAGAATCCAGTTGCAAAGGGAGGTGTTTAGTCCCAGGGTCCTTAGCTTAGTGATGAGCTTTGAGGGCACTATGGTGTTGAACGCTGAGCTGTAGTTAATGAACTGTGTGTGTGTGTGTGTGTGTATGTGGGTACACCACCATAATGAGTCATGTAATAAAACTGATCTGAGACCAGCAACTTACTATCTGCACCCTGCAGTGTTCCATTGTGAACATTGTTGCCTTCTGCCCTGGATTCAATCTGAAATAAAAATGTAATACAAACACAAGACAGTAAAGTATGGCTGTTGCAATTTTTCCTTAACATTTTCCTGAATCTTCAAGTCAACAGACTTAGCTTTTATAGATCCACATACTTTCCCTCCCACTCGTTCTACGTTGAATCCATTATCCAGTCAAGACATGTGTAACATCTGTATTACAAAGCTGTTAAACCATCATTATTTTTGGCCAAATCATAGTAAGCTCGATTATAGTTTAATGTATAATGTTTAATGTCTTTATTGTCTTTAATGTTTAATGTCATGCTCTGTATTACACCCATCTCTGAAAACAAATATTTTCAGTTTGCTAGATAGTTCATTAGAAAGCATTGAATATGGATCCTCTGTTCTATGCCTTTCTACCAAGGGTATCATCTTAGAATTCTGACAGGTCTAGGAGCGCAGCAGGTTACAGACCTTGTGCAAATTAAAAGAGCCAAATGTCAGCGATGTTCTGCTTACCTGCTGAGCGCTACACCTCCATTATCAGCAGTTCTACATGCCTGTACCACCACCCACTGTGCCAGCCATTAAGTATGCTTCTTATTTTTCATCAGGTAACAAGGTAATCTCCTATTATCCACTTTCATTTAACTCTCGTCTCTGAAACTATGACAAATATTCAGCATCGACTATTGCTTTGTACGGTATGTTCCCCGTATGTTCCTCAAATTGAATTTGGGGTTGTTTATTCCTTGAACAAATGCTGTTAACATAACCGACTCTGCTATATCTGGAGTGCAATTAATTCACGGTGTTGATTTTCTCCAATATCAAATCCTTATATGCAAATGACTTCCTTTCTCCCACCCTCTGGTTTCCTCAGCTCCTGGTAGGCATCAGGCATTTTAATCCCAGCCAGTGTTTCCGGTGGCGACGTGAACCGTGTATCTCACACTCTCTTACCGCTCCGAGTACTTCGACACATAGCCATGATGTCACAGCTGCAGATGTTTCACCCTGAGTAGCTTTGCAGCTGTGTGTGTCTGTGTGTGTGTCAGACTTGATGTGTCTCGAGGGTGTAACGAAAGCCAGTACATTGTCTAGACAGACGGGTCCAATTCGGCCTGCGGGTGGTTTAATATATATATATATATACATATAAAAAGGAACACATTTGGGAGGGAGGGGGGGGGTGACTGAACTCAAAACGCTGAATGACTGAAACCAAATGGAAACTGTATAAATTACAATAGACCTACATTCATAGAGTCTTTTGACTGTGTCCAGCTCGCTAATAATCAACTAAATGACATTCAGGGAGCATAGTAAATTCACAAAATGATGGATAGAGGACTATTTTTTACAAAATGTGGAAGGTGAGGAAATATAACACATTTTCAGTGCGGCCCTCTGGACCTCGTTGAAGACCGAATGTGGCCCTCGGGGCAAAATTAGTTTGACAGCCCTGGTCTGGACCCCACATGGAAGGGGGATCAACCCTCATGGCTAATGCCTACTAATGGTAATGGCATGTGAAAGGGGCATGATCTGAAACAATTTATTTGAGGATTTTGCTGCTTTGATTCCATTAGCTAACTTCAGAGCCTTACAGACACATACATGTCTTACTCTAAATCTGTCTCTGTCTAGAAATGAAATGTATTGTACAGTGCTGTTCTAAGGTAATAGTAAAAATGCCTCATCCCCATGAAGTGCCAGATGTGTGTCAATGACAAAATTAGTAATCTCAATGCTAGACATGTAGTAGTACTACTATTGTTTCAGTTTATTGGGAATGTTGATGATAATGGCAGCGAACCAGAGTGCGAAATAAAGGAGTCCCCCTAAATGCAACACGTCCAATTTTGATGGGCGGGGGTCTCTAAATAATGGCAATTGAACCATTCTCCTATTTGTTTACACTGCAATTTGTATTGCTATAGTGAGTCTATTCCAAATTAAACAAACATCCCAACCTCTAGGGCTGGGAGTTGCCAAGGACCTGACAATATTATCACGATACTTAGGTGCTGATAAGATATGTATTGCGATACTCACGATTCTATCCTGTATGTATTGCAAATCGATGCTGTGATTTTATTTCGATTCAATGTTCCAAACATATTGTCTGCTGCAGAGGGACAAGAGAGAGCCATGAGAAAACAACTTTCAATCAGTCATGGACATAGAAGTGCTGAAAACAAACTGGCTCCCATATTTAAAAAGAAGCTGGAGTGTCACGCCCTGACCATAGAGAGCTGTCAATTCTCTGTTGGTTTGGGCGTGACAGTGACTAGGGTGGGTTATCTAGGTGAATTATCTATCTATGTTGGCCTGGTAGTGTATGGTTCCCAGTCAGAGGCAGCTGTTTATCGTTGTCTCCGATTGCCATTTCCCCATTATGGTTTGTGGGATCTTGACTTTGTATAGTTGCCTGTGAGCACTATGTTAGCTTCACATTTCGTTTGAGTTTATTGTTTTGCTGTGTGTTTCACATCATGACTGGTTGTGTTAATGCCATATTAAAAGGCATAAAAAAAAATGTTACCGTTAAATGACATGTCTTTACTATTAGGCGCATAAAAATGTCTGTGCACGCAGGTCAAGGGAAAAATATAGAGACCCCCTGATTGTCACAGTATAATTCGCACTCTGGAGTGAACTAATTATTTTAAGTGTTAGGTAATAAAGTAGTTGCAGGGTGCTCTAGACCTGCCAAAACATTCATCTTCCAAAGGTTGTCTTGTCATCTAATTGTATGTGAATGATCTAGTCTATATGTGAGAGAAGATAATCATTGTTGTCCTTTGTTCTTTGCTGCCGTGTAGTTGAAAATACCACACAGCCAGAGCCACGTCTGCTTTTGATTTGAAACACTTCTATTTAATAACCTTACATGGAACAAATTAGTGTCTGAAGAAATTGAAAGCGAATGTAATTGTTGTCGCTGTAGCTGTCTCTTGAACTGAAGCGAAAAGGTCCTACTCATGAGATACCATTTTAAACGGTCACTTCTACTGTTAATCAATAAATGTTGCGTTCATTTAATGATAACAGGTCATAGACGTGAATTTTAGCTCACAGTAGTCAGGCGCACATGCACGCATGCACAAAACAAGTGATGTTTAATATACTGTATGACAGCAACCAAATACAGATACGATGTTGCCTACCAAATAGGCAAACCATTCTTTCCTCACTACCAACCAGAGACAATGTACAACAAACCTTAACATTGTCCACATATCTACAATTTACCCGTCAACAGTCTGACAACAGTATGAACTGAACTGTGGGGGAAGTTTTTCCTTGTCTCGCAAGCTGGTTTGATTCAACTTACTAGAGCTCTGTTCAGGGAAATATCGATCACTGGAAAACACAAGTGTGATTTTCAAGTGGGCAGTAAAGTGTAGCCTATTTAAGCACAAGCTGATGCCTTTTTGACCACAGAATTAGCTGTCCTCTGCCTGCCTTTTACGCTGGAGCTCTCAACTCCTAACACAGTCACAGATAACATTGGCCTGTTATGTCTTGCGGGATCTTGTTACGGCTCCTGCACGGTGGATCTCTGTGAATGCCCTGTAATTCCTCAACTAAACGGCTCCCCGTGCTTCTGATCTCTCAGGCACGCAGGCAGACCACGGAAGGTGATGCTACTGCCGCCACCGCTGAGACGGTTTTTCAGGCTTAGTGCCCAGGGGCAAGGTAGTTTTATGGATCTGGCTGATGGAAGATCCAGTGCTAAGCCCCCTAAAGGCAGAATGGAAGTTTACCGAGATGTCCAGAAAGAAGAGGCCCTGTTGTCTAAATGATCTGATTGAGGGAAAAGGTGACATTTTCTCTTCTTTCCTTTCCCTTTCTCTTCCTCTCCATCTTTCCCTGCCATCATCTCTCCCTCTCTGTCTCCTCATCCCTTCTTCCAGGCTCGAGTGAAAAAGCAAACAGTTTGTGTCAGGGGATTTGGGGATGTGTTCGAAACGAAGGATGAGACTTGGGCGCACTGGGCGTGCCTTTTGTTAATAGAATACGCATGGCTGGCTCTCCCTGGGGCTGTCGGCGATGAGAGGATGACTTTAATGTTAATGTTATTACTGACATTAATTCTCACAGAACTTGTTAGTTCCTTACCGCATCTAAAATGCTCTATGTCGTCCTGGTAAGTAAACTACAATGGAGGAGCATTGCCATGATTTTGGATTGCCGAATGTGATGACAGGCGTGCTGCATTGTAGCTACAGTAGGTAAACATGTGCCACCTCATATAGGCCCAAAATAAACAAAAAAAATCCAGGCAAACCTTCCACTGACATCTGAACATTTGACAAGGGTCCTATGGGGTTTTGACGAAGACCTGTGATCTCGCACGTCTGCTAATGTTCTAAGGTCATGAGCCACAAATCAACACAATGCCGACGCTTACAGCCGTGTTCCTGTTCCATGCAGTTTGCGTGGGCGGACATGGTTGTTTGTCTGAAAGAATGATGATGCGTCGATGGGACACCTGTTCTGCTGAGTTGACGACTAAAATCCCCCCCCCCCCAAATCACACATGCTGTGTGGGAGTGACAAGAGGGGAGAACATGATGGAGGCTACGAAGGTTGCCTGAGGTGTGTTTTCCATAATACAAACAGAGCGTTGGATCGGAACCTGCCTGTGAATCATCCTAGCCTGAATTGGAGTCAAAATGTCAAGGTTTTCAACGATTTACAAACCGCAATGGATGAATCTATGAATCATACAGTGCCCTGCCGATACAAAAAGCCAATGTGGGAAACCAACAGAAGGGCGTATACAAAAGCAGGCTTCCATTATTGACATCCCCTTGATCTCCCTTCACTTATTCCATTTGGGCTATTTTGGTCCCTTGGTTTCGCTTGTCCAAAGTGTAATTTAAAGAGAGTCAGAAGGAAATAGTGTTCCCTTCCTCTACCCTTCTTCCCTTCCTCCACCCCTCCTTCACTTCCTCCGCCCCTCCTTCCCTGTCTCCACCTCTCCTTCCCTGTCTCCACCCTTCCTTCCCTTCCTCCACCCCCTTTCCCTGTCTCCACCCCTCCACTGTCTCCACCCCTCCTTCCAGTCCTCCACCCCTCCTTCCCTTCCTCCACCCTTCCTTCCCTACCTCCACCCCCCTTTCCCCTTCCTCCACCCCTCCTTCCCTTCCTCCACCACTCCTTCCCTACCTCCACCCTTCCTTCCCTTCCTCCACCACTCCTTCCCTGTCTTCACCCCTCCTTCCCTTCCTCCACCTCCTTTCCCCTTCCTCCACCCCTCCTTCCCTTCCTCCGCCCCTCCTTCCCTGTCTCCACCTCTCCTTCCCTGTCTCCACCCTTCCTTCCCTTCCTCCACCCCCTTTCCCTGTCTCCACCCCTCCACTGTCTCCACCCCTCCTTCCATTCCTCCACCCCTCCTTCTCTTCCTCCACCACCTCTACCCCCCTTTCCCCTTCCTCCACCCCTCCTTCCCTTCCTCCACCACTCCTTCCCTACCTCCACCCTTCCTTCCCTTCCTCCACCACTCCTTCCCTGTCTTCACCCCTCCTTCCCTTCCTCCACCTCCTTTCCCCTTCCTCCACCCCTCCTTCCCTTCCTCCACCACTCCTTCCCTGTCTCCACCCCTTCTTCCCTTCCTCCACCCCCCTTTCCCTTCCTCCACCCCTCGTTCCCTTCCAACATTCTTTTCAGCAGTTCACATTTCAGCAGTTCACATTTGTGCTGTGGAACATGGATAAGTCTTTCAGCGGTCCACCCCTCCTTCCCTTTCTCCACCCCTCCTTCCCTGTCTCCACCCCTCCTTCCCTTCCTCCAACCTTCTTTCCCTTCCTCCACCCCTCCTTCCCTGTCTTCACCCCTCCTTCCCTTCCTCCCCCCCTTCCCTTCCTTCACCCCTGCTTCCCTTCCTCCACCCCCCTTCCTTCACCCCTGCTTCCCTTCCTCCACCCCTCCTTCCCTTCCTCCCCCCCTTCCCTTCCTTCACCCCTGCTTCCCTTCCTCCACCCCCCTTCCTTCACCCCTGCTTCCCTTCCTCCACCCTTGCTTCCCTTTCTTCACCCCTGCTTCCCTTCCTTCACCCCTGCTTCCCTTCCTTCACCCCTGCTTCCCTTCCTTCAACCCTGCTTCCCTTCCTCCACCCCTGCTTCCCTTCCTCCACCCCTGCTTCCCTTCCTTCACCCCTGCTTCCCTTCCTTCACCCCTGCTTCCCTTCCTCCACCCCTGCTTCCCTTCCTTTACCCCTGCTTCCCTTCCTTTACCCCTGCTTCCCTTCCTCCACCACTGCTTCCCTTCCTTCACCCCTGCTTCCCTTCCTTCACCCCTGCTTCCCTTCCTTCACCCCTGCTTCCCTTCCTCCACCCCTGCTTCCCTTCCTTCACCCCTGCTTCCCTTCCTTCACACCTGCTTCCCTTCCTTCACCCCTGCTTCCCTTCCTCCACCCCTCCTTCCCTTCCTCCATTCTTTTCCACCTCCCTCCTTTCCTTTCCTTCATATTTGTGTTGTGGAACACAAGTATTTCAGCAGTTCATACTTGCGCTGTGGAACAAGTATTTCAGCAAATATCCCTCCTGACAGTCCATAGATCAGAAGAGGTAGTACCTCAGCGCCTGTTCCAACAGAGTGAGCGGCCGTGTCACGGAGGACATTTCCGCTGTTCTCTCCTTTCCTCACCTCCATTTGTTATTGCTGGGATCATTTTTTTGTGTCTGGCAGACAATGTCTTGGCATGCAACTTTTGAAAAATCCCTTTTGTTTTGGGCAGTGTTTCGTTCTCTTTGTCTTTCATTTAACCTCATTTTTAGCAAAACCAGCTTTTTCCTTAATTCATGTATGGTGGTATATCAGGAAAGAAGACTGCATGCAACAGGAATACTACGGATGTAGGATTTTTATTTGACCTGTATTGTCGTACCAAAATAATCCTGTAACAACAGAACAGAAAAGTGGAATACTGTTAATATAACCCTGTGTTAGTGTGGGTTTTCAGTGAATGTATGTAAATCACAAAGCTCATCTGCGTTTCCTGCGGTCCAGAAAAATTCTCAGCAACAAAAGTGATCAAATTAAGATCCTACAGACGTGGAGGTCGATTAAGGCAGCCCCCCACACCTCTCTGAATCAGAGGGGTTGGGTCCAATTCAGAAGATACAGCTGAATGCATTCAGTTGTTCAACTGACTAGGTATCCCCCTTTTCCTATCCCTAACAAGAAAATACCATGTGTGTTTAGACTGAGAGGTGTACAAAACCTTAAGAACACCTGCTCTTTCCATGACATAGACTGACCAGGTGAATCCAGATGAAAACTAGGATCCCTTATTGATGTCACTTGTTAAAGCCATTCTCTCTGTATAGATGAAGGGGAGGAGACAGGTTAAAGAAGGATTTTTAAGCCTTTAGACAATTGAGACATGGATTGTGTATGTGTGCCATTTAGATGGTGAATGGGCAAGACAAAAGATGTAAGTGCCTTTGAACGGGGTATGGTAGTATGTGCCAGGTGCACCAGTTTGTGTCAAGAACTGCAATTCTGCTGGGTTTTTCATGCGCAACAGTTTCCTGTGTGTATCAAGAATGGTTTACTACCCAAAGGACATCCAGCCAACTTGGCACAACTGTGGAAAGCATTGGAGTCAACATGGGCTAGCATCCCTGTGGAACGCTTTTGACACCTTGTAGAGTCCAAGCCCTGACGAATTGAGGCTGTTATGAGGGATAAAGAGGGGGTTCAAGAAGGTGTTCCTAATGTTCGGTATACTCAGTGTATATACAGCAGGTAACTGCAGTACATGAGGTACAGTATATAATAATATATCAGACCACTTCCATAACCCAACATTTGATAGAAACCCCTAACTGTAAACCTCAAAAAACAACCAAACTTCCCTCCTTCTCTCCTTCCTTCAGAGCAAAGGGAAACAACCTCAGCTACCTCTCACAGCCCAGTCACAGGCACCTAATTACAGAATAAGTTGTGGCGCGGTGAGGCTCGGTGATATCTCAGAAAGAGAGTTAGGCGCTAAACAGTCCCTGATGCTGAAAGCCGCTGCGAAACATATCACGTTAGCCATTTATCATTAACGATGTGCTCTGTTTGACAAGCCAAGGCCATGTTTATTGTCCGTGATGTCATAGGAGGCTATTGCATCCATCATTTGACGTCTTCACCTCAAAGAAATCATGCGGCAGCACGTCATCCATGTCTTCTGGTGCTCCACAACCCGCAGCGTGTTTGTCATGCTCTACTCTGCCTGCATGCTGTGGTGTTGTGTTGAATGTCAGTATACACCACTACCTCCTAACACTGCCGGTGTGGCTGTTACCACCAAGAGGGATGAATCATACATGTTTGCGACAAGGATGTGAGCAAGAAAATGGAAAGGCAAACTGCAGGAAAATAGTGGTGATAGTGTCATGGGGAAGAATGAAAGGGTTGGGTGGATGCGGATCTGTACATCCAGCCTGGGTGGTGGGTTGTGTGGTGCCTAGTGAAGCATGGCACTTTGAAGACAGGCACAGAGGGAAGGGTATGGCTTCCCACATGTGTTGGGGATCTTCTGGGCATGTCTGTCTGCATGGGCGAGTCTTTCATCATTATCAAATCTTTAAGTCTATGCCAGCTCTTAGTTTCATGACTTTACAGAAGAAAAATTGACCAAATTAAGTCAAAAAACAAAATATCTGGTTTTCAACATTTGCTGAACTTTTCCTACCCTTCCAGACTGTTTTTGTTGAAAGAACACTCTTTCAGCCCCAGTCTGTGGGTACTGGAACTTCCCAGCTAGGAGGCACTGGATACTTTTGACCTGTAGACCGCATCGTCTCCAGCAGTATCCAAACCTCATGGTGTGCCGGGCAAGCCGACCACACTAACAAAACGACTGGCTCAGTTAATGATGAGACAGACCTGTTATTTATCATGTAGATCAGGGCTTCCCACGTATGAAAGAGGCAGAGTTTGTTTTTCAAAAAGGTGAATTCAAGGACACACTTTCAGTACTTTGATGAGAGAAAACATAGATCTAAAATAATGTATAAAATTAGTTATTTTTGGTATGGCTCAGCTAATATATTTTAAAAAGATATAGATATATATTTACCCCAAAAATATATGGGGGATTGGAAATGATGCAGACAATTACACTGATGGAAGCTACAATCTATATGCAATATTGAAGCTGATCTACCCCCTAAATTGTTTTAATTAATAATTATTAGCTTTACAGTACTATAATACTGATAAACATACAATAGAGACAATAAAAAGTAGGGTTGATGTTCAAATGCATGCACCATATGGTAGATATTAAGTAGTGCTACAGAGACATATTTGAAAATAGGGTTTTGGCCATGCTCTATCCACATGCTATGTTTTCTCTCAGGAAAAAAACTCCTGTTCTGTCCATTTGCTACACTGATGTGGCATGCATGCAGCAAAGCACATGATGTGAGAAGGTATGATCGATAACCTGACAACATAGTCAGTCGGAACAGTAATCAATACTGCATGGCCATGGTTTTTAACAAAATTACTGTGGTATGACACTCACTCAAGAGGAAAGAAAATCCTCGTCTCCGTGAAACAACAGATTTCAATTATTTATGTGAAATGACTCGGCATCGGTAAGAACGGAGATAAAGCACTGTAATAACATTAATTGCTACACCAAAAAACAAACAGTAAACAACAAGTCTTTGGAAATCTCAATATTCCACAGAGACACTCATCTGAACAACACGAGGGAGGAGGGAAAAATGGTTGTCAGAGGCACAAAATATGCCACATGATGACCTCAAGACAGTAAGGAATAGCTCGTATCATCCCCTCTTTTCTAGCTCACATAGGTAGATGTTTTCCTTGTGTACTTCTGCACACAAGAAATAAACTCTACCAACCTACTGTTTGGTTCTCTCTCTCCCTCTCTCATGCTCTCTCTCCTGCTCTCCCTCTCTCCTTTCTCACTCTCCCTGTTAACGGGGAGAGAGACAGTAATCCTCTTAAAATGCTCTTTAAGCAAGCATTTGTCATCCTGGTTGCTGCATCTTAGGAGCCCTAGTCACATTGGTAAAGAGGAGGGATAGGGAAACAGAGGAAACAAAGGGTGATGGCAACCACAGTCACGTAGCCCCCTTTATAAACGGACGCTTTTCAGAGACATTAAGGGAGTCTCCGGGAGCCCGCAACTGTCGTAATGGCGGCGAGTGTCAACCCTGAAAATCTTTCTTTTTAACTGCAATCGTTCGTGAAATAGAATCCCTTACCATTACTCATCTCCCGGAGTGACTATGTACATAACCGTGGCTTTTAGTTATCTTCAAAATCATTCTCCGATAAAAAGGACAAGAGTTGGGCTTCTGTGAGGAAGACAGGAAGTAATAAATAGACTAGAAAAACTTCCACGAGGATCCATGATGTTCTGTTTGCGGAGGATAAAGGGCCTCTAAGGGCTTTGGGATGGTATGGTTGCCACCGGTTAGAACTGGTTTCAATGGGTTTCGTATGAAATGGGGAAAGTAGTACGTTTCAAGCATCAAACAGCATTGATAATGTATTTTATTTTTCTTACCTCACTTATCATTTGATTTCTAAATATGTGATGTGGAGGTATATTTAAATGTAAATGTAGAAACATCAAGGCTAGTACTCAGATTAAATCGTTTGATGGGTTCACACAAGTTGTTTCTAAAGCACCACCATCCAATGTCCTTAATTACATAATGCAGTGAATAAAACGCAGTTTTACTTTTTGGATGAATTTGAATGCTGTCAACAATGAGGCTTCGCTGCAACAAAAGAGCCCAACTTCTTTTACTGATAAGCTGCTGTAATCGTAACGCAACAGCAGAGGGAATTGTGATTTAACTCAATTTATATGTAAATGTAATATATCCTGTATAATGAGCTTATAGTGTCATGTCGGCATCTCTCCGGTTTGTTTGCCTCTTCGTTCAAGATGGTAACTGCAATCAATGTCATTACCTGATTTTTTTTTTATTTTCCCCTAGACCGACTGAGATTTGCATAGCTTATACATACTCATTGTGAGAGATTTGCTTCAGTGAAAAGGAAAGGCTAGAAAATAGAAAACAAAAGAATGCGGCTTGAGAATGAAGAGTCGATTGTATCTATAAAGGCCCATCATTTCCCTCTTTCGACTTGACTCAAGATTTAGTTGTCTATTCAGCTCATGTGAATGGATGCACAATCATGTTAATGGTAGCAACATTTTTGTTTCTTTTTCTTGAGACCCAGGAATTAATCTGATGATTTTGATGATTAGCTTCCACAGACTGAATTAACAAATAAATAGGCGAGGTGGAACAACAATGATCTTGAGAGCAGTTTTTTTGTGTGGCCTAGAATTTAATTGGAGCTTCACTGGCTTGTATTATACACGTATGCATCATTGTGCAATAAGTAAATGACCCATGACTTGTTTACTAAGGCCGCAAGTCAGCACTTTGCAGGATGCTATGCAGTCGACGCGGGATGAGAGTGGAAAGAAAATGGTGACAGAACAGCTGGCTCCTGAAGAGCTCGTTTTGAGTTTAATTTGCATTAAAGACAGAAACTGTGATGTTGAAAGATAATTATTAAAGGGAAACATGTTCTACTTCATATTCATCATACTCAGCACCACCCCAACATCAACATATGTGAAAATGGCACGGTTCTATGTTTTGTCGTGAAAAAGATTAAGGAAGATAAGTGTTTCCAATGACATCATCAACCAATTAGTAGGCAAATAGTAGGCAATTAGTGGGCATTGCCAACTCATAATTGGTTAAAACTACACGACGCACACTGATAATGTCAATGAAAAAATGTATCTTCCTCTATCTCTTTTCTACATAACCTAGAAATGTGCAATGTTCACATTTGTTGATTTTAGGTTGGTGCTGGAGATGATGAATATGAAGTTGAACATTTTAGAAACGTCCCTTAATGGACCCACACCCTAATAGGGATTTTTATTTAGTTATTACATCACAATCAACTTTGACCTTTTTTGTATTATGCCTTTTCTGAAATATTCAAATGAGGCAAATCTTGACACTGGATTAAGTCAGCCTAATGTTTTGGTTTCATTTTTTTACGACCCTCCAGGACCTAACTTAGTCAGAGCAAATTTTGGATAAATACTTTTTTCATCTTTCTATCTGTAAAAAACTAAACACAAAATGTTACGGAGATAAACATTTTTTTTTTTTGTACAACATATCAACAATTTCCTCTGGGCAAGTCTCGGGAATATATCTAAGGATAACCACACTTAATGTAGATGCTTCTGAAGATGAGGAAAATGAGCTGGTGTGAAATGGTACACGTATTTAGGCCCAATCACCATCTCTTTAAAGTAAATTACTACAGTCCAATTTGTTATATTCTGTATTAAATGGGCTTTTAAATTATGTGTAATTGAAATTATGGATGTATGTCCATTTTAAAGTAGTTCAAATGCATTACATTTTTATGACGGTAGTATGATAAACTAAAGAAAATATACATTTCCATCAAGATTGACATTGTAGGTTTGCTTTTTGAAAATATTAATGGCCCAAAATACCAACAAATCGCAAAATTGATAGGTACAGTAGATGCAAAAATGTAAGATCAGAGCATATTTCTTACATTGAAGCACTTAGCATATCGTGAGAAAAAAATCGAGCCCATCTCTTACAGTGGGGCAAAAAAGTATTTAGTCAGCCGCCAATTGTGCAAGTTCTCCCACTTAAAAAGATGAGGCCTGTAATTTTAATCATAGGTACACTTCAACTATGACAGAAAAAATGAAAATCACAGTGTGAGATCTTGCGTGGAGCCCCCGATCGAGGGAGATTATCAGTGGTCTTGTATGTCTTCCATTTCCTAATAATTGCTCCCACAGTTGATTTCTTCAAACCAAGCTGCTTACCTATTGCAGATTCAGTCTTCCCAGCCTGGTGCAGGTCTACAATTTTGTTTTTGGTGTCCTTTGACAGTTCTTTGGTCTTGACCATAGTGGAGTTTGGAGTGTGACTGTTTGAGGTTGTGGACAGGTGTATTTTATACTGATAACAAGTTCAAACAGGTGGCATTAATACAGGTAACGAGTGGAGGACAGAGGAGCCTCTTAAAGAAGAAGTTACAGGTCTGTGAGAGCCAGAAATCGTGCTTGTTTGTAGGTGACCAAACACTTATTTTCCACCATTATTTGCAAATAAATTCATAAAAATCCTACCATTTGATTTTCTGGATTTTTTTTTTCTAATTTTGTCTGTCATAGTTGAAGTATTCCTATGATGAACATTACAGGCCTCTCTCATATTTTTAAGTGGGAGAACTTGCACAATTGGTGGCTGACTAAATACTTTTTTGCCCCACTGCATCTTCTCAGAAGCTTACATTCTCACTGCAATGGGCAATTGATGGTCACGTTCCAGGTCCTTTTTATTGGAGTCACATTGCAAAGTTCTCACGATGCCTGGGTAACATCTCAGGCATTACCTGAATACATTACTTCACTTTGATTTGTCTTGCCTTCCAGATTGACTTGGCCATTTTGGAAATACACTGTATATTATGTTCTGGAACCATTACATGTGCCCATCTCATTGTTATTTAATTATTAGAGATATAGAACGTTTTTGCACCCACCATGCGTCATGTCCGCAATGGTCATGTGAGGTGAAATGTGTGGATTTTGGGATGTGTGTTTGACCTGACGAAGATCCGTTTCGGATCGAAACGTTGTCAATAAAGCGTTGAATTTGGAGCTTTAACGGTGTGAGGGACTTCTTGTTCTATTCCAGTATTCTTTATTAGCCCAGCACCTATGTTTTTAAGGATGTGCGTATGACCACAAACTTTTCTATAAACATCTCAGGAACCCCATTAATATGATCTAGCAATCTTCTTAGATGCTTAGCGTGAATGTGAAAAAAGATGGAATGCACCTGTATATGAAAGTTTCTTCAGCCTTCCCAATCTGGTAGGTTCAGGTCAAGAGAGGAGGTATGTACTGTGTACACTACCATGGTGGCGGAGAGTACCACATCAAGATTCATTAAAAGGTAAATGAGCAGCATGTTCTAAAACCATGTCCAATGCCACCAGGATCCCAAATTGAGTGGAAGAAGCAGGAAGCGTGGTCAGAGAAGTGCAATTCAGTCCCTCCAGGATTTCACAGGATTTTTGGTGATATTTGCAGACAGAATTGCTTGATTTTGCTGCATTAATTCAGAAATGTTTGTATGCGAATATGCAATGAATTTTAGCAATGCACTGACGAGGGAAAAATATGGTTGACATGTGGCTTGATTGAACTGTGCGGTGATTGGTTTAAATTGCGAGCCCTCTTTTTTTATTGCGGTGATGGGTCCTTTTTATTTGATAATTTTGCAATGATTTGACTGTTTTAGGTGGAAATAAAATGAGCAGAAGGCAGACGTTTTACGTGCCACCAACCGATTGTTTTTTTGTTTGTAAATATTTTTTTTTACTCATTTTGTACAGTGTTGCCGCTACCGTCTCTTTCGACAGAAAATAACTTCTAGACATCAGGACTGCGATTACTCACCACAGACTAGCAGAATACTTTTTCTTCATTCACGACTCTGATGAGCCCGAGGCGGAGGATATACAGGTCCCTTGGGAACTAGCCCAGAGGAGATCGACTATACCCCCACTTCCCTCAATTCGGCAAGCAAATGTGCAATCTTTGGACAATAAAATCGACGACTTACATTTAAGATTAATCTACCAACGGGGCATCAAAAACTGTAACATCTTCTGCTTCACGGAGTTGTGGCTGAACGATGACAACATCAACATACAGCTGGCTGGTTATACGATGTACCGGCAGGATAGAACAGCGGAGACTGGTAAGACAAGGGTCTTTGTATTATTTATAAACAACAGCTGGTGCACGATATCTAAGGAAGTCTCGAACTATTTCTCACTTGAGGTAGAGTTTCTCATGATAAGCTGTAGACCACACTACCTACCAAGAGAGTTTTCATCTGTGTTCTTTGTAGCTGTTTATATAGAGTCTGGCACTAACATAGCATTGAATGAGATGTATTCCGCCATAAGCAAACAAGAAAACGCTCACCTAGAGGGGGAGCTGCTAGTAGCCGGGGACTTTAATGCAGGGAAATTTTCCCAAATTTCTATCAGTATGTTAAATGTGCAACCAGCAGGAAAAAATCTCTGGACCACCTATACTCCACACACAGAGACACATTACAAAGCTCTCCCTTGACCTCAATTTGGAAAATGTGACCATAATTCCATCCTCCTGATTCCTGCTTACAAGAAAAAATTGTAAAGCGGGAAGCACCAGTGACTACATAAATAAAAAAGTGGTCAGGTGAAACAGATGCTAAGCTACAGGACTGTTTTGCTAGCACAAACTGGAATATGTTGAGGGTTTCCTCCAATGGCATTGGTACATTGGTACTCCGCATCTGTCATTGACTTCATCAATAAGTGCATCGATGACGTTGTCCCCACAGTGACCGTACGTACATACCCCAACCAGAAGCTATGGATTACATGCAGCAGCTGCACTGAGCTGAAGACTAGAGCTGCCGCTTTCAAGGAGCGGGACACAAATCCGGACCTTTATAAGAAATCCCGCTATACCCTCCGACGAACCATCAAACAGTCAAAGTGTCAATACAGGACTAAGATTGAGTCATACTACACCGGCTCTGACGCCCGTCGGATGTGTCAGGGCCTGCAAGCCATTACAGACTACTACGGGAATCACAGCCGAGAGCTGCCCAGTGACACAAGCCTACCAGATGAGCTAAACTACTTCTATGTTCGCTTCAAGGCTAATAACACTGAAACATGCATGAGAGCACCAGCTGTACCGGAAGACTGTGTGATCACGCTCTCTGCAGCCAATGTGAGTAAGACCTAAAGACAAGTCAACATTCACAAGGCCGCAGGACCAGACGGATAACCAGGACCTGTACTGCGAGCATGCGCTGACCAAATAGCAAGAGTCTTCACTTACATTTTCAACATCTCCCTGTCCGAGTCTGTAATACCAACATGTTTTAAGCAGACCCCCATAGAGCCTGTGCCCAAGAACACTAAGGTAACCTGCCTAAATGACTACCGACCTGTAGCACTCACGTCTGTAGCCATGAAGTGCTTTGAAAGGCTGTTCATGGCTCACATCAACACCTAGAAACCCTAGACCCACTCCAATTTGCATACCGCCCCAACAGATCCACAGATGATGCAGTTTATATTGCACTCCACACTGCCCTTTCCCACCTGGACAAAAGGGACACCTACGTGAGAATGCGATTCATTGACTACAGCTCAGCGTTCAACACCATAGTGCCCTCGAAGCTCATCAATAAGCTGAGGACCCCGGGACTGAACACCTCCCTCTGCAACTGGATTCTGGACTTCCTGACGGCCGCCCACAGGTAGAGGCCCGCTGATCCTCAACACAGGGGCCTCTCAGGGGTGCGTGCTCAGCCCCCTCCTGTACTCCCTGTTCACTCATGAAAGCACAGCCAGGCACGACTCCAACACCAACACTAACTTTGTCGATGACACAACAGTGGTAGGGCTGATCACCGACAACAACGAGACAGCCTATAGGGAGGTTCCTTGGTGTCCACATCACCAACAAACTAACATGGTCCAAGCACACCAAGACTGTCGTGAAGCAGGCACGTCAAAACCTATTCCCCCTCAGGAGACTGAAAATATTTGGCATGGGTCCTCAGATCCTCAAAAAGTTTTACAGCTACAGCATCAAGAGCATCCCGCTGGTTGCATCACTGCCTGGTATGGCAACTGCTCAGCCTCCGACCGCAAGGCACTACAGAGGGTAGTGCGAACGGCCCGGTACATCACTGGGGCCAAGCTTCCTGCCATCCAGAACCTCTATACCAGGCGGTGTCAGAGGAAGGCCCTAAAAATGTCAAAGACTCCAGACACCCTACTCATAGACTGTTCTCTTTGCTACCACACGGCAAGAGGTACCGGAGCGCCAAGTCTAGGTCCAAGAGGCTTCTAAACAGCTTCTACCCCCAAGCCATAAGACCCCTGAACATCTAGTCAAATGGCTACCCAGACTATTTGCATTGCCCCGCCCGCCTCTCCACACCACTGCCACTCTCGGTTGTCATCTATGCACAGTCACTTTAATGAACTCTACCTACATGTTGTCTGAAGACGAGCGCAGACATCAAGCAATGTGGCAGATAGTTCTTCTGAGGTTAGGTCTGCTGAGGTCAATTTAGGGAGAGAGAGGGAAAAGCAGCAAAGCAAGAGTGATGAAAGTCATTTCTGGGAGACAGGTTTGAGGATAACATACATCTCTAACAACAAACCATGTTGTCCAAGGTTTCAAACGTTAGCACCAGGTTGTGAAAAGGTGAGGTCGGTCATGGTCATGAAGTTACCACATGACAACGTTTGTACAACTGACATCGTCAGGAAGAAATGTCAGTTTTGCCATACGAAGTCACATAAACCTCCAGCCATTGGGAACCATGTGGCACCTATACTTTGAGAATTTCCTGAAATATAAATATACACAGCTTCCTGCTGCATTTGCAGGTTGATATGTGCTAATCGTCACTAAGTGAATCAGAAGAGGTAGAAACAGGGAATATAAACAATGTGGTTTAATCCTTTGGTCTGCTTTTGCTGCAGGTTACCATTAAAACGAGGCAATTAAGCTCATTACAAAATCCATACTGTGCTTGCCAACACACTGCAATGTGATCCAGAAATGATCATGCTTTTTCCCCCTTCAGTAAACCTCTTTTCTCTCACTGTTAAAGTGAAAATGAAGATTGGAAATCTCAATAAGCACTTCCCTGCTCTGTGTGTGTGTGTGTGTGTGTGTGTGTGTGTGTGTGTGTGTGTGTGTGTGTGTGTGTGTGTGTGTGTGTGTGTGTGTGTGTGTGTACGTACGTGCGTGTGTGTGTGTGTCTGCAATCCAATGCATCAAAGAACTGGTAAACTCTTCTATAGACTTTAGTTGGCCCATTGGCACCATTATAATCAATGTATATCCCATTACCTTCGATTATTCCCTGTACTCACAGCTCAATAGGAAAGTAATTAATTAAAGTTGACGTGTGTAAAATACGTTTTATGTGGACAGAGCATATCAGTATTGGTTATTTTAATTGCTACACTGTAGTTGTAAATTGTGCCTAATTGAACAATGTATGTTGAGAATGTTTTTAGCATCATTGCTCCTATGCATACATTGTATTCTCCCTAAATATAGCTTTCTTTGTTCGTAGGCCCACAACCAAATTCAATAAGGTTTCCATTCAAGGAGTATTGTGGTGCAATACATTTCTGCCAAGATTACTTTGCCTATTTGTGGTTATTGATAAACCAAAAACTTTTCTTAAATTATGAAAGTTGTCCTACATTTAATCTCATGAAGAATATTCTGGCAACTGTGGTCCCTCTGTGTATAGGAACTCCAGTACTGTTGCTCTAACTCCCATAAATAGTTGAATTATGCAAATGTTCTCTTGTAATTTGTATACTTTAACATTTGAAAGACCCGAAAATATGTTTGTAATTAAAAAAAAAAGAGAGACTGTTTTCAATTGTGCTTTACACAATAATCGAGAAAAGTAAAAAAGGTGGCGTGAGAATGAATTCAGTAGTTACATGTTTTGCAACTCACTGTTTTTCTAATCAACACAATGTGTCTCCAACAAAACAACCACTGCCACCTTCGATCGTGAGATTTAGCAATGAAGCCAGCCAACATCTTTTGTGATTGATGCCCCAGAGGCTCCCCTCAGAGCCAGCACGTTGTGTCTCTGAAGGCTATTTCATCTTTGCCCAGACACCACAACACCACAGAGTCAGTACCCTGGTTTTTACATCACATATTCAGGCAAAATATGTCAGATGAATTTGCTCTTCATAGAAGCCTCTAATCTCTAGGGTCAATTATTATTGCATACAGGGGATTGTAGTGATACGCTAGTTGCAGTATAATAGTCTGATTCCTACACTATTTCCTATCCCTGATAAGCAGAGAGAGAGAGAGAATAAAATAAGCTATGTCACTTAGAAGATGCTTTTTTCCCCCCAAAGCTTCTAGTCATGTGTGCATACTGTACATTGGTATTGGTGGCCCCGGTGGGAATGGAACCCACGATCCCCACGCCATGCAACTGAGCCACAGAGGAAAGAGAGAAGCCTGGACACTCTCAGAGACCTCAGCTGCCTCTCCAACTGGCCCTCAAGGTCAAAAGATACAGACAGAAGTGGAGGGGGCGAGGAGGAGCCCTGACTGGTCCTGCACCTGATAACGGGAAGAGCTGTCGGAGCCCCCGAGAGGATGGGGGGACATTAGCCAAATCCGTCTGGATCACAAGCCACTGGATGCAATCCAGTTTTTGCAGGCCGCGATAAGGCTGATTATGTGTCACCCATCAATTCGCCCGGGTCCCGTCGCTGTCTCTCCCGAGCTATAAATCCACTCATGACAAGCTCTGCTCTTCGGCAATCACCCCTCCGTCTCATCCCTCCCTTGTTCGCTTATGCATCTATGTCTGTCTGCACTATCCTGAAGTGCAGTGCTGCAGTAAGGGAGAGTGAAGGGGGGATTAGGGAAGTCTGGTGCTACTGCAGGGATTGGGGCCAGAGTAATGGAGATTTAAAGATGCACTATACAGAAATCGCTTTGCCATTTCCTGGTTGCTAAAATTCTAATAGTTTAGAATTTCGGTTTATGTGACAAAACAAGCAAGTATAGTGTAGAGAATCATGGTATCATCTAAATATATTTTCCATAACCAAAAATGTTATATTTTCAACTGTTTGAAGGTGGTATACAAAACACAAAGTAAAATATGCAAAAAAGAACATTAAAAACAGGAAGCATAGAGATAGACGTAGAAAAGATCTACCGCTTCTTAGACTTGCTTCCAATGAGAAATCTATAACTCACATTTCTATGTGAATTTTGTCAGGGTTGCCTAAAATGTGACATATTGCAGCTTACGTTGATTGAGTCCACCTTCTGATAGGTCACCTTCTGGTATGCATTTTCATGTTTGGTCAAGTTTTCTTGGATGATACATCTAAATGATTTAGAATGTTAAAATAACATTTACTGGTCAGTAATTATTCTCTCCCTCAAGCTATTTTGAAAATATAAATGAGTGCCCACTCACTGTGTTGCATTTGCATGCACAAAAAAGCAAAGTTTTTTAAATAGTCCCTTCAAAGTGGCATCTGCAAATGATGGCCTGGTAAATACGTTTAGCACTTATTAATTACATTAGGAAACCAAATTGGGCAGTCCAGGTTTGATTTATTGCTTCTCTAACTTGTTTTGTCACTCTAGGGACATTCAGATGGGGGTGAGTGGGAGGATGTTCACTAGGAGCGAGATGGAGAGGGACAGTGTGGCGAAACCAGTCTGACCCTGATGCATATCACCCTGCTCTCCATCCGAACCTTGCCTCCGGAGCAGCAAAGCCAGCTGAAACCTCTTGGCCCGTTCAAAAGAGGACAAATATAAAATGGAAAGTAAGCAGGTTCACACCCTCACAAGGACAAGAGGTGTGTGATGTCCAATCTGGCAACCTCCCTGTCAGTTGGTTGACATCCCATGTGTGCGTGTGTGTGCGCACGCAGCCAGGGATGTCTACCTTTACACATAATGTATCCTTAATGTCAATCTAGGTGTCAGAGTGCACGTTTTAAGTGCACTATCCAGACCAAGGCACTTGAGGGAAAAAAAGTGTTGCAATTTTTGTCATATCCTTCCATATGAAATTCTTCACTGCATTCACTTAGCAACCCCACTGAGTGCCGTCACCATGTTTAAAATATGCATCCCGTCAATCCATCGACAGGTCACGGTCACCTTTCTGTCAGCCAATCATGCGGTGATCATGATGAGCAAGCAGGAAGCAGACATCCCAGGGGCCTGATATCCCCTCACACTCTTGACACTGTGCCTGATGACATCGAATCGTGTTCTCCCACCCGTTGACTGACAGATGTGCTGGACCTATTCCCATTAACGTTGCCGTAGGTTTCCCTCGGGGCATCCTGATAATGTCTGGAAGAGAGTTATTCCATCGTTCACTATGGTGAAGTTAAGCTTCAGCGATCACCCTGCTCCACTCGATTGATTAAATAGCGATGGATGAAGAGGAAGAAGAGAATGGAGAGAACAGAGGTTTTGGTTACCTTACAGCCATCTAAGATATTAGCATTCTATACTATATTGTTGCAGTGATCAGAACTACGGAGAAGCACCATGGTATGATATTAGATTAGAAAAACAGGGGTTCATTGACATTTACATTGTGATTCAGTCATCATGCGTGGCCCTGTTTGACTTAAAGTACCAGTCAAAAGTTTGGATACATTTACTCATTCAAGGGTTTTTTATTTTTTACTATTTCTACATTGTAGAATAGCAGTGAAGACCTCAAAACTATGAAATAGTACATATGAAATCATGTAGTAACCAAAAAAAGTGTTAAACAAATGTAAATATATTTTAGAATTGAGATTCTTCAAAGAAGCCACCCTTTGCCTTGATGACAGCTTTGCACACTCTTGGCATTCTCTCAACCAGCTTCATGAGGTAGTCACCTGGAATACATTTCAATTAACATGTGTGCCTTGTTCATTTGTGGAATTTCTTTCCTTCTTAATGTGTTTGAGCCAATCAAATGCATTGTGAAAAGGTAGGGGTGGTATACAGAAGATTATGGCAAGAACAGCTCAAATAAGCAAAGAGAAATGACAGTCCATCATTACTTTAAGACATGAAGGTCAGTCAATCTGCAAAATGTCAAGAACTTTGAAAGTTTATTTAAGTGCAGTCGCAAAAACCATCAAGCGTTATGATGAAACTAACTCTCATGAGGACCTCCACAGGAAAGGAAGACCCATAGTTACCTCTGCTGTAGAGGATATCTTCATTAGAGTTAACTGCGCCTCAGATTGTCAAGATATGATATAAATAAGTGGACCAAGGCACAGCATGAGTAGAGTTCCTCATTTTTATTATAGAAAACTTCCCAAAACAACTAAGAATTAACAAACGTGCAATACGTAGCGCACAGGCACTAATACGAAACAAAACAATATCCCACATTGCAGGTGGGAAAAAGGACAAACTAAGTATGATCCCCAATTAGAGGCAACGATTATCAGCTGCCTCCAATTGGGAACCATACCCACACACCAACATAGAAACACAACACCTAGAACCCCCCTAGTCACGCCCTGACCAAAGAGAGCTGTTTATTCTCTGTTGGTTGGGGCGTGATAGTGACTAGGGTGGGTCATCTAAATCAAATCAAATCCAATTTTATTTGTCACATACACATGGTTAGCAGATGTTAATGCGAGTGTAGCGAAATGCTTGTGCTTCTAGTTGCGACAATGCAGTAATAACCAACGAGTAATCTAACCTAACAATTCCAAAACTACTACCTTATACACACAAGTGTAAAGGGATAAAGAATATGTACATAAAGATATATGAATGAGTGATGGTACAGAACGGCATAGGCAAGATGCAGTAGATGGTATCGAGTACAGTATATACATATGAGATGAGTAAAGTAGGGTGTGTAAACAAAGTGGCATAGTTTAAAGAGGCTAGTAATACATTTATTACATAAAGATGCAATAGATGATATAGGGTAGAGTATATACATATACATATGAGATGAGTAATGTAGGATATGTAAACATTATATTAAGTAGAATTGTTTAAAGTGGCTAGTGATATATTTTACATCAATTTCCATCAATTCCCATTATAAAAGTGGCTGGAGTTGAGGCAGTGTGTTGGCAGCAGCCACTCAATGTTAGTGGTGGCTGTTTAACAGTCTGATGGCTTTGAGATAGAAGCTGTTTTTCAGTATCTCGGTCCCTGCTTTGATGCACCTGTACTGACCTCGCCTTCTGGATGATAGCGGGGTGAACAGGCAGTGGCTGGGGTGGTTGTTGTCCTTGATGATCTTTATGGCCTTCCTGTGACATCGGGTGGTGTAGGTGTCCTGGAGGGCAGGTATTTTGCCCCCGGTGATGTGTTGTGCAAACCTCACTACCCTCTGGAGAGCCTTACGGTTGTGGGCGGAGCAGTAGCCGCACCAGGCGGTGATACTGCCCGACAGGATGCTCTCGATTGTGCATCTGTAGAAGTTTGTGAGTGCTTTTGGTGACAAGCCGAATTTCTTCAGCCCCCTGGGGTTGAAGAGGCGCTGCTGCGCCTTCCTCACGATGCTGTCTATGTGGGTGGACAAATTCAGTTTGTCCGTGATGTGTACGCCGAGGAACTTAAAACTTACTACCCTCTCCACTACTGTCCCATCGATGTGGATAGGGGTGTGCTCCCTCTGCTGTTTCTTGAAGTCCACAATCATCTCCTTTGTTTTGTTGAAGTTGAGTGTGAGGTTATTTTCCTGACACCACACTCCGAGGGCCCTCACCTCCTCCCTGTAGGCCATCTCGTTTGTTGTTGGTAATCAAGCCTACCACTGTAGTGTCATCCGCAAACTGATTGAGTTGGAGGCGTGCATGGCCACGCAGTCATGGGTGAACAGGGAGTACAGGAGAGGGCTCAGAACGCATCCTTGTGGGGCCCCAGTGTTGAGGATCAGCGGGGTGATGTTGTTACCTACCCTCACCACCTGGGGGCGACCCGTCAGGAAGTCCAGTACCCAGTTGCACAGGGCGGGGTCGAGACCCAGGGTCTCGAGCTTGATGACGAGTTTGGAGGGTACTATGGTGTTAAATGCTGAGCTGTAGTCGATGAACAGCATTCTCACATAGGTATTCCTCTTGTCCAGATGGGTTAGGGCAGTGTTCAGTGTGGTTGAGATTGCATCGTCTGTGGACCTATTTGGGCGGTAAGCCGCCATGGAGGAAGACGTCGTATCTGCAAGCGGAGTGGGGACTTTGCCCCGCACCGGAGCCACCCCCCGATGGTAGATGCCCACCCGGACCCTCCCCTATTGAGTCAGGTTTTGCGGTCGGAGTCCACACCTTTGGAGGGGGGTACTGTCACACCCTGACCATAGAGAGCTGTTTATTCTCTGTTGGTTGGGGCATGATAGTGACTAGGGTGGGTCATCTAGGTGATTAATGGTTTATGTTGGCCTGGTGTGTTTCCCTATCAGAGACAACTGTTTATTGTTGTCTCTGATTGGGGATCATATTTAGGCAGCCATTTCCTCATTGTGCTTTGTGGGATCTTGTCTACAGATAGTTGCCTGTGTGCACACCAGTAGCTTCACGTTTCGTTTGTGCTTGTTTGTTTGGTGAGTTTCTATTAATTCAAAGATGTAGCTTGTGTAGAGTTCCACGCCTTGGTCCAATCATTACACACTGACCTAAAACACCATAGAGAACCCAGAGGGCTCTCTATGGTCAGGGCGTGACAGATTGCAGCCCAAATAAATGCTTGACAGAATTCAAGTAACATACACATCAACATCAACTGTTTAGAGCAGACTACTTGAATCAGGCCTTCATGGTCAAAAATCATTAAATGAGTAGGTGTGTCCAAACTTCTTAGTGGTACTGTATATGTGAAAAAACACTTATTGGCACAATTTCATCACGTTGCACCCAGATAGGAGCATCCATAGCTACTGTATATGCATTAGGCTGGAAGGAGAGATCCAATCCTTGTTGAGGTGAGGTCATAAAGGGCTGCTTACTGTGCCGTTTCTGCACATCAGAAAAGTACAGTATGCATCATTTTCTCTGAAGATGCCGAAGTACACAGTGCATGCATACCCAAAGAGGTTCATGCTTTGTAAGATCATTTGTGCATAGGTGGAAGCCTGCGCCAAATATGTATTTGTTTTGTTTTACACGGTCAGCCATAGTAGTACGGTGGCATGGAGCAAATTAGGATTGAGTGCTTTGCTCAAGGGCACATCAACAGATTTTTCACCTTGTCGGCTCGGGTATTTGAACCAGCGAACCTCTGGTCTAATCGCCTCCCGCTATTCATTTGATCTGTGCTTGCAATGTTTTTGCTCTACACAATATGTCACGTCTCTTGGCAGGCTTTTTCCTGCATAATCAGTGTATCATTGCCAAAATGTTCAAACCAATTAGTACTTTGCTCAGCTCCAGCGTCAAGGTGTACCAGAAAACATTAAAAAGGGCAGTGGTAGATTGCATGGATGCTTAATTTGTAACGTAGCAAGGTACATAACCACACTTCTGAGGGAAGGCCTCAAGTCCCAAATTGGTTGGAACATCCAGTAGCAGACAAAGCTAACAAAAGCTTAATTTAGGCTAGCGTCTGTTCCGACAGTCCCCTCAGTCCCAAGGAAACTAGTCCCTTGAGCAGTAGAGGAAAAATAATTACTTTAGGTTTTTCAATTTATGCACATTCAGGGGCATACAAAAGAGCCAAAATAAGGTGGTAATTATATAAACGTGGGTTCATCAGAGACTTGTTATGCTAAGGGTGTCATCTTTGGTATTCAATGTTAATGATTTCTTATAAATGTCATTTGAAGCATTATTAGGAGAGGGGGAGTGATCCTGGGGAGCTGTGGAGTGCGCCCAAGGCTAATCGGGATCTGGTTATTGATCACCGTTGGAGTGCACTCCGCTGCTTTTGCCACAGGGACGGCGAGAAGGGGTCATGGGACTTCTTAGCACCAATCGGCAAACCGTGTCTTGGCTGTCACCGACGGTATTAGAATATTATAATTTACGTTTAAAAACGGGGAGAGATGGAGGTGGAGATTTTGGGTAACTATTGTGAATTAATTGCCAGAGGAATTTACTAACTTTGATCACGAGCTGTAGAGAAATGGAAATAAGAGAAATGGAGAAATGGAAATAAATCAATAGCGCCTGTAAAAGGTTAGGGAGAAACAAGCCCTGATGGTGGCTGGATGAAAATAGTCTGAGTGTTGACAGTAACCCTTTACGGGCCGTAATGGTTATTCATTAGTGTGTAAAGGAGTGTTGCTGGAGACAAAATGAGGGGAGGATGACACCTATATGTTTGAGGACATACATTGCCTTCAGAAAATATTGCATACGTATAAATCTTCTTCAATGATGGCATCGCAGTCAGACGTCCTGTAACGGTTTTCTTCCTGGGAAGGAGAGGAGGACCAAAATGCAGCGTGGTTAGAGTTCAACATGTTTAATCAAGACCATACATGAGAACACTACAAACTACAAAACAACAAAAGTGATAACCGAAACAGTCCTATCTGGTGCAATGACACAAAGACAGAAGACAATCACCCACAAAATACCCAAAGAACATTGCTACCTAAATATGGTTCCCAATCAGAGACAACGATAAACACCTGCCTCTAATTGAGAAGCAATCTAGGCAACCATAGACTTCCATAAACACCTAGACTGGGTAAAAACACCCCATAAACATACAAAACCCCTAGACCAGAAAAACACATAAATCCCCCATGTCACACCCTGACCTAACCAAAAAAATAAAGAAAACAAAGATAACTAAGGCCAGGGCGTGACACATCCTTTGTCCTCGTCTTGTCGTGTCCTGTGTATGTATATATTTACATCTTTCTTCACATATTTTATATATTTTCTTTAACAAAAACTCAACTTCAAAACACTCTCCTGCAACCCGCCTCACCAATAAAAAAAAAAGAAAGTATTACTTATCTCAAATCTGAAATCCACAATAGAAGCTAACCAGAAGCTAGCCAGAAGCTAACCAGAAGCTAGCCAGCTAACCTATTTTTCTCTCCATTTCCCCGGATTTCAACCGCAAGCTCTGGACATTTACACCTGGATCTCGCAGCTAGCTAGCTGCTATCCATGTGCCTATTGGCTTACGTCGATCCTGGATTTAACATAAATTGTTCCAGAGCTAGCCAGCTGAAGAGTTCCATCATCCACTTCTGGGCTACAATCACCTATCCGGACCCATTTTACTGCCGATGCGGAGCCCCACCGGGCCTTCACGACTGGACTACCGACGTTATCTGTCCGAGGAGGTTATCCAACTGGCCCCTCCGTCGCGACTTTACCTGAAAGCCCATCTGCGCTCCGCTAATCGCTAGCTGTCTTATCGGCTGCTATCGGTCTATCTGACAATTTTTTCTTGGGTCACTATAACTACATATATTTTGCCAATTGGATTGATCCCCTCTACCACACGGAACCCCACTAATCTACCGACGGAAACGCACGAGGTGGCTAAAAACTGACCATCCTATACTAGTTTGCTACCGATGGCCCGGCTAGCTGTCTGAAACGCTGTTACCCCAACCAACCTCACTACTCACTGGACCCTTATGATCACTCGACTAAGCATGCCTCTCCTTAATGTCAATATGCCTTGTCCATTGCTGTTCTGGTTAGTGTTTATTGGCTTATTTCACTGTAGAGCCTCTAGCCCTGCTCATTATACCTTATCCAACCTTTCAGTTCCACCACCCACACATGCGATGACATCACCTGGTTTCAATGATGTTTCTAGAGACAATATCTCTCTCATCGTCACTCAATACCTAGGTTTACCTCCACTGTATTCACATCCTATCATACCTTTGTCTGTACATTATACCTTGAAGCTATTTTATTGCCCCCAGAAACCCCCTTTTACTCTCTGTTCCAGACGTTCTAGACGACCAATTCTCATAGCTTTTAGCCGTAAATTATCCTACTCCTCCTTTGTTCCTCTGGTGATGTAGAGGTTAATCCAGGCTCTGCAGTGCCTAGCTCCACTCCTATTCCCCAGGTGCTCTCTTTTGATGACTTCTGTAACCGTAATAGCCTTGGTTTCATGCATGTTAACATTAGAAGCCTACTCCCTAAGTTTGTTTTATTCACTGCTTTAGCACACTCTGCCAACCTGGATGTTCTAGCCGTGTCTGAATCCGGGCTTAGGAAGACCACCAAAAATTCTGAAATCTTCATCCCTTACTACAACATTTTCAGGCAAGATAGAACGGCCAAAGGGGGTGGTGTTGCAATCTACTGCAGAGATAGCCTGCAGAGTTCTGTCCTACTATCCAGGTCTGTACCCAAACAATTTGAACTTCTACTCTTAATAATCCACCTCTCTAAAAACAAGTCTCTCACCATTGCCGCCTGCTATAGACCACCCTCTGCCCCAGCTGTGCTCTGGACACCATATGTGAACTGATTGCCCCCCATCTATCTTCAGAGCTCGTGCTGCTAGGCAACCTAAACTGGAACATGCTTCAACACCCCAGCCATCCTACAATCGAAGCTTGATGCCCTCAATCTCTCACAAATGATCAATGAACCTACCAGGTACCACCCCAAAGCTGTAAACACGGGCACCTTCATAGATATTATCCTAACCAACTTGCCCTCTAAATACACCTCTGCTGTTTTCAACCAAGATCTCAGCGATTACTGCCTCATTGTGTCATGTATTGTCATGTTGTGTCTTGTTTCTGTCCTTTCCTTTCACCCTGAACTAGGTTACCGTTTCTGTCCCTCTTTCCCCCAGCTGTTCCTTGTCTTCTCTGACTACCTCATTCACCCCTTTTCCCACCTGTTCCCTTTTTCCCTCTGATTAGGTCCCTATATCTCTCTCTGTTTCTGCTTCTGTCTTTGTCGGATTCTTGGTTGTGTGTCTCATGCCTGAACCAGACTATCATCGTGTTTGCTGCAACCTTGTCCTGTCCTGTCGGAATCTACCTGTCCATCTGAGCCCACGTGTGTTCATCATTAAAGAAACTCTGTTTGTTAATTCGCTTTTGGGTCCTCATTCACGCACCTGACAGAAGAATCCGACCAAGAATGGACCCAGCGACTTCGGATCCTCTCCACTCAGCCGTCGAGATCCAGGGAGCGATGCTAGGCAGACACGAGCAGGAATTGTCTGCTGCTCGACATGCCGTTGAGACCCTGGCCACCCAAGTCTCCAACCTCACAGAACAGGTTCACCATCTCCGCCTCGATCCACCGGCCACTTCCAGGGCTTTCGAATCTCCGGAGCCCAGAATCAATAACCCGCCGTGTTACTCTGGGGAGACCACTGAATGCCGCTCGTTCCTCACCCAGTGTGATATTGTGTTTTCTCTCCAGCCCAACACTTACGCCAGGAGCACTGCTCGTGTCGCCTACGTCATATCTCTCCTTACTGGACGGGCTCGTGAGTGGGGCACGGCAATCTGGGAGGCAAGGGCTGAGTGTACTAACCAGTATCAGGACTTTAAGGAGGAGATGATACGGGTTTTTGATCGATCTGTTTTTGGGGAGGAGGCTTCCAGGGCCCTGTCTTCCCTATGCCAAGGTAATCGATCCATAACAGACTACTCTATTGAGTTTCGCACTCTTGCTGCCTCCAGTGGCTGGAACGAGCCGGCTTTGCTCGCTCGTTTTCTGGAGGGTCTCCGCGCAGAGGTAAAGGATGAGATTCTCTCCCGGGAGGTTCCTTCCAGCGTGGATTCCTTGATTGAACTCGCTATTCGCATTGAGCGACGGGTTGATCTTCGTCACCGAGCTCGTGGAAAGGAGCTCGCGTTCTCCGTTGCCCCCCTCTCCGCATCACTACCATCTTCCTCTGCCGGCTCGGGAGCTGAGCCTATGCAGCTGGGAGGTATCCGCATCTCGACTAAGGAGAGGGAACGGAGAATCACCAACCGCCTCTGTCTCTATTGCGGTTCTGCTGGTCATTTTGTCACTTCATGTCCAGTAAAAGCCAGAGCTCATCAGTAAGCGGAGGGCTACTGGTGAGCGCTACTACTCCTGTCTCTCCTTCAAGATCCTGCACTACCTTGTCGGTCCATCTACGCTGGACCGGTTCGTCAGCTTCCTGCAGTGCCTTAATAGACTCTGGGGCGGAGGGCTGTTTTATGGACGAGACCTGGGCTCGGGAACATGACATTCCTCTCAGACAGTTAAGGGAGCCCACGGCCTTGTTCGCCCTGGATGGTAGTCCTCTCCCCAGGATTCAGCGTGAGACGCTACCTTTAACCCTCACTGTTTCTGGTAATCATAGCGAAACCATTTATTTTTTAATTTTTCGTTCACCTTTTACACCTGTTGTTTTGGGCCATCCCTGGCTAGTTTGTCATAATCCTTCCATTAATTGGTCTAGTAATTCTATCCTCTCCTGGAACGTCTCTTGTCATGTGAAATGTTTAATGTCTGCTATCCCTCCTGTTTCCTCTGTCTCTTCTTCACAGGAGGAGCCTGGTGATTTGACAGGGGTGCCGGAGGAATATCACGATCTGCGCACGGTGTTCAGTCGGTCCAGGGCCACCTCTCTTCCTCCACACCGGTCGTATGATTGTAGTATTGATCTCCTTCCGGGAACCACTCCCCCCCGGGGTAGACTATACTCTCTGTCGGCTCCCGAACGTAAGGCTCTCGAAGATTATTTGTCTGTAGCTCTTGACGCCGGTACCATAGTCCCCTCCTCCTCTCCCGCCGGAGCGGGGTTTTTTTTTGTCAAGAAGAAGGACGGGTCTCTGCGCCCCTGCATAGATTATCGAGGGCTGAATGACATAACAGTGAAGAATCGTTATCCGCTTCCTCTTATGTCTTCAGCCTTCGAGATCCTGCAGGGAGCCAGGTTTTTCACTAAGTTGGACCTTCGTAACGCTTACCATCTCGTGCGCATCAGGGAGGGGGACGAGTGGAAGACGGCGTTTAACACTCCGTTAGGGCACTTTGAATACCGGGTTCTTCCTTTCGGCCTCGCTAACGCTCCAGCTGTCTTTCAGGCATTAGTCAATGATGTCCTGAGAGACATGCTGAACATCTTTGTTTTCGTTTACCTTGACGATATCCTGATTTTTTCACCGTCACTCCAGATTCATGTTCAGCACGTTCGACGTGTCCTCCAGCGCCTTTTAGAGAATTGTCTTTTTGTGAAGGCTGAGAAGTGCACTTTTCATGCCTCCTCCGTCACATTTCTCGGTTCTGTTATTTCCGCTGAAGGCATTAAGATGGATCCCGCTAAGGTCCAAGCTGTCATTGATTGGCCCGTCCCTAAGTCACGCGTCGAGCTGCAGCGCTTTCTCGGCTTCGCGAACTTCTATCGTCGTTTCATCCGTAATTTCGGTCAGGTGGCAGCTCCTCTCACAGCCCTTACTTCTGTCAAGACGTGCTTTAAGTGGTCCGTTTCCGCCCAGGGAGCTTTTGATCTCCTCAAGAATCGTTTTACATCCGCTCCTATCCTTGTTACACCTGACGTCTCTAGACAGTTCGTTGTCGAGGTTGACGCGTCAGAGGTGGGCGTGGGAGCCATTCTATCTCAGCGCTCCCTCTCTGACGACAAGGTCCACCCATGCGCGTATTTTTCTCATCGCCTGTCGCCGTCGGAACGTAACTATGATGTGGGAAACCGCGAACTGCTCGCCATCCGGTTAGCCCTAGGCGAATGGCGACAGTGGTGGGAGGGGGCGACCGTTCCTTTTGTCGTTTGGACTGACCATAGGAACCTTGAGTACATCCGTTCTGCCAAACGACTTAATGCGCGTCAGGCGCGTTGGGCGCTGTTTTTCGCTCGTTTCGAGTTCGTGATTTCTTATCGTCCGGGCTCTAAGAACACCAAGCCTGATGCTTTATCTCGTCTCTTCAGTTCTTCAGTAGCCTCCACTGACCCCGAGGGGATTCTCCCTGAGGGGCGTGTTGTCGGGTTGACTGTCTGGGGAATTGAGAGGCAGGTAAAGCAAGCGCTCACTCACACTCCGTCGCCGCGCGCTTGTCCTAGGAACCTTCTTTTCGTTCCCGTTCCTACTCGTCTGGCCGTTCTTCAGTGGGCTCACTCTGCCAAGTTAGCCGGCCACCCTGGCGTTCGGGGTACGCTTGCTTCCATTCGCCAGCGTTTTTGGTGGCCCACCCGGGAGCATGACACGCGTCGTTTCGTGGCTGCTTGTTCGGTCTGCGCGCAGACTAAGTCCGGTAACTCCCCTCCTGCCGGCCGTCTCAGGCCGCTTCCCATTCCCTCTCGACCGTGGTCTCACATCGCCTTAGATTTTGTCACCGGACTGCCTTCGTCAGCGGGGAAGACTGTTATTCTTACGGTTGTCGATAGGTTCTCTAAGGCGGCTCATTTCATTCCCCTTGCTAAGCTTCCTTCTGCTAAAGAGACGGCACAAATCATCATCGAGAATGTTTTCAGAATTCATGGCCTTCCGTCAGACGTCGTTTCGGACAGAGGTCCGCAATTCACGTCTCAATTTTGGAGGGAGTTTTGCCGTTTGATTGGGGCTTCCGTCAGTCTCTCTTCCGGCTTTCACCCCCAGTCTAACGGTCAAGCAGAACGGGCCAATCAGACTATTGGTCGCATCTTACGCAGTCTTTCCTTTCGAAACCCTGCGTCTTGGTCAGAACAGCTCCCCTGGGCAGAATACGCCCACAACTCGCTTCCTTCGTCTGCGACCGGGCTATCTCCTTTTCAGAGTAGCCTCGGGTACCAGCCTCCGCTGTTCTCATCTCAGTTCGCCGAGTCCAGCGTCCCCTCCGCTCAGGCTTTTGTCCAACGTTGCGAGCGCACCTGGAAGAGGGTCAGGTCTGCACTTTGCCGTTATAGGACGCAGACTGTGAGGGCTGCTAATAAGCGTAGAACTAAGAGTCCTAGATATTGTCGCGGTCAGAGAGTTTGGCTCTCCACTCAGAACCTTCCCCTTAAGACGGCTTCTCGCAAGTTGACCCCGCGGTTCATTGGTCCGTTCCGTATTTCTCGGGTCATTAATCCTGTCGCAGTTCGACTTCTTCTTCCGCGATACCTTCGTCGCGTCCACCCGGTCTTCCATGTCTCCTGTATCAAGCCCGTTCTTCGCGCCCCCGCTCGTCTCCCCCCCCCCCCCCCCCATCCTTGTCGAGGGCGCACCCATCTACAGGGTCCGTAGGATTTTGGACATGCGTCCTCGGGGCCGTGGTCACCAGTACCTCGTAGATTGGGAGGGGTACGGTCCTGAGGAGAGGAGTTGGGTTCCCTCTCGGGACGTGCTGGACCGTGCGCTGATCGAGGATTTCCTCCGTTGCCGCCAGGTTTCCTCCTCGAGTGCGCCAGGAGGCGCTCGGTGAGTGGGGGGGTACTGTCATGTATTGTCATGTTGTGTCTTGTTTCTGTCCTTTCCTTTCACCCTGTCTCCCTCTGCTGGTCGTACTAGGTTACCGTTTCTGTCCCTCTTTCCCCCAGCTGTTCCTTGTCTTCTCTGACTACCTCATTCACCCCTTTTCCCACCTGTTCCCTTTTTCCCTCTGATTAGGTCCCTATATCTCTCTCTGTTTCTGCTTCTGTCTTTGTCGGATTCTTGGTTGTGTGTCTCATGCCTGAACCAGACTATCATCGTGTTTGCTGCAACCTTGTCCTGTCCTGTCGGAATCTACCTGTCCATCTGAGCCCACGTGTGTTCATCATTAAAGAAACTCTGTTTGTTAATTCGCTTTTGGGTCCTCATTCACGCACCTGACACATTGCCTGCATCCGTAATGGGTCAGCGGTCAAACGACCTCCACTCATCACTGTCAAACGCTCCCTGATACACTTCAGCAAGCAGGCCTTTCTAATCGACCTGGCCGAAGTATCCTGTAATGATTTTGATCTCATCCCATCAGTAGAGGATGCCTGGTTATTTTTTTTAAATGCCTTCCTCACCATTTTACATAAGCATGCCCCATTCAAGACATTTAGAACCAGGAACAGATATAGCCCTTGGTTCTCTCCAGACCTTAATGCCCTTAAACAACACAAAAACATCCTATGGCGTTCTGCATTTGCATCGAACAGCCCCCGTGATATGCAACTTTTCAGGGAAGCTAGAAACCAACATACACAGGCAGTTAGAAAAGCAGAGGCTAGATTTTTCAAGCAGAAATTTGCTTCCTGCAACACAAACTCAAAAAAGTTCTGGGACACTGTAAAGTCCATTGAGAATAAGAACACCTCCTCCCAGCTGCCCACTGTACTGAGGATAAGAAACACTGTCACCACCGATAAATCCACTATAATTGAGAATTTCAATAAGCATTTTTCTACGGCTGGCCATGCTTTCCACCTGGCTTCCCCTACACCGGTCAACAGCCCTGCACCCCCCACAGCAACTCGCCAAAAACTTCCCCATTTCTCCTTCTCCCAAATCTAGTCAGCTGATGTTCTGAAAGAGCTGCAAAACCTGAACGTGTACAAATCAGCCGGGCTAGACAATCTGGACCCTTTCTTTCTGAAATGATCTGCCGAAATTGTTGCAACCCCTATTACTAGCCTCTTCAACATTTCTTTCATGTCATCTGAGATTCCCAAAGATTGGAACGCAGCTGCAGTCATCCACCTCTTCAAAGGGGGTGACACTCTTGACCCAAACTGCTACAGACCTATATCTATCCTACCCTGCCTTTCTAAGGTCTTCGAAAGCAAAGTCAACAAACAGATTACCGACCATTTTGAATCCCACCATACCTTCTCCGCTATGCAATCTGGTTTCAGAGCTTGTCATGGGTGCACCTCAGCCACGCTCAACGTCCTAAACGATATCTTAACCGCCATCGATAAGAAACAATACTGTGCAGCCGTATTCATTGACCTGGCCAAGGCTTTCGACTCTGTCAATCTTCACATCCTCATCGGCAGACTCGATAGCCTTGGTTTCTCAAATTATTGCCTGGCCTGGTTCACCAACTACTTGTCAAATTGGAGGGCCAGTTTTCCGGACCTCTGGCAGTCTCTATGGGGGTGCCACAGGATTCAATTCTTGGACCAACTCTCTTCTCTGTATACATCAATGATGTCGCTCTTGCTGCTGGTGAGTCTTTGATCCACCTCTACGCAGACGACACCATTCTGTATACTTCTGGCCCTTCTTTGGACACTGTGTTAACAACCCTCCAGACAAGCTTCAATGCCATACAACTCTCCTTCCGTGGCCTCCATTTGCTCTTAAATACAAGTAAAACTAAATCCATGCTCTTCAACCGATCGCTGTATGCACCTGCCCGCCCGTCCAACATCAGTACTCTGGATGGTTCTGACTTAGAACATGTGGACAACTACAAATACCTAGGTGTCTGGTTAGACTGTAAACTCTCCTTCCAGACTCACATCAAACATCTCCAATCCAAAGTTAAATCTAAAATCGGCTTCCTATTTCACAACAAAGCATCCTTCACTCATGCTGCCAAACATACCCTTGTAAAACTGACCATCCTACCGATGGCCTCCAACACCCTACAACATGTACGTGACCTGTACGCTCTGCGACCTGTACGCTCTCGTTGGCTGGCCCTAGCTTCATACTCGTTGCCAAACCCACTGGCTCCTGGTCATCTACAAGACCCTGCTAGGTAAAGTCACCATAGCAGCACCCACCTGTAGCACGCGCTCCAGCAAGTATATCTCTCTGGTCACCCCCAAAACCCATTCTTCCTCTGGCCGCCTCTCCTTCCAGTTCTCTGCTGCCATTGACTGGAACGAACTACAAAAATCTATGAAACTGGAAACACTTATCTACCTCACTAGCTGTAAGCACCAGCTGTCAGAGCAGCTCACAGATTACTGCACCTGTACTTAGCCCATCTATAATTTAGCCCAAACAACTACCTCTCCCCCTACTGTTTTTATTTATTTATTTTGCTCCTTTGCACCCCATTATTTATTTCTCTACTTTGCACATTCTTCCCTGCAAATCTACCATTCCAGTGTTTTACTTGCTATATTGTATTTACATCGCCACCATGGCCTTTTTTTGCCTTTACCTCTCTTATCTCACCTCATTTGCTCACATTGTATATAGACTTATTTTTCTACTGTATTATTGACTGTATGCTTGTTTTACTCCATGTGTAACTCTGTGTTGTTGTATGTGTCGAACTGCCCTGCTTTATCTTGGCCAGGTCGCATTTGTAAATGAGAACTTGTTCTTGACTTGCCAACCTGGTTAAATAAAGTTGAAATAAAAATAAAATAAATTGATACCCCTCGACTTATTCCACATTTTTTTTGTGGTACAGCCTGAATTATAAATGTATGAAATATATATATAATTTATTGAACACAATACCCCATAATGACAGTGACAACATGTTTTCATAAAAGTTTTCATTTAAAAAAAAAAAAATTATCTAAAAATATCTCATTTACTTAAGTATTCACACCCGAGTCAATACATATTAGAATCATCTTTGGCAGTGATTACAGCTGAGAGTCTTTCTGAGTAAGTCTAAGAGCTTTGCACACCTGAACTGGACAATATTCTTCAGGCTCAGTCAAGTTGGTTGTTGATCATTGCTAGACAGCCATTTTCTGTTGACTATTGCCATAGATTTGCAAGCCGATTTAAGTCAAAACTGTGACCAGGCCACTCAGGAACATTCAATGTTGTCTTGGTAAGCAACTCCAGTGTATATTTGGCCTTGTGTTTTCGGTTATTGTCCTGCTGAAGGAGGAATTTGTCTCCCAGTGTCTGTTGGAAAGCAGACAACCAGGTTTTCCTCTAGAATTTTGCCTGTGCTTAGATTAATTCAGTTTTTAAAAAACTCCTTAGTTCTTGCCGATGATAAGCATACCCATAACATGATGCAGAAAACACCATGCTTGATAATATGAAGTGTTACTCAGTGATATGTTGTGTTGGATTTATACCATACATAACACGTTGTATTTAGAACATGAAGTTAACTTCTTTGCCACATTTTTTGCAGTTTTTCTTTAGTGCCTTATTGCAAACAGGCTGCATGTTTTGGAATATTTGTATTTTGTACAGGCTTCTTTCTTTTCACTCTGTCATTTAGGTTGGTACTGTGGAGTAACTGCAATGTTGTTGATCCATCCTCAGCCTTCTCCCATCACAGCCATTGAACCCTGTAACTGTTTTAAAGTCACCATTGGCCTCATGGCAAAATCCCCGAGTGGTTTCCTTCCTCTCCGTCAACTAAGTTTGGAAATACGCCTGTATCTTTGTAGTGACTGGGTGTATTGGTACACCATCCAAAGTGTCATTAATAACTTCACCATGCTCAAATGGATATTCAATGTCTACTTCCTTATTTATTTTTACCCATCTATCAATATGTGCCCTTCTTTGCGAGGCATTGGAAAAACCTCCATGGTCTTTGTGGTTGAATCTGTGTTTGAAATGTACTGCTCGTCTATGGGACCTTACAGATAGGACCTTACAGATAATTGTATGTGTGGGCTACAGAGATGAGGTAGTCATAAAAAAAATCATCAACCCAAAAGGGTTCTACCTGGAACAAAAAGGGTTATTTGAAGGGTTTTCCTATGGGTACAGCTAAGAGCACCTACAGAGCACCTTTTGTTCCTAAGAGTGCAGTCATGGACAAAAGATCTGCTCAGAGCCACTCATTGAGAGATACAAACACATAGGTTGAAAAGGCTGAGACCGACCAAATTGCCCTTTATCAACTTTCTTTAAAGTACTGATTACAGGGCTCATTTTGTAGAGCATGATGCTTGCAACGCCATGGTTTTAGGTTCGATTCGCATATGGGACCAGGACGAAAATGTATGCACTCATTACTTACTGTAAGTCGCTCAGGATAATAGTGTCTACTAAATGACTAAAATGTAAATGTAACAATGTGTTCAGTGTTCACTCTCACGGGAACCAGAGTACCCATTAACTGCAGGATTGCCCTTATCTTTATTTACTCACACTCCACACTTTTATATTTACTATCAGTTTGTGATGCCTTCCCATAAGAACAAATACCTCATGTTATTTAAGTCATCCCCGGAGTTGATCAAACAACCCTTGGCGGAACGCTCATTCATTAATCTATTTATTTGCCATGAAAATGAATGCTTGTCTTGCTCGTTGGGTCAGCATGTAGCCGTTTCTCTTCAAAATCCTGCCCTCTTCCCCGGCCGGAGTCATAGCTACCCTGTCCAATAACTCTTCTCATGTTTAAGCAAAGCATCTGCCTAATAGACTGCTCTCAAATCACACACAGGGGGACTGGTGGAGTGAACTGAATGTCACAGCAAATTTATCTCCTTTTCACCCCCACCCACCCTTCCTGAGACCATTATTTCAACTCAGAGGAGGAAAGGCTGTGAAAACACATTGTGAGAGGGGCAAGTGAGAAAGAGAGAGAGAGCGATAAAATAAAAGCTTTAAATGACTTTCAGCTTATAAAGGCTTCATAAAGACTTCATAATGCCTTTATAAGCTCTACATAAATGGTTACAAAGCATCTATAACTGTATGTCTTGCTTGATAAAGGGTTCTTAAATGTGGCATAACTGTGACATAATCACCAATGTCAAATGTGATATAACACAATGTCGAATATGATTTAAACGTGTTTTTTTTAAAGGGTGACATGTTGTGCTGAAAGATTGCACACGCTCTAATGTGAAGTCATGTTAGTCACATTACGCCTAATCTCGTTCCCAGACACTTCCGTTCAAATGAAACTTTGTTAGCCAATACAGAGTGGCTTAATCTACCAATAAATCATCTACCACAGCACTTTCTCCCAATTGTCATGTGTTGTATCGGTCCAACATCTTGGCAATAAAGAGATTGTGTTTGTAACTCTTATTGGGATAGTTTTCCAGAGTAGCACGACACGCATTTACTACCACAGGGTGTAGTCTTCCTTCATCTCGGTGAATCCATTAACTACAGTGGCTAGCTATGTTCTTTGCTAATTAGCTAGCTGGAAGGCACCTGTTGTTTTTTTATTCCATGAGGCCAGGGGGAATTGTTTCCACTAGATAGCACAGCCACAAAGTCCAAATGGTCTAAATCATTACAATTCATGAAAACAAACATTAGCTTTTTGGTCTTAATTTAAGGTTAGGGTTAGGCATAAGGTTAACAGTGTTGTCAAGGTTTAACATCCAAGATAAATTGTGGAAATGGGTGGGGTTTAGACATAATTATGACTTTGCGGCTGCGTTAACTAGTGGCAACCAGGGGAATGTTTTTGCAAGCAAAGGACATAGCCTAATGACAGATACTTTACTCAATAAGGTCCCTCACATAGAATTCTATGGTCACTCCCACCAAGGCCAACTTTGAATGGTTGATGTCACATGTGCTGTGAGTGCAATAGCCTGTGGACGACGTTACTCCAAGAAACATCTGTCAAATCTGCTCCTGCCACGCCCTCTAGTTCTCATCCTGTGTCTCCTTGACCTGCCGCCACTCCCCCAGTGTTCTCTCCCTCTCCCTCTGTGTGTGTTTGGGCGGAGACAGGTATGCTGGAGTCAGAGCAGATCCCCACCAGCTGCAACATGTTCCATTATTAAGACCTCTACAAATACTCAGTCCTGCCACTTCTACACTGCCAGATCGTAATCGCTGCTCAGTCAGTCCATGTTTCTAGCTGTTTGTTCCTGTTGTGCCTGTTTTCCCTTGCCTGGTGCTGTTTTCCTCTCCGCTACAGTTCTACCCGTTCTGACTCTGGTCCCTGTCTCCAGTCCGACTTCTCGTCAGTCCTGCTACTCTGTCCTGGATTCCCCGCTCTACACTCCCTTGGATTCCCCTCCGGACCTGCTTACCCTGTCCCAACACCTCTCGCTCCAGCCTCAGCCTCCGCACCTTGTTTCCGTCAACCCGCCTGAGCTTCCCCTGGCCTGCACTCAATCTTCCCCCGTGTTTCAATAAATACCTTGGTTACCTTATCCCAGTCTCCTCGTCTGAGTCTGCTCTTGGGTTCACCTGTTCCACTCCACTTGACATGTAGTGGTGTTGCTAACTACTTGAACTACACTACTGTTTTTATTTAAAAAATGGCAGAAAATAGGTTTCTTTTTCTTTTTTTCTATTATTTTTTGGCATCAGACCACCTGCCAAATTTTTACTTGAAACATCGTTTTTATGTTTAATAGGCTAAATTACACATTAAGTTTACATTTAACTCCAGAATGATATATTCTTACAATTTGTATTCTATGACATTTCAGATTTAGATATCATAAGTAGTTTGGATGTAGTAACTTTAGCTAAATAAACTGTGTTTCTTAAGGGTAGCTTTAGAGTAGCTTAAATTCCTTCAGTGTGAATTAATTAGTAGCTTGGTAAACTACATTTTCAGAGTAGCTTCCCCAATACCGTCTATTGTAAACCAACAAGGCTGTGTTGTTAATGACAGCCTTGTCTTAGTTTTGTGAAATATGTAGGTACTCCTCCTTTAGGGAAAATTGCACATTGTTTTAATTGGCAGAAACAACACAACTGAACTTGCATTTCCAACTCCCAGATCTGTGGTATACCAACCAACCATTATGGAAAGCATTTCTGGGAGATGAAACAGTTTTGGGGCCAGCTGGAGAGTATGTTCGAGTTTAACCCAAGCACCCAGACCCAAAAACCACAGATGTGTGACCACCATTCTTCTCGATGGCTGGCATTCAGCTTGGGGATAAAAAAAAAAACGCCATTGCAGTACAACGTTTTACCAAGATGTGCAATGTGACCACTCGTACAAAATATTGTACCGATGCTTAGACCCTCAGCAACACATCCTAAATTCTGAAAGTGGTCAACACATCTATAGTCTTCATCATCATCATCATCATCATCATCAACCTACTACGCCTTCGGTGCTGCTGAAACACAAGATCACCACAAATAGATCCCACTTTAGCGTAGAGGGCAAAAGACTGTCATGAAAACAAAATGTTCACATAATCTTCTACTCAAAGATTGCCTGTAAAGCTTAGGACATTTCCTCTACACCGGTGTCACATTTTGGGTTGTATTACTCAGCCGGTTGTGGGTTTATCGGATCACTGGCACAAAATGACCCCTAGGTTGACTTTGGCCCAGCAACATGAAGCATCATCCATTCTACGTTGTCAGAGAAGGCTATTAAGGCTATTAAGTATGTGCCCCAGTCTTAGCACTGTCAGCCAGAGACGGAGCTAATGGTCGGAGACAAAATAAAGCACAGAATCACACACTGGCCTGGATATCGATTGGACTGGATCATTGCCCCTTCAAAACAAGGCTTCAGTGTGTGTGTGTTTTTTATCCTGTGGAAGGGAATAGTGGACTTGGACCTTCAAGCTGCCACATTGCAATTAAAAAACAATTGTATTTCTGTTATCAATGGGTTGAGGTATATTCTGATTGAACGGAGTTTCTTGGCAGATTGGATTAAGTCAATAACCTGGTATTTTCCATATATTTCTCTCTTTAAGTAATATAACTATACAATAATCAGAACGGTTATAAAAAAACACACGTGTGCAAACTTTCTACATAACAGAGAAGAAGAAGAAGGACTTGGGCTATGAGTGTCGTAAATCAATAAGAAATCATGGTGCCAATCAATCGGATCAAAGGGAAATGAATAGATATATTTATTGTTTTGTAGAAGCAGCGCCTTGAATCACCTGGTCTTATTGTCAAATATCAGAGGAGTGAAAGCTGGTGGGTCGCGTTGAAAAACACGCCAGATTGGCAAAGGAAAAAGCAGACCGCTGAATGCAACTCAGGCCCTGCATCTGCCTAACAACGGAGCAGGAACCTGGCAACCTTCCATCAAGCAAATGGCCCTATTATTTTTGCTTTGGAGGCTTCCAGGGGCTCTGAATAAGCTGAATTTATCTGTGTCAAACAGTCTTGTCTTTCTTGTTCCTCGTTCTTTTCTCTCCCTCTCTCACACGCACGCAGACTTTGTCTTCTGCCTCAACTCTTTCCTTGCCAGATGCCTGCCTTGACTCTGAAATTATTTTTGTTTATTATTATTATTATTATTATTATTATTATTATTATACTGTGCTATACAGAGAAGGAACATCATTTTCTTCACGGGAAAGTATACCCTACATCATTGAACTGCAGAGCAATGTTAGTGTTGTCTCTAATGACTCTTCTCGCTGTATTGCTTTGGTTTGCAGTTTGTTGCCTTAGCCGAGGACAATTATGTTTTTTAAAGTTGAATTGGTGATCAATAAGTTTCATTATTGTTGATGTAGTGCTAACAACGGGGAATAAAGTTATTAAAGCGATTGATGGATAAATGAGACATGCCCGAAAGCATGTCCCTTGGTTTAGCGCTTATACAGTTGCATAAATTTGATACTGTCTGCCAATGTGTTATGTGGGTCTATTACATCCAACCTAGCATAGGAGAGTTGCAATTCGACGACATGGTCAAAGGCATAGTAGTCATGTTTAGTCATGTTCAGGGAGAGAATGTGAGAAAATACTCATTTGGAGTGAACAATAGTTTCGATAGTTTCAGTTTCTTTCAACATATAACATTTAAAATCACTTCTCTGCACAGTATAGCAAACTATTATTTAGCAAATACTGAAAACATGAGTCATGATATTTTTCTTCTTTTGATGAGGTAAAAGTTGAGGCTGGCCACACAGTTTATACATTCAGAAATCCCCTTCCCTCATAAGGTCATGTACTGTATTTTGTTATTGTTCCCTTTTATTCATTTTCTGTTTTCCAACACCCACGCTACGGTCAAGAAGTCAGTCTGCAGTCAAAGCACCACAAACAAAAATGATTCAAACATTGGCTAGATGGAGCTCATTGTGTGCGAGCGTCCGGATTGTTTGGCATCTTTCATGTGTTTTTTTTTTCTTCTCCAAACCAAACCAAACCAAACCATTGCTCCCTGGGGTGAATCCCCCCAACACAAACGCCAAACGTCTTCTGTAGGATCGATAGACAATACCACACTCGCTAACCTCTTTCCCAGGATTCCACATTCTTCGCCTGGTCGCCAACAGGCCTTTGATGCCCGGGTGAACGGGTTGAATGAGGTTTGCGATGACTTCAGGGAAACCGACAATTTGTGACCCTGTGTATAGAGCACTCAATTTTCCTTCTTTTGGCCTCAGAATGTGTTATTTGAACGCGGTGGCCACGTTACAGGGAGTTCCATATGGTTTTGCTCGCAATGAACAACAGGCCTTGTTTACAAAAGGGGAAATATTTTTTATTTGAATGTTGACATGCTTCTGATGAAACTGTTGAGGTTCATTTTACCCTTTGGGCTGTGGCTTCAAAGTCGGGACCGCCAAGGGATATTAAACATATTTGTCTCTCTGCATCTTAGTGAGGGAAAGATGTGGAAGGATTTATGGTTTTATGGATATGAATCATCATAAGATATTACGTACGCGTCAATTAAATGAAGGACAATAAAATTACGATAGGCTTCTCGACTGTGGTCCTCTTGCACTGACTGCATCAAGGGCCAATTGACGTTATCAGAGGTCTACAGTGGCTAACTTTGGCTCGGGGAAGACAGTTGTATTAACAGTGATTTAGATGAGGTTATGGAAGTCAACAGTTATCAAAATGAAAACTACTGACCTCTATATTGTAAAAGAAAAACAGGAAAACCCCTATCTTGAGTCCTATTTGTGTTTGTCAAAACTCAATTTCAGAGTTGGAAAATGAGGTTAACTAAGGTGGTGAATAGAGGATTACCACCGCCATACCGGGTGGATTTGGTACCTATCTTTGGATGCCACCCTGGCAGCAGCATTGTTCCTGAGCTGCCCTGAGAGTTAATGACATGCTTATTCCATGCAAATTTGACTCTCTGATTTAATTGTAGGATTTTCTGAAGCCCACCTGACTTTTCTCCCTCGTCTACCTATTCACAGTAAGTCACTGTCTATCCTCAGAAAACACAATTTTTATATACAGCTCTAACAATATTTTCTGTAAATGATGCTCGGACAGACAAAACATGATAAGCGTTAAAGGTGGTTTTCTAGGTTATGAGTGTTATACAAAGGTCTCTGCAAGAGTTTGTTTTTGAAGGAGAGGTGGATGTCACGTTGTTATGAACTGATGTCAGACAAATACACAGTGATTTAGATCCTGATTTGTTGTTGAACTGACTTACACATATGTGTCACTACTCTGAAAAAGGTTTGTGAATAATGTTAAGACTATACGGATATCTGAAGCCTTCGCACATCTAACATGTTATGCAAATTAGTTTAAAGGAGTTTAATGTATGTATAATACTATACTGAAAAAATATATAAATGCAACATGTAAAGCGTTGGTCCCATGTTTCAAGAGCTGAAATAAAAGATCCCATAAATGTTCCATACACACAAAAAGCGTATTTCTCTCAAATTCTGAGCACAAATGTGTTTACGTCCCTGTTAGTGAGCATTTCTCCTTTGCCAAGATAATCCATCCACCTGACAGGTGTGTCATATCAAGAAGCTGATTAAACAGCATGATCATTACACAGGTGCATCTTGTGCTTGGGACAATAAAAGGCCACTCTAAAATGTGCAGTTTTGTCACACAAAACAATGCCACATATATCTCAAGTTTTGAAGGAGCATGCAATTGGCAGGCTGACTTCAGGAATGTCCACTAGAGCTGTTGCCAGAGAATTGAATGTTCATTTCTCTACCATAAGCCACCTCCAAACTCATTATTAGAGAATTTGGCAGTACGTCCAATCAGCCTCACTGCCACAGACCACATGTTACCACGCCACCCCATGACCTCCACATCCGGCTTCTTCACCTGTGGGATTGTCTAAGACCAGCCACCCGGACTTCTGACGAATCTGTGTGTTCACAGAACTGGAGAATTCCAACACAAACTGTCAAAAACTGTTTCAGACTTGCTTGTTGTCCTCACCAGGGTCTTGACCTGACTGCAGTTTGCCGTCGTAACCGACTTCAGTGGGAAAATGTTCACCTTCGATGGCCACTGGCACACTGGAGAAGTGTGCTCTTCACAGCTGAATCACGGTACCTGTGAACAACAGATGTATATCTGTATTCCCAGTCATGTGAAATCCATAAATTAGGGCCTAATGAATTTATTTACATGGACTGATTTCCTTAAATGAGCTGTAACTCAGTAAAATATTTGAAATTGTTACTTGTTGCGTTTATATTTTACTTTGGTGTAAATAGCTAGCATACATATGAAATGACTCAGGTTTTAAGTAATGCTTGCTGTTATTCATATGACGGAACTCCAGGAGAACACATTACCTACTTGAAAGCAGTACGTCACATTGACATATTGTACTTCAGACAATTTTCTCCTTTCAGGGTCAACACACTTCAATACGTACACACAAAATATGCCCGCTCTCTGGTGCTTTATTATCGGGTGTTTTAGTCCACAGCTGTGGCAGATGATACAATTTTTAAGCCATAGCCTGTAATTATGTATTTTTTTCTATGGAGAAAAGGTTTGTCATTGTTTTCACATGTGCCATTACAGCCGTTTTACGTCATGCATGGTTTCTAGCATGCTATTGTGGTCTGATGTTCTACCACACCAAACCTGGCAATGTTGATGCAGGGTAACTTTAATGAGCAGGTCATAACAGTCGTACAACTGTAGGTCTAATGGTGAGTTGAGTCATTGTGTGTATAATACAAGTACGAACACACACACACACACACACACACACACACACACACACACAAAGAACAGAGGTAATTCTAAGACGATTCAGAAAGATTATCAAACATGTATAAAGGAAGCCACCAGAACAGCTTCAATGCACCTTGTCATAGATTCTAAGTGTCTGGAACTCTGTCGGAGGGATGAGACACTATTCTTCCACAAGAAATTCCATTTTGTTGTTGGTGGTGGAAAACACTGTCTCAGGTGCCGCTGCAGACTCTCCCATAAGTGTTCAATTGGGTTGAGATCTGGTGACTGAGGCACACACACACACACACACTTTAAACCCCCTATGCTCCTCTTAGACCGCTCTTTCAAAATCACTGAGATCTCTTCATCTAGCCATGGTAGCCAAAATGGGTAACTGGGCATTTTTATACATGACCTTAGCATGATGGGAAGTTAATTGCTTAAAGGGGAATGGAAAGTTTAGGAAGAAAAGCTAAGCAAAGAGCTGTAATCCCATCCACTAATACTAAACATTTGCATTTAACCTAGAAACATCTCTATTTTTAAGATTTTGACATTCAACAACATGTATTAGAGGTATGGGTAGCTTTGGCAGGGGACTGAAAGTGAATGCTGCCACAAGGAGGTGCCTCGCCTCCACTGGACATGAAATGTTTCTTACAACTTCAACAGCTTTGTCATTGAGATCAGGACAACAATATTAAGGTAAGAAACTGTATATGGTTCGTTTTATGTTGGTAATTAGTTCAATAATCTTCTGATAATTAGCCGAGCAGACAGTCAGCCAAAACGAGACAAGGTAGCTTCAGTAGCTAGTTGCCTACTTGATTTAGCTCTTCTCTTGTCTTGTCTTTTTTATGTTCATGTGGTCTTTGATAACTGTACAAAATAAAATGCTAATATTGTCAATTTGAAAAGCATTTGTTATTGGTATTAGCTAAGAGCTAACCAGACACAAGCGAGGGCTGCTGCACTGTTTTTCCATTATAATGTATGATATCATATCATTATTAGTTAGCTAGCTAGATACCTCATTTTGCCCTCAGAACAGCCTCAATTCGTTGGGGCATAGACTCTACAAGATGTCGAAAGCGTTCCACAGAGATACTGGCCAATGTTGACTCCAATGCTTTCAGTGCTTGACAGTTCTGTCAAGTTGGCTAGATGTCCTTTTATTTATTTATTATTTATTTTAACTTAACTAGGCAAGTCAGTTAAGACCAAATTCTTATTTACAATGACGACCTACCAGGGAACAGTGTGTGGCGGACCATTCTTGATACACACGGGAAACTGTTACTGTAAGTGTGAAAAACCCAGCAGCGTTGCAGTTTTTGACACAAACCAGTGTGCCAGGCACCTACTGCCATACCCTGTTCAAAGGCACTTCAATATTTTGTCTTCCCCGTTCACCATCTGAATGACACATGTAACACAATCAATGTCTCAATTGCCTCAAGGCTTAAAAGTCCTACTTTAACCCATCTGCTCCCCTTCATCTACACTGATTGAAGTGGATTTAACAGCAGACATCAATAAAGGGGTCATCGTTTTCACCTAGATTCACCTGGTCAGTCTATGTCATTGAAAGAGCACGTGTTCTAAATACTTTGTATACTCAGTGTATATACCAAATATATTCATAACTAACCCAAGATAGTTAATCTGTGTCTTTTACAGTGTGAGGAAATGAAGCATAGTGGGCAGAACAAAGAAGAAGGTGGGCAAAGCCAAACACAAGCTAGCAAGATCCGATTGGTGCTTTCAGTGGTGTAAAATACTTGAAAGTTAGTAGTTTTTTGGGGTATCCGTACTTTACCATTTATATTTTGACTACTTTTACTTCACTACATTCCTAAAGAAAATGATGTACTTTTTACTCCATTGATCTTCCCTGACAACCAAAAGTACTCGTTACATTTTGAATACTTAGCAGGACAGGAAAGTGGTCTAATTCACACACTTATCAAGAGAACATCTCTGGTCGTCCCTACTTCCTCTGATCTGGCAGACTCACTAAACAGTGCGAGTGTTGGAGCGTGCCCCTGGCTATCCGTAAATTTTAAAAATTATGTTGCTGTCTGGTTTGCTTACCATAAGGAATATTAAATTGTACTTATTACTTTTGATACTTAAGTATATTTTAGCAATAACATTTACTTTTGATACTTAAGTATATTTAAAACAAATTACTTTTAGACTCAAGTAGGATTTCACATTTACTTGTGTCATTTTCTATTAAGGTATAAGGGCACAAGGCGAGACCCAAATTCAGACACATGAGGCAGATGGTTGAGCTCCAATATTTATTATAGCAAAAGGGGTAGGCAAAAGGCAGGTCGGGTACAGGCGACCTATTAACCAGGTCAGAGTCCAAAAGGTACAACACGATAGGCAGGCTCGAGGTCAGGGGCAGGCAGAGTGGTAAGGCAGGTGTGGTACTCCAGTGACTCATTGCAGACATAGGCACTAGTAAAGCTACTCCTAGTCTTCACCCAGAGGTTCGGCGCAAGATGTTCAAGATGCTGGGAAAAAAACATGTTGTAAAAGACAATTATTGTTATTATATTATCTTCTTATCATGTTTTGACATTTCAATTTTCTATGTAACTTGCAATTTGTTTTCAGGATTGAATGAGACAATTTATTCCCTCAATAAAGTTATTTCAATAAAGTTATTGATTTATTGACATTATATTAATAAACATATGTCTTTCCTTAACATATGTAAGACTAAATGCAATCTGTAGTATGTTTTGGTGCAGATATGTAATTAATTTACAATCCAGATAAGAAACTGTCTGAATGGAACATTCCATAGAATTCTAGAAAATACCACCGTTCACTAAAACGGATGTAACTCATTCACAGTAAAAGGTATTCTGATTTCAGATTTTCAATCCTTACAAAATAAGGAATATTTAATATGCTCTAAGTTTTTTTCTTTATCTTCATTGTGTCAGCTTTCAAAATATGTATCATGCTTTCATATAGTGTGGTTTGACACCTGCAAATTTCGCTCATTAATGCACACAGAGTTCATGGTCGTTCAGACAGTTTTGGGATTCAGTCATTTTTGAGAAATCCTGCCAGTAATGCAACAATGCCAATATGGCGAGTTACAGTTAGCTTCTGTTCTAAAGACTATGTGTTTCCATTCCCATTTAACTCAGGCACCTGCTTCCAATATAATTTGTATCCTTCATTTATTCAAATGTTTCCTTTATTTTGGCAGTTACATCTACACAACCAGTAAACCGTTTGGACACACCTACTCATTAAAGGGTTTTTCTTTCATTTGACTATTTTCTACATTGTAGAATAATAGTGAAGACATCAAAACAATGAAATAACACATATGGAATCATGTAGTAACCAAAAAAGCATTAAACATATCAAAATATATTTGGGATTTTAGATTCTTCAAAGTAGCCACCCTTTGCCTTGATGACAGCTTTGCACACTCTTGGCATTCTCTCAACTGGATCCACGTGGAATGCTTTTCCAACAGTCTTGAAGGAGTTCCCACATATGCTGAGCACTTGTTGGCTGCTTTTGCTTCACTCTGCAGTTCAACTCATCCCAAACCATCTCAATTGGGTTGAGGTCGGGGGATTGTGGAGGCCAGGTCATCTGATGCAGCACTCCATCACTCTCCTTCTTGGACAAATAGCCCTTACACAGCCTGGAGGTGTGTTGGGTCATTGTCCTGCTGAAAAACAAATGATAGTCCCACTAAGATGGGATGGCATACCACTGCACAATGCTGTGATTGCCATGCTGGTTAAGTGTGCCTTGAATTCTAAATAAATCACTGACAGTGTCACCAGCAAAGCATCCCCACACCATCAAAACTCCTCCTTCATGCTTCACGGTGGGAACCACACATGTGGAGATCATCCTTTCACCTTCTCTGCATCTCACAAAGACACAATGGTTGGAACCAAAGATCTCTGTCTTTTCTCTTTGCTTATTTTAGCTGTTCTTGTCATAATATGGACATGGTCTTTTACCAAATAGGACATCTTCTGTATACCACCCCTACCTTGTTACATCACAACTTATTGTCTCAAATGCATTAAGAAGGAAAGAAATTCCACAAATTAAATTTTAACAAGGCACACCTATTAATTTAAATGCATTCCAGGTGACTACCTCATGAAGCTGGTTGAGAGAATGCCAAGAGTGTGCAAAGCTGTCATCAAGGCCTAGTGTGGCTTCAATGAAGAATCTCAAATCTAAAAAATATTTAGATTTTTTTAACACTTTGTTGCTTAATACATGATTCCATATGTGATATTTCAGTTTTGATGTCTTTACTATTATTCTACAAATTAGAAAATAGTAAAAACTCCCCAAAATACAAATGAGTAGGCGTGTCCAAACTTGACTGGTGCTGTTTAACCTGTCTACGATACTGGTTCCCAATTGGGAATCAACCCTCCCACGTGCAGCTGGAACGGTGGCGCATGGAACGCAAAAATATTCTTAAAAATATTTAACCTCCACACATTAACAAGTCCAATAGCTCAAATGAAAGATAAACATCTTGTTCATTTAGCCAGCAAGTCAGATTTCTAAAATGTTTTACGGCGAAAACATAGCACATATATATGTAAAACCACCACCAGACACAGCTCATTTCAATAGCCAAAACATGCAATCAACAAACGCAGGATTAAAAAATAAATCGCTCACTAACCTTTTGAAAATCTTCATCAGATGACAGTAATATGACATATTACACAGTACATATTTTTTTTTTTCAATAATATGCCATTTATATCCATAAATGTCCATTTACAGTGAGTTCACCTTCAGAAATTACTCAAAAACGCCCGCAGGAAATCTATGTAGCGCGGCAAGATAACGTAAAATAGACATCATAAACTTTGACTAAATATACATGTTCTACATATAGTTAGAAAGATACACTGCTTCTTTATGCAACCGCTGTGTTAGATTTATTTTTAACGTTACAGAAATCGCACACTATTCCATATTGTGAGACAGCGCTCAGTTCCAAGCTACATTTCCACGTAATGTTGGAGTCAACAGAAACACAGATTTAAGCATAAATATTCCCTTACCTTCGATGGTCTTCGTTCAGAATGTTCTGGAAGGCTTCATACTTACCCAATACATCGTTTGGTTTCAAGTCTTGCGTCTTTGTATTAGCTACTGCTAATAACATCAGCTGAAATGCACCCAAAACGTCCTCTGGTCCGGATAAGTTGCGCATCAAAACTTCAAAATTACACATTATATGTCGACTAAACAGGTCAAACTAAGTGCAGAAGCAAGCTTTATGATGTTTTAGACGTGCAAAACAAACTTCAATTCAATCGCCCATCGTCTGCCCTTCTCTTCAGTGCTGGAAACAAAGGAATGACTGTGACCAATTCGCGCCCATACGCACAGCCTATTCTCTCGTGGCACGCACTAATTTCACTCCCATAGGGTCAATTCTCGCGCGATTTGAACGGTTTGAAGCTCTAATGAAAGAGGACATCTAGCGGAAGAGATAGAAAGTGTCCCCAGAATCATAGCTGGTTGGGAAGGGTGGGGGCATGACGTCAAAGTTGCTCCAACTTTCATGGCCACAGAAACTAGTTTGGAAGAATGCCTGCCCTGTGAGTTCTGCTATACTTACAGACATAATTCCAACGGTTTTAGAATCTTTAGAGTGTTTTCTATCCAATAATAATTTTTATTTGCATATATTAACAATTTTTGAAAGATTTTTTTTCCAGTTTACTAGGGGTACCCAATCTCTCCAAAGGGGGCGTATGTCTGCCATATCCTCAACAGGATAAAATGATATATGTCCTTGGAATATGGTTTAAAGAGGACTTTCTCCTTACTCGTCCAAACTGATGTTTAAATGATGCATGAAATGTGCAGATGAGCAGCTATGGGGAATATGTCAAGTGTTCTGTAAAAGACTCCACCAGGCAGATAAGTCAGTCAAAAGATGCCACTATGTCATATTCATGAGATTCAACTGTCCACTCAATTGTCCTTTCAGACCCTTCACTGGGAATGGCATGGAGAACGTAATTGTAATACACATGACGCATAATACACATTTCATATGGCCCATGACGTGTGTATTTAATCTTGAGAGAATCACACGTTGTATTAGTGAGCGTGCAAATGTAGTGAGAACTCCCACATAATACTCACAGCAGGCCACTTCATATGTCGAGAAAACCCGTTAGTCAGTGTAATACTATAACATCTTGGTGTTCAAGAGCATCGTTGTCAAGTATTTCACTTCCCGCCTCCTGAGTTTTGTGACACCAATTGTCTGAAGAAATCAAAGCATCGCCACACCTGACTGCCTAAGGGTAAAAAAAAAAGCTCACTAAAAAATAATTTCATTCATTTACGTAAATTAAAAAATCCAACAAAGAAAAGTGCCTTCAGGCAGTATCAGCAATTAGAAGGGGGGAAAAAGAGAATAAAGTCATGCATTTCCTCTTCATTCTAATGAAGTGAGCTGTTACTTGGGAAGATGCAGCAATATCATACCTTTAATATTTCCCTGGGACAGGGGACATGTATTGCTATGCGTTGGGGCTCTTGCTCGCAGAGGGAAATAATGCTAATTACCAATACATGTTGTTATTATTCTATTACTTGTGTTTTGATCATCCTTTTTAACGAGCTTCAACTAGAGCCCTAGGCAGGGTCTCATCAGGTTTTGAAGTCTGGGCTCTCTCTCTTGTAGTCATGAATAGAAGCAGCAGTTTGAAGCCAGCATTAAAAGGCTTCCAGGAGCTTTTGAAGAACTACCAAACCTGGGACCTGCTCTGTGGATCAATGCTATTGATGCTAAAGTATTGACGAGGGAGAGAACAAATTGTGGGTGGGGACTTCCTTTCCTTTAATCCCTGTGGTAAACTACAAACCTGTGATATGCTCCATGTAAGCTAGTGCTTTGACAGGCTAATGCTATTCAAATCAAATGATGACAGAAATGTACTGCCCAAAGCTAATGTATTTGTTTTACTTCATGGTTAAAGTCTATGGTTGCACCCACCACAGGTTTTGGTCACATTTAAGGGTCTTGACCCCTTGAATTAGGTCATCACGCTACATGATAGATCCACCCCACTTCCTTTCAACATTCACACAACATTCAAATCCCCAAAAGTTACTTTTCTGCTTTCTCATTGGCCTGGACCCAAGACAACTACTTTACACAAGTTCGGGTGAATGCAGATAAATGACCATGCGAGTGTTGATTGAGAAGGCTCTGCTGTGCTGCTCGGTGTATTGGCATCCCTTTTAATGGATGTTTAGTAAATGGCCCTGGTTCTCCCTGTGTTTGTCAGCATTACCGCCGTTCCCCTCTGCCGAGAGTAATACAACAAACCTCCCCGGCGATAGCCCCCGGTGATTTGTTGCGTTCCAAACACACAGCGGCGTGACACTCCAATAATGGGCCGGCATGTTTTACTCAAACAAATGGTGCTAAAAGTGGCGTGGTGGAAGCCACTCACTTCATTTTTATTCAGGCAGAGCTGTCCGAGCGCAAACCCGAGGTGCCGCCTCAACAAAGAGACGGATCCATGCTGATGACGAATTAATAGAGAGGAATGGAACTCTATTGGAGTGGACGCACCTGAAAGGCCCATCTTCACTGAATGGCTGTCAATACCTGCTGGACAAGTCAGGAAGAGAAAGGAGAGAGAGCACACAGTTTTGGAAGTTAAATCAAATTTTATTTTATTGGTTGCATACACGTATTTAGCAGATGTTATGACGGGTATAGCGAAATACTCGTGTTCCTAGCTCCGGCAGTGCAGTAATATCTAGCACACAACAATACAGATAAATCTAAAAATGTAAATAATGGATTTAAGAAATATAGAAATATTATGTATGTGTATGTATGCAGGTATATGTAAATACACATATACAGTGCATTTGGAAAGTATTCAGACCCCTTGACTTTTTCCAATTGAATCCATTTTAGAACAAGGCTGTAACGTAACAATATTTTTGTTACGTTACAGCATTATTCTAAATTGGATTCAATTGTCCCCCCCCCCTCATCTATCTACACACAACACCCCATAAGGACAAAGCAAAAACAGGTTTTTAGAATAAAAAAACAGAAAAATAATTTGCATAAATATTCAGACCCTTTACTCAGTACTTTGTTGAAGCACCTTTGGCAGCGATTACATCCTTGAGTCTTCTTGGATATGAAGCACCTCTGTCAGGTTGGATGGGGAACGTCACTGCACAGCTATTTTCAGGTCTCTCCAGAGATGTTCGATCGGGTTCAAGTCCAGGCTCTAGCTGGGCTTGGCTGTGTGCTTAGGGTCGTTGTCCTGTTGAAAGGTGAACCTTTGCCCCAGTCTGAGGTCCTGAGCGCTCTGTAGCAGGTTTTCATCAAGTGACCAGTGTTCCATGACTATGTACATAGGGCAGCAGCCTCTAAGGTGCATGGTCAAGTAACCAGAGAGTAGCCGTCTACTGACAGTGACTAAAGTTAAAGCTATCAGACAGAGTTTTAGAAGTTCAGATGTGTCTCGGAGTCCTGATTTGGCATGTTAAATGCCCATAGTTTAGTAAAGACTTTAATAAAGGCACAGTGTCTCTTTTCAACCTTTGACAAGTAAAGTTGTTCATTACTAAAGGTCAAAGCTATCGCTTGTATGAACAACTGGATTGCAAGGTTATCCTACACGTCAAGACTCTCAGCCCACTGAGTTAAAGCATTAGGGTGATTAGACTTCAGGTCTCAGACAAGATTACACACAAGCCACCTCCATGCTGAGGAGTATTTCTGTCTGTAATAAAGCCCTTTTGTGGGGAAAAAACTAATTGTGATTGGTTGGGCCTGGCTCCCCAGTGGGTGGGCCTATGCCCTTCAAGGCCCACCATGGCTGCACCCCTGCCCAGTCGCGTAAAATCCAGAGATCAGGGCCTAATGAATTTATTTCAATTGACTGATTTCATTTTAAGAACTGTAACTCAGTAAAATCTTTAAAATTGTTTCATGTTGTGTCTATATTTTTTTTCCCAGTACAACATGAACATGGTTCTTGCAACTCTATACATGGCCTTTAAGGTGGCATTCTGCAATTGCTAAATATATTTTCAGACTTTTAAATGAATGATATAGCCAAGTCACTTTTAAATGCCTCATGAGCTAAGCTCAACTGTCTGACCACATCAGAACACAAACTATAAGCTTGTTTTACTTGTTTTTGTTTGGCTTCCAACTGTGATTGAAAATATCTGCTCAAGTTATGGAATAGGGTCCCATTTTGGATGCACCTATGGCCTTGTTGATTATTACGGTTTTTAATGCAAAACCCCTTACCTTTCAGTCAAGGGCCCAAAAATGGCAAGTGCATACAATACGTGTGACAGCATAGACTACGGATCTAGCACGGCTGTTAAGCTTTACAATCCCGATCCCACACACAGAAATTAACATGTTCCTACACTGTTCAACCATCTCTGGTGGTGGGCCCAAACCTGTGTTGGGCATTAAAGCGATGACATACATTGATAATCCCGCTAATTGCCCTGCAGATGGATTCCGGTAATGTGTGTTGAGACATCTTCATGTCCCCGAGGTGAACTTCATCAACGAAATGGAGCGGAACCTTTGTTGACATCAGCGTAACGCCGTCGTACAAAGTCCGCCGAAGCCACTGCCAGGCAGGCTAGTTGAAACTCTCTCCCCGCTCGCTCCTTACAGATGTTCCCATGGCATTCGTCGACTTGCCAACCCTGCCTGTCGTTGCTGCTGGCGACGGTGACACCATCGTAGCCGGCAACGGCCCCAGCCTTGAAAAGCTAACCTATTTAATTAAATAATCACAATAATAATTAACGGTCTGCGAAATGAACAAGCGAGAGGGTGTGAGGCAGAGCGCTATAATCAAGGTGCCTTTCACATGTCGGTCTGCTCTATGACCAATTTAGAAGATGTGTAAGCAGTTTTGAACATACTGGAGCCGAGGCCGGTCATTATCCACAACAAACGCTCCACACGGGTTGGCACCGAGAGAGAGAGAGAGAGAGAGGAGCTAGGGCCCCGGGCACAGACTTGCAAAAAAGAAAGTAAAAGGGCTCAGCTGCTGTTTGTGCCACACAGTTGTCTTGAGGTTGAAGACAATAGAGACGAATATAAGAGAAATGACTGTTCGGGAACCATACAAACACATGCTGGTGAAGGACTATAATTTCAGGGACACTTTGCATTTGTTGTTGTCTCAAATGGGAAGATAGCTGGTTTGGAACCAAGGGTTTGGCAATCATTTAAATGCATTAGTATCTGCAATTGTCTACCAGAACATCAAGACAGAATGTTGGATAAAAATGAAAATATACCTCAGCGGGCAAAGCTGTTTGACACTGCAGCCGTCTTAGTTGTAAAATGATCATTATTACTGCTGCATTTGTGTTAAGCAAAACCTGTCCAGTATGTAGAGACTACAGTCCTGCTCTAAATGATGGCTGCGCTACTTCATCTAAATGACTGTAAGTGACTCGACAGCCTAATTAAAAATGCTGCTCAACCAAGTGTAGTTGACCATCAGTACACTCATCTCTGACTGCTGCGCTCCTTCCTCAAGGACACAGTTCCCACAGAGCACAGGGCCTGGTTTAAAGCAAATACGGGTTTATTCGTTTTCCAAGTTGTTCTAATCTAAACAGTGTGGCTTCGCTTCACGTTCTACCTCAGTTTTTCAACGGAAGAGTCATTACCGACGTTAGCTTTTCATTTTAAAGCAAGCACATGATACACGTGACATTATAGCTACAAGCACTATACAAGCATTACTTTAAGCATTATTAAGACTTAATGAATGTATTCATAGCATGTCTATTGTGAAGAGGAAGAGTGGAGGAGTAGTTTGGCTTCATGGGGTGAACATCAGCCCCGGGCCTGTCATTACCTCCCATTTGTCATTTTAACTTCCCAAGACCTTTGTGCCCCTGGCTATAGGATTATGGTATTAAAATCACCCGAATGCACTTACATGTACACTATTCAAAACATGCTAGCTTCATCTCCCTAAGGTAGCCAGAGGCACTCCATTTTCCTTTCTTTGCGTTCCATTGGCTGTTCAGTCAGATGAATACCAACAAAAGCTCCCAGAATTCACTTAACTCCTGCTTCCGGCTTTTAAGTCATCCCTTTTTGACAGGCTAGGGGTGAGAGAGTGAGACCTAAAGTCACCCTGGGGTTATGTGGGGAGAAGTACATGCATTGTCTCACTGTGTGGAATCTTGTCCTAAGGTCAGCACATAAGAGTATGTTTCTTACATGTGATACTATGAACAATATGCAGCATTTTAATTGTTGCAGTGTCAAGCGCATTCTGTTTTTAATGGGATACTATTGAACAATGTACTCACTCACTGAATTAAATGCATCGCAAATGCCTCAGAGCAGAATACTATGGAATGAAGAAAATACAAACACGATCATATCGTTATGCACAACCTCAAGTCATCCCTATGGTCAACTTGGTAGTGAATTTACAATCACCATTTTAATGAACACTAATGTCTGAACAGCTTGGTAGCATTGGTAAGTCGTTGCTTATACAGGGATGGACTGAATCTATGAAGTCATGTGTTTGCAGATTTGCACTGTCAAGTGTCATTTAAATGATAAATGCATCTCAAACTAAAGTAAGCCATAAGTTTTGGCTTTGCTCCATTACTTAGGAAGGAAAAGATAGAGTGGAATAATGATCCATTTGCAAATGGAAGCACCAAAGTCGACATCTATTGCCGTCTTCCCAAAACAAGAGCTTGCACTCTGAAGTCACGGAGAGTGGAAAGATAAGCAATTTAAGGCACAATTTCCTCTACTTTTGTCACATGGATATTGCTTAAGAAATGTCCCCATTTCTCAGTGTTCTCAGCTCCAAAGCTTCTAAAAGGTCTTCTCCCTTTCTTTTCACTTGTCCTTTCACACACACAAACAGAATGAAGGCCTGGAAATTAGGTTTTAGAACTGCACTGAAGCTCAAAGCCTCCCGCTGGCCACTAATTTGTATTTGACAACTGAAGCAAGCAGTCACAAGTGTACTTTGGGAACATTGTGGGGGCAAAACACATTGGCTGACTGGATGTGAGCCTTGAGATGCAGGCGCTTTGCTAGCACCCAGAACATTCTGCTAATGTCTCCTCTGTGGAGGGGAGATAGTGGAAGAAGAGGGAGAGCAGAGTAAAAGAGAAAGATGTGATGGGAGATGGTGCAGAGAACGTGAGGGGAGAGGAGGAGGAAGAATGGAGAGGCTGGAGTTGAAGAAAATAAAAAAGGAGAAAAATAACTGAGCGAGGGTAGAATGAAAGGTAGAATATTAAGAAAAAAGGCAATATTAGCTGGCTAGAATGGTTTGCATAGTACCTCAGAAATGTGAATAGCCCAAATAACCACAGACTCAAAAATGTCATTCTATGAAGATGCATTGGCATAGATGCTGCAAGAGATGCATTGTTTTGGTTTAAGACAAATCCTGTTTATACAGAGCAGCAAGGGGAACTGCCCCTCCTTATCTTCAGGCGATACAGTATGCTCAAACCCTACATTCCGAGCACTCTCTTCTGCCACCTCTGGTCTCTTGGCACTTCTACCCCTACGGGAGGTCAGCTCCCACTCAGCCCAGTCAAAGCTCTTCTCTGTCCTGGCACCCCAATGGTGGAACGAACATTGCCCTAATGTCAGGACAACGGAGTCCCTGCCCATCTTCCGAAAACGTCTGAAACCCTACCTGTGAATATGTTTGATTAGGCACTATGCCGTCAAAGGTTATGACAGACAGCATAAGACAACCATATTGTTATCCTCCTGAGACTGGGTTATCGCAGTTATGTTGTCTCGCCTCGCCTCCCCTGTCCCCATACCATTTTACACTGAGCCACCACATATCAGCCAAGTAGATTTGAATGCAGACTTTTAAAAAATGATTTAAGAAAGGGTCCCCTTTCGTACACAAGCCAGACCTAGTGTGGCCTCTTCTCTCTCTCAATCCTTTCTTTTCTTCTTTGATGAAAGAGAAGGGTGAGAGGAGACAGGTGTTAGGCCTTCACATTGCCCATGCCGGAAACCAACGCATTAATGTAGGACAGCATGTCCTTAACGCTTGACTACTAAAGACATAAAACATACACATTAAATGTCATGAGTGTCCCTGCCAACCAGGGAGGAGGTGGGATATCAGAGACATGGACACAGACTTAGAGAGTCATTATTAAAAGAGTGTGATAACTATTGTTGCAGAAAATGTGCATATACACTATATATACAAAAGTATATGGACACACCTTCAAATTAGTGGATTCGGCTATTTCAGCCACATCTGCTGCTGACAGGTGTATAAAATCGTGCACACCGCCATGCAATCTCCATAGACAAACATTGGCAGTAGAATGGCTTTACTGAAGAGCTCAGTGACTTTCAACATGGCATCGTCAATTGTTTGTCACATTTCTGCCCTGCTAGAGCTGCCCCGGTCAACTGTAAGTTGCTGTAACTGTAACACTCACTGCAGAGTTCTGAACTGACTCTGGAAGCAATGTTAGCACAATAACTGTCCATCAGGAGCTTCATGAAATGTGTGGCCGAGCAGCAGCACACAGCCTAAAATTGTCATGCACAATGCCAAGCGTAGGCTGAATTGGTGTAAAGCTCTGGATTCTGGAGTGGTGGAAACACGTTCTGTACGGTGATGAATCACGCTTCACCGTCTTGCATTCCGACGGACGAATCTGGGTTTGTCGGATGCCAGGAGAATGCTACCTGCCCCAATGCATAGTGCCAACTGTAATGTTTGGTGGAGGAGGAATAACGGTCAGGGGCTGTTTTTCATGGTTAGGTTCCTTAGTTCCAGTGAAGGGAAAACTTACACTACAGCATACAATGACATTCTAGGCCAATCTGTGTTCCAACTTTGTGGCAACAGTTTGAGGAAGGCCCTTTCTTGATTCAGCATGACAATGCCACCATGCACAAAGCGAGGCCCATACAGAAATGGTTTGTCTAGATCGGTGTGGAAGACCTTGATTGGCCTGCACAGAGCCTTGACCTCAACCCCATCGAACACCTTTGGGATGAATTGGAACGCCGACTGTGAGCCAGGCCTAATCGCCCAACATCTGTGCCCAGCCTCACTAATGCTCTTGTGACTGAATGCAAGTTCCCGCAGCAATGTTCCAACATCTTGTGGAAAGCCTTCCCAGAAGAGTGGAGGCTGTTATAGCAACAAAGGGGAGACCAACTCCATATTATTGCCCATGATTTTGGAATGAGATATTCGACGAGCAAGTGTCCACGTACTTTTGTCCATGTAGTGTATAAAGTCGCCTGGGAAATTGTAAAACAGTTTGTGATTTATTCATTTCAAAAGGTGCAAATTTGGTTTGCAACTGTGACTCAGTTGATACAGAATGGCGCTTGTAACGTCAAGCTTGCGGGTTCAATTCCTGCTGGCGCCACCCATTCCATGCATACACTTCTGTAAACTGCTTGGATAAAAGCATTTGCTAAACGGAATAGAAGACCTATTATATGTTTTGTAACACATTCTGTCACCTGATAATCAGATGACTATTACATAACTATAACATGACTATTACCTGACTATTATGTGAATAATCCATAACAGTGTGGCTATTACATGGATATTACATGACTATTACACTACCACATTACTATAACATTAATCTTACATGAATAGAACATAACCACATGACCAGTACATGACTGTTACATGGATATTACATGACTATTACATAACTATTACATGACCACATTACTATAACATGATCACATGACTATTACATGACTATCATTTTTATTATGTGCCTATTATGAGACTATTTCCAAACCGTTTGACTATTACATGGGTATTACATGACTATTACATGACTATATCATTATTATTATGTGCCTATTATGAGACTATTCCCAAACCGTATGACTATTACATGGGTATTACATAACAATTACATAACTATTACAAGACCACATTACTATCACACGACTATCCCATAACCACACGACCAGCAAATGACTATTACATGACCAACACATTACTATTTTATGACTGTAACTTGACTACTACGGCACTATTCCGTAAACTATTTCATTACACACAAGTATTACATGACTATTACATAACCACACAACTAGTACATACAGTGGTTCCTCAATTAAAGGTTTTGAGATTATGCTGCGGGATTTACCGGTAATTTCTTTGCGGCACTGCTTCATCGCTCCAGACCACCGCAAAGGGGATGTAGAGCACTGATTATGATTTTGGGTCCCAAGGCCTACTGTGTCTCTGACCTGACAATGAATGGGCGATACAAATCAAATAGAAACTGATAGTTGTGTATGGAAATTTTAAATTATATTCCATGATATATGTGTTGACTGAATATAAGCAAGTGATGTCTGCTAAATAATCAGGTTGATGGCGCAGTCATATACCCTCGCCTCCTACAGTTGAAGTCGGAAGTTTACATATACATTAGCCAAATACATATAAACTCAGTTTTTCACAATTCCTGACATTTAATCCTAGTAAAAATTACCTGTCTTAGGTCAGTTAGGATCACCACTTTATTTTAAGAATGTGAAATGTCAGAATAATAGTAGAGAGAATTACTTATTTCAGCTTTTAGTTCTTTCATTGCCTTTCAAATGTTTAACTTGGGTCAAATGTTTTGGGTAGTAAGTTGGGTGAATTGTGGCCCATTCCTAGTAACAGAGCTGGTGTAACGGAGTCAGGTTTGTAGGCCTCCTTGCTCGCACATGCTTTTTCAGTTCTGCCCACACATTTTCTATAGGATTGAGCTCAGGGCTTTGTGCCACTCCAATACCTTGACTTTGTTGTCCTTAAGTCATTTTGCCACAACTTTGGAAGTATGCTTGGGGTCATTGTCTATTTGGAAGACCCATTTGCGACCAAGCTATTAACTTCCTGACTGATGTCTTGAGATGTTGCTTCAATATATCCACACAATTTTCCTTCCTAATGATGCAATCTATTTTGTGAAGTGCACCAGTCCCTCCTGCAGCAAAGCAAACCCACAACATGATGCTGCCACCCCCGTGCTTCACGGTTGGAATGGTGTTCTTTGGCTTGCAATCCTCCCCCTTTTTCCTACAAACATAACGATGGTCATTACAGCTAAACAGTTCTATTTTTGTTTCATCAAACCAGAGGAAATTTCTCCAAAAAGTATGATCTTTGTCCCCATGTGCAGTTGCAAACCGTAGTCTGCTTTATTATGGCTGTTTTGGAGCTGTGGCTTCTTCCTTGCAGAGCGGCCTTTCAGGTTATGTCAATATAGGACTCGTTTTACTGTGGATATAGATACTTTTGTGCCTGTTTGCTCCAGCATCTTCTCAAGGCCCTTTGCTGTTGTTCTGGGATTGATTTGCACTTTTTGTACCAGGGTACGTTCATCTCTAGGAGATAGAACATGTCTCCTTCCTGAGCGGTATGATGGCTGCATGGTCCCATGGTGTTTATATTTGCGTACTATTGTTTGTACAGATGAACGGGGTACCTTCAGGTGTTTGGAAATTGCTCCCAAGGATGAACCAGACCAGGTCTACCATTTTTGGCTGATTTGTTTTTATTTTCTGATGATGTCAAGCAAAGAGGCACTGAGTTTGAAGGTAGGCCTTGAAATACATCTACATGTACACCTCCAATTGACTAAAATTATGTCAGTTAGCCTACCAGAAGCTTCTAAAGCCATGACATCGTTTTCTGCAATTTTCCAAGCTGTTTAAAAGGCACAGTCAACTTAGTGTATGTAAACTTCTGACCCACTTGAATTATGATACAGTGAATTATAAGTTAAATAATCTACCAGTAAACAATTGTTGGAAAAATTACCTGTCATGCACAAAGTAAATATCCTAACCAACTTCCCAAACCTATAGTTTGTTAACAAGAAATTTGTGGAGTGGTTCGAAAAACAACTTTGAATGACTCCAACCTAAGTGTATGTAAAGTTCCGACTTCAACTGTACATAAAGCTGAGTGACTCACTCATTCTTGGCTTTGGGTCAAAATAAATAAGTAGCAACATTTTGTCTGATAGTCTTTAATAAAGAAATGTTTTAGTTATCCTAACCTGGATGCCATGTATTATAGTCTCTAAAAGGACAAATATTACCACCTTCTCTTGCGCATGTCATTTTCCAGATTTGCCCCAACGAAAAATGCACCTTAGATGTTCATTTAGAATCCTCCAATCCTCTAAATGTAATTAGTGGCGGAGAGCCATACAGATTGAAAAATAGTTGGGAAGAGTTTTTCGATGGCACATGGTTCATGAATTGACACGCAATTTTCCGTTCCTCCTGAAAGCGCTAACAGTCAAAGGCATTCTCTCTGTCGCACACAGGCACTTTAAACATTTGGATAGTAAAGCATTTAAAGGTTGACATGGTTGATTTTATGCATTCATGAATGACCACATGACTATTTCATGACTATTATATGACCACATGACATGACCACATGACTCTTACATGACTGTTATATGACTATTACATATATATTACATGACTCTTACATGACTGTTATATGACTATTACATATATATTACATGACTCTTACATGACTTACATGACTATTACATATATATTACATGACTCTTACATGACTTACATGACTATTACATATATATTACATGACTCTTACATGACTGTTACATGACTATTACATATATATTACATGACTCTTACATGACTCTTACATGACTATTACATATATATTACATGACTCTTACATGACTGTTACATGACTTACATGACTATTACATATATATTACATGACTCTTACATGACTGTTATATGACTATTACATATATATTACATGACTCTTACATGACTGTTATATGACTATTACATATATATTACATGACTCTTACATGACTGTTACATGACTATTACATATATATTACATGACAGTTACATGACTGTTATATGACTATTACATATATATTACATGACTCTTACATGACTGTTATATGACTATTACATATATATTACATGACAGTTACATGACTGTTATATGACTATTACATATATATTACATGACTCTTACATGACTGTTATATGACTATTACATATATATTACATGACAGTTACATGACTGTTATATGACTATTACATATATATTACATGACTCTTACATGACTGTTATATGACTATTACATATATATTACATGACTCTTACATGACTGTTATATGACTATTACATATATATTACATGACTCTTACATGACTGTTATATGACTATTACATATATATTACATGACTCTTACATGACTTACATGACTATTACATATATATTACATGACTCTTACATGACTGTTACATGACTTACATGACTATTACATATATATTACATGACAGTTACATGACTGTTATATGACTATTACATATATATTACATGACTCTTACATGACTGTTATATGACTATTACATATATATTACATGACTCTTACATGACTGTTATATGACTATTACATATATATTACATGACAGTTACATGACTGTTATATGACTATTACATATATATTACATGACTCTTACATGACTGTTATATGACTATTACATATATATTACATGACAGTTACATGACTGTTATATGACTATTACATATATATTACATGACTCTTACATGACTGTTATATGACTATTACATATATATTACATGACAGTTACATGACTGTTATATGACTATTACATATATATTACATGACTCTTACATGACTGTTATATGACTATTACATATATATTACATGACAGTTACATGACTCTTACATGACTATTACATATATATTACATGACTCTTACATGACTTACATGACTATTACATATATATTACATGACTCTTACATGACTGTTATATGACTATTACATATATATTACATGACTCTTACATGACTGTTATATGACTATTACATATATATTACATGACTCTTACATGACTGTTATATGACTATTACATATATATTACATGACTCTTACATGACTTACATGACTATTACATATATATTACATGACTCTTACATGACTGTTATATGACTATTACATATATATTACATGACTCTTACATGACTTACATGACTATTACATATATATTACATGACTCTTACATGACTGTTATATGACTATTACATATATATTACATGACAGTTACATGACTGTTACATGACTTACATGACTATTACATATATATTACATGACAGTTACATGACTGTTACATGACTTACATGACTATTACATATATATTACTCATATTAGCTTCACGGTTCGTTTTGTAATTTTGTTCCTTTGTTCAATGTTCATTCGTTAAATAAATAAGAATGTACGCTTACCACGCTGTGCCTCTGTCTCCTTCGTACGACGAGCGTGACAACACTGTATTTCTGATCAGTTATTTTAATGGACAAAAAATGTGCTTTTCTTTCAAAAACAATAACTTTTTTAAGTGACCCCAAACTTTTGAACATTAGTGTGAATCTGATAAATAAATAAATGACTTGATGGACAACACAATTAGACTTGTTTCTCCTCACTAGCCTAAAGATACAGATATTAATTTCACATTTCATGGGGCATCGATTACGGCTGAGAGTGTTCAATCCTGTATACACTCTGAGACACACACTCAGTTACACACCTCTTCACCATTTGTTATAAAATCCCTCACTGCAAGAACCACACCTTTAATCTGAAAATAAAATAGAAGGGCTTGTGGCTAAGATAGACCTACTGTACACAGCTATCAGGGTTGGGGTCTGATCTAATGCATTCTGGGATTACAATTTTTGACTGATATTAGAAACATTAAGGGATTTCTGAATAATTATAGACAACCACAACATGTTCTTAGAATATGTCCAGACGACTGTAATTATTTAAGGGTCCAATGCAGCCATTTTTATCTCAATATTCAGAACTAAGTACCTTACTGTGAATGTTTTAAACTAAAATGTTCAAAAAGAAACAGAAATAGCTTCTTAGCAAATAGCCATTTCTCAAACAATAATTTAGCTAGGACTGTCTGGGAGTGGTCTGAGTGGGGAGGGGGAACATTGAAAATTATATTTTATTGGCAGAGGTTTGGAACTCTCTTTCTTATTGGTCTATTAACTAATTTAGCGCCTGGTGTTGTCACCAGGCAGGCGAAAACTCCATTCCACCAAAACAGGCAGAAATTTCAGGTGGTCCTTTCAAACAGCTCTTACACTAAAAGGGAATTATCATACTTTTCGCAATATTATTCCAACCCCATAGTGTGGAAATATATAAAACACAGGAAAATCAGAATTTGACTGCACTGGGCCATGAAAATTCTTATAAGAGAGTTTTAAAAATGAAATATTTCAACCATGTACTACATGGCATTGGTAACCATACTGTACATGTCAAAATAAACATTTGTATAATGATGTGTGGAACAGTAGCTGTGCGTGGGTAAAATCACCAGGGAAGGCAATTCAGAAACAAAGCCATATTACAACATATGTGTTTTAATAATTGCATTGTTTGCTCTATAAACTGTTAGCTCATATGCCTTGACACCCTGATATATAGGCCTAAGGCAGGGATAATATGAAGACACAGCAGCAGAATGAATTCAACCACACATTTGTTTCATTACAAAACCTGAGAGCAACATCTGTCCAGCGAAGACCACAAAACATATTGCATGTAAACAGTTACATGACCTATAGCATGGTCAAGCAAGGTACTATTTTCAGACTACTAAACAACTATTGATTTAGAACCACGGAGAGTTACCATAGTCGCAAAGAAAACTGGAACTGCCTCCACTATTCCAGCACTATTTCACCTTCAACATACGAACATAATTTAATCACCTCTGCTTAGTCTAATTCAGTGACAACTAAAAGATACCAAAAACGATTTAGTCCAGTCAACGTAAGCTAAATATGATGTGGCTGTCAATGGTACAGTACTGATTCCTGTGTATTTTGGTATTTTTTGGTATTTGATATTTTATTAGGATCCCCATTAGCTGTTGCAAAAGCAGCAGCTACTCTTCCTGGGGTCCACACAAAACTTGAAACATAATACAGAATGACATAATACAGAACATCAATAGACAAGAACAGCTCAAGGACAGAACGGCACATGTAGCCTACATATCAATGGATACACACAAACTATCTAGGTCAAATAGGGGAGAGGCGTTGTGCCGTGAGGTGTTGCTTTATCTGTTTTCTTTTATCATGTTTGATGTTTATTTGAGCAATATGAGAAGGAAGGAAGTTCCATGCAATAAGGGCTCTATATAATAATGTACTCTCTCTTGAATTTGTTCTTGATTTGGGGACTGTGAAAAGAACCCTGCTGACATGTTTGGTGGGATAAGTGTGTGTGTCAGAGCTGTGTGTCAGAGCTGTGTGTCAGCTTTCCTTGCAGCACTGGACCACAAGACTGGACAATAATCAAGACAAAACTAGCAGAACTTGCTTTTTGAATTGTGGTGTCAAAAAAGCAGAGCATCTCTTTATTACGGACAGACGTCTCCTCCTCTTTACAACCATTGAATCTATATGTTTTGACCATGACAGTTTACAATCTAAGGTAACGCCAAGTAATTTAGTCTCCTCAACTTGTTCAACAGCCACACCATTCATTACCAGATTCAGCTGAGGTCTAGAACTGTAGGAATGATTTGTACTAAACACAATGCTCTTAGTTTTAGATATGGTCAGGACCAGTTTATTACTGACCACCCATCCCAAAACAGACTGCAACTCTTTGTTAATGGTTTCAGTGACTTCCTTAGCTGTGGTTGCTGATTCGTATATGGTTGAATCATCAGTATACATGGACACACATGCTTTGTTTAATGCCAGTGGCAGATCATTGGAAAAAATAGAAAAGAGTAGAGGGCCTAGAGAGTTGCCCTGCGGTACAACACATTTGACATGTTTGACATTAGAGAAGCTTCCATTAAAGAAAACCCTTTGAGTTATATTAGATAGATAGCTCTGAATCCAGAATATCCAACCACAGGAGGCTGAAGAAATTCGGCTTGTCACCAACAGTACTCACAAACCTTTACAGATGCACAATGGAGAGCATCTTGTCGGGCTGTATCACCGCCTGGTATGGCAATTGCTCCGCCCACAACCGTAAGGTTCTCCAGAGGGTAGTGAGGTCTGCACAACGCATCACCGGGGGCAAACTACCTGCCCTCCAGGACACCTACACCACCCGATGTCACAGGAAGGCCATAAAGATCACCAAGGACAACAACCACCCAAGCCAGTCTGTTCACCCCGCTATCATCCAGAAGGCGAGGTCAGTACAGGTGCATCAAAGCAGGGACCGAGAGGCTGAAAAACAGCTTCTATCTCACGGACATCAGACTGTTAAACAGTCTCAACTCCAGCCACTTTAACAATGTAAAAATGTATGAAAGAAATGTATCACTAGCCGCTTTAAACAATGCCACTTCATATAATGTTTACATACCCTGCATTACTCATCTCATTTGTATATACTGTACTCTATACCATGTACTGCATCTTGCCATCTTGATGTAATTCAGGTATCATTAGCCACTTTAAACAATGCCACTTTTATATATTTACATACATTACTCATCTCATATGTATATACTGTACTCGAAACCATCTACTGCATCTTGCTTATGCCGTTCTGTACCATCACTCATTCATATATTTTTATGTACATATTCTTCATTCCTTTACACTTGTGTGTATAAGGTAGTTGTTGTGAAATTGTTAGGTTAGATTACTCGTTGGTTGTTACTGCATTGTCGGAACTAGAAGCATAAGCATTTCGCTACACTCACATTAACATCTGCTAACCATGTGTATGTGACAAATACAATGTGATTTGATTTGATTTGATTCACAGCTGAGTTTGCTCAGTTTAGCTCAACGCTGATTGGCTATTATTTTATTATTTATTTTATCAAGGGAGGCCAAAAGCTCACTAGTTTCTCTTGCATTCAATGCTATGGGCAGCAACAATGTCATACTCTTTCTGACCAGACAGCATCAAATAGATACACTACTCATACTGAGACAGAGAGGTGCTGTTGGGCTCACTTGGATGCTTTCTCCGGTGAGATTTTTTTTTAATCATTTCGCAAGAGGCTGAATTTATCAAACACAGAGAGACGAAAGGTACACTATTTTCTATGTTTTTTTTGTAATTTTTTCTTGATACATTTTTTTTCAGAAGTATGACTTCCCTTGGCATCCATGAATACATGCCACTGGTGTAGAATAAATAAGCCATTTGAATTTCATGTAATTTCATTGAATAAATTATAATTCAAATGCTGCTTCCTGTGGGGTGTGGCCAATTCAAACTCAATAAAAAAATGTAATTGTAATTAAATAGCAATATGCCACTCAATTCAGAACTGATCCCAACCCTGACACCTATCTTTGCAGAGAGTCAAACCTGGTAGACGCTGTGCCACACGTACCTCACCCACCCCACACACCTTATTCTAGATTGCCAAATTGTACTGTCTTGGCTAATAAGGCTCTGGATTGTGTATAGGTGACAGCTGGCTAGGAACTGAACTTCTCTGCCTGCACAGTTCATTAGCCAGGACAATAGACAGAAACAAATAGTGAGTTGCTTTTGGAAGTGAGTTGCTTCAAGGCTCACCCTCAAAAGTGTATTGCCTGTGCTGTAACACTACACTACCTTATATGTTCATAATTCCATAGGCATAATAGTATTGTGTAATAGCTATTATTTCTAAGTAAAGTACCTTTACCAAGCATTTATTTTAATGTGAAAATTCACAGAAACATTATGGATCTCTAGGGCAATGCTGTAATTCCCTCTAGTGAGAGATTGGTTTAAAATCCAATTAGGACTTGTAACCAGTAACCAGGTATGAATCAAAACGTGGCTTATATTATTCTAGGATTCCTGGAATCAAGAGGGAATAAGCAGGAAATGCACTTCTATAAAATCTGGAATTTTGGGAAAGTTAACGGAAATTTGCTACCCCTAAATGCATCTCTGCATCATATTTGGTTGTAGTGGGGACACATCACAGAGTATGGGGTAAATGCAGTATGTTACTGAGTTAGCTCTGTCATACCAAATGACAAATTAGCTCCAATTAGTTGTAAAAATGCTTAATTCCTCGTAAAATAACGCATACGGTAATGCATCATATCCAGGTGCTTTATACTTGGCCCTTCCCTGAAATGTCACAGAGAAACACTGTTTCCCGTGTCTTGGAACATGTGGCCGTGTTTATACATGAGCACAAAGAAGACCCCTCCCTCCAAGCCGCAGAGCCGCGAGACAGGCATATGAGCTATGAATATGAATGCTGCTGTATATGTTCACATCCTATATTAAAGGGCAGAATCTATTAACCACGTTTAATGCAGCTTGACTGCCCCGGTGAAGGTTGTTCCGGGTCAGTCGGCGTACGACTGACATCCCAATGTAACCGACTAAACTTCCCTCTTTAGATTTCTAATAGCACAGCATCCCTATGCTGTGATGAATACTGCCATGGTTACCATATAGTGTCAGGGATACAATGTTGAGGTTGATGAATAAACAAAACACCACAGAAGACAAAAGAGAGTATAGATGGAATAGAGTGGTGAGTATTATGTTTATATGCACATATTTCATAAATGTTCCAATATCTTAAACATATTAAATCTCACCACTCATATAACAGAGGTAATGCCAAGTAATTTCAACATTTATCAGAGCATATGTCTTAAGCTACCTTATAACTATCACCAGTGAAGAGTATAGGCCCATCACACATCCTTCTGTTCAATTCCAAACGATTCAATGATGGATTACTCTTCATTTGCACCTAATACCTGGCAAGACACTATTCTGTCATCTTTCACTCTTCTTGAATGCCAATTTAGATTATTGATTGAATCTATTTTTGTTTTACATCTCGGCTGACACTTTGCGGCCGCTTATCAGTTTCCTGTCATTAGGTGGCCGTGGTTTGACAATGGGCCCGTTGGCACAGGTGGACAGGATTTATCAGGATAATGTATGGCCCGAGTGCCGGGGCTTCTGGGTTGGCCTCCGACGCTCATAATTCTTCATTTCTACAGCTGATGTTCAGCCATCCATCTGACTGGTGGCACCATGATAATCGGAATGTTCCCGCGAGTGGATATGGAAGTCCCTGACAGAAAGATTCTGGAGCTTCCACACCTGTCGCCTCAACTAGATTTTTGGACATTTTTGTTCAAAATGCCACATCTAGATCGCCAGGGGTTTGAATGCACTTGCCCTTCAAAGGCCGTTAATAAAAGTGGAATTTATCAAGTTTTTTGACGCTATGCTGGTCTGTCTCTGGCTTGTGTTTCTATAGCGAACTGGGAGCTAGTTGAAAAATACCAGCTGGAAGAGGGATTGTTGTGTTTTCACACGGGTGATTCGAATAATCTCTTCTCATCCCCTCTATGATGCTACATGGTTGACAGCAGTAGCTGACCCCATGGCATTCCCCTTGAACTGCACGTTAAATCGGTCCCTCGCCGGCCAGCAGGACTGGTGACAACAAGCACAGCACCAAGCCAAGTCAAAAAGTGACCGTGAGATTAGCTGGCCATGCCTTGCCGAGCTGGGGATTTTACCACAGCAGTCCTCATTGCCAGGGACTGGAGTCTGGCAGAGTGGACATTTCCGATATGGGCAAGGGGCTGTCAGACACCAGCTGCCGGAAAAATCACTGATGCGCGACAAGTCCATTTTACAAAGGCGAAAAGCGAAGTGTGTGAATTGTGGTAGTCCCTGATGGATATGTAGTGCCGCCCATCCCCCTTCTCCAGTTTTTCCCATATGCACTTCATCAATAAACTAGACATTTCACAATTTTGTGCCTGCAATGCCCCTGCCTCATGTGTTGGCTGAAGGTAACTTCCAGGTTTAATTACTGCAGAAACAGCAATAGTCTCCCCATCTCTAGAGGATTTATGTTCTGCATGTAGGGAAAAGGGAAAAGGTTCCATCACAACAAGGAAGAAGGCTCTATCGTGTCCAATGGCAATAAATGGTCTTCGGATAACGAGACAGATGGACAAGACAGACTGCTGACATTAGCTGCTCTTGATCTAGATCATGATTCCTCATCAAGCTAATCATTCATCAGAGAGGGCTCTATCTTGTTGTTTTTCACCAAGCTTTGCAGTGTTGCCTGGCATAACACTTGACCGACCTAAGAACTGGAAACCATGGAGCTCTCTGAAATGGCAATCATCAGGGTCTTGTTTTGAGTCCTTTATTTGACTGACTGCATACGTCCTTGTGGTGAAGTGGCTCACTCAATTTGGTCCCTTTTAGTCCTGATTTTGTAAACGGTTCACAGTACTTCTGCACAAATCATAATCTCTATCCAGCTGGTTTATATCTAACGTTTAACCAATGCTGTCTGACGTTTTTCTAATGGTTTCTGGCCAACCAATAACATTCAAAGTTAGAAAGGCTAAGTCTGAGGGTGACAGTAAGTAGCCGTCATCAGAAACAGTGCATATCAAAAGGCGTACATTTATTTGTGGCCGTCTGAACAGCTGCAAAAAGTGCTCTGAACTCGTGACGCAAGTGAAAAAGGAGCCTTGAAATACACAGTGCGATGGCACGGAAGGAATCAGAGGTGATATTTTTCTGCCGCTGACTCATCCGCTCTTTGTTATCGAGGCTGTTAATTTGATCAATTTGTCCAAGGTAAACTTAGAGCTGTTGGCTTGATGAAACATGAATGGCATCCACACGGGACAATGTGTTGGCCTCCATATAACCTGTCCTGAATAGCCACCTCTCAAAGTGGCGCTGAGAGTTCACGAGGAAGCTTTCAAATGGTCCTGACCTATGGGATGAATCGAATGAAAAAGAATACAAAATGAAATTAAGCTGGCTCAGGAAAACAATACAACTACAAATAACTTTTTCCAATAATGAGAGCAACGTTGAAGAGTGAGTATGCAGTAAGAATAGTACCAACAGATTTGTAATGCACTTATTCAAAATTATTCTGTTTTTAGAGAACCAATTAAGACCAAACACTGTCCCTATGTCAGATAACTAGCTTGTTTTTAAGTTATTCAAGTCTAAAAGTGTAGGTCCCACTTCATTTGGATAGACCCTTATAGATGGTCATACTATCAACAAACTACAGTATCTGTTGATAAGCAAATTCTTGCTAAGGTTAGGGTTAGGGATAGAATAAAGGTTAGGGTTATGTTTAGAATAAGTGTTAGAACAAGGGTCAGGTTTAGAATAACATTAGGGTTAGGTGTAGAATAAGCGTTAGGGTTAGGGTAAGGGTTAAGGTTAGGGTTGGGCCTTGGGTTAGGGTTAAATTGAAGTTCAGGATAAGGGTTAAGGTTAGAACTAGGTTTAGTGGGCTTTCTAAGCGAGGTGTTACCGTCTAATATCCTCTGCTCACTGAATGACGATGTTTACATTGTCTGAGGGATTCTATGTCAAACAGAAGATCTCATATGGATATGAAATCCTACTTTTTCCACAAACCCTTATGGCCAGTTTACCAGAGAGAAATTCAAGCCTTTTCCTTGACTTAAAAAGCATGTTCAGTAGGGAATCTCCAATTGAAAGTGTTTTTTAGTCCAGGACAAGTCTTCATCAGTGTCCAGGAAAAAGTCCCTTCAACTTTATTCCTGCCATTTTGACCATGGTCATATTCATTACGTTTCAAAACAAAATTTCAACAGAAAGATAAAATTTGTGTTTATTATTGAATAAGTCCAAGTAGGCCCTCCCTGTTTCAGTCCAATTTCTTCCGTTTGGTGCCTAATGAACACAACTGCGTTGTCTGCTCTACCAATCTGTCCACAGCTGAGCTCAGTGGTGGTGGTGGCGGCCGCGGCCAGCCAGCCATGGATGCAGCCTGCCGATGCCCAGGGGGGACTCCCTAATGATAGACAGCAGCACAGCCTGACCATTTATGAAAATATAGTAGAAAACAGCCCAGAGAATCTCTCTCTCTCTCTCTCTTTCCCCCCTCTCCAACTTTCACAGCTTCCATTGTGAAGATGGCGCTCCCATCTTACAGGCTCCGAACCATTTCTGCCATTTTGTGTGTGTTTTTTTACACTGACCTTACCTGTTTTTGTACATAATATTTCCGCCATCATTTCCTATGACCGAAAACAGCTTCTGGACATCAGAACAGTGATCACTAACCGTACTGCTGAATCCGGACCAGACCGATATAGGAAGAGACGGTGCAAGAGAGGCAAGCGATCGCGCCCCGAATGAGACTATGTTGGCGAGTAAATAAACCACCTCTACCCTCTGTTCTATCAGCAAACAATCACCAGAGAACAAACTGGACGAGCTCCGTTCGAGACTATCCTGTCTACAGGACCCGAAGAACTGTAATATCATATGTTTCTTGGAGTCGTGCTGATTAAGGACATGGATAATATCCATCTACCTGGTTTGTCTACGGCAGCGTCGGGTAAGGTTAAGGGTGGAGGTGTCTGTCTCTTTGTTAAACAGCTGGTTCTAATGTTAAGGAAGTCTCTAGGTTTTCCTGAGTTAAAATACCTCATGATAAGCTGCAGACCATTCTATTTTAGTAGCCATCTATTTACCACCACAAACTAATGCTGGCACTCATACCGCATTCAATAAGCTGTATAAGGCCATAAGCAAACAAAAAAAAGCACATCGAGGCGGCGCTCCTAGTGGCCAGTGATAAAAATGCAGTGAAACCGAAATCCATTTTACCTCATTTTCACCAGCATGCCACCTGTGCAACTAGAGGTGATAAAACTCTCGACCGACTTTACAAAACAAACAGAAACATGTACAAAGCTCTCCCTTGCTCTCCCTTGCTCTCCATTTGGCAAATGAGACTTGCTTACAACCAAAAGCTCAAACAGAAGTACTAGTGACGCGCTCAATAAGAAAGTGGTCCAATGAAGTGGATGCTAAGCTACAGTACTGTTTCACTAGCACAGATTGGATTATGTTACGGGATTCATCCAATGGCATTGTTTACCATCAGTTTACCATCAGTCACCAGTTTTAGGGCTGTTGTGGTGACCATATTACCGCCACACGGATGGTCACGAGTTATGAAGGCAGACAAATTCCACTTGACTGTTTAGTCACGGTAATTAGGCTTCTCCAAGCTCTGATGCTGCTGGTAGTCTTTAGTAGCCTACCAAACTTACTAACTGCCTTGTACGCAGCAGTCTATTGTCCCTTTAATCACTCTGACATCAGTGCAAATGTTATGGCCTCTACTAAAAAGAGGAGGATCCCATCAACTTTATATATGCTAGGCCTACTATATTTATTTATCAACTTTTCTAATATTAAGCACATTTCTTATATTTACAACAGGAGTAAAGCCTAACTGGCTGGCATGACAATGATCCATGTAAAAAGCATCCTCCATTCGTTATTTAAGTGCATAGATGACATGTCTTTTTTCCAATGCCCATTTCGATACAGGTGCATGATAATAGTCAATTCTAAATCAAAACAAATTTCACACATACAGTACCAGTCAAAAGTTTGTACACCTACTCAGTCAATGGTTTCTCTTAATTTTTACTATTTTCTACATTGTACATTGTAGGATAATAGTGAAGACATCAAAACAATGAAATAACAGATATGGAATCATGTAGTAACCAAAAAAGTGTTAAACAAATTAAAACATATTTTAGATTATTCAAAGTAGCCACCCTTTGCCTTGATGACAGCTTTGCACACTCTTGGCATTCTCTCAACCAACTTCACCTAGAACGCTTTTCCAACAGTCTTAAGGAGTTCCCACATATGCTGAGCACTTGTTGGCTGCTTCTCCTTCACTCTGCGGCCCAACTCATCCCATATCATCTCAATTGGGTCGAGGTCGGGTGATTCCTTGGTGTAATAGAATTAAGGTTTAGGTGAGGGTTATAGCAATAACCATCTGCTGTGGGACTCAGATTAGAGAGCAGGTGGAGGCAGAGATTTAGTTCAGTTTAAGACTATTTTTTCAGAGGGGATAGGTGAACATGTTATTCAGATGGGTTGCATTACAATCTTGAAGAGTTTTGATGTCTTGGACAGTGACTTGACTCAGTAACCAGCTGGTTGGTTGTGTAGGATTGGTAACAGGTAAGTATGATTTGTCAAAAGGGAGAAACAGAAAGTGCAAATAACAACAGGCAATAATAAATTATAATATGCAAATGCTGTAAGCATATGAATGAATAAAGCTATGCATAAATATAGCAGCAGTTAATAATGAAAGGCCAGAAATGTGGTGTAATAGCAATTGGCACGGAAGGCCAAAGCTGTAGCAGGCTAACAGTAGCTACATCATGTAGCATATGGCAAACAAACAAACAATAAAGCTTACCAGAATTGTCATAAAGGCAACAGCACAAAAGATGCATAAACGATAAACATGTATTGATTAACAGCTACATGTAACAAAGGAAAACAGATAAATGACTAAATGGCTGCTTGGCTTAGCCATTAGCATGTGGTGGCCAAAATCCCACCGACCCAAAACAGAGGTGAGGACGTCCTCTTCTATGCAGTAAAAGATGTTGGTGCTCAAATTCAATGATGTATACTGGTGGTTGTTGCGAGATTTGTTGGTGTTCTCAACTAGTAAACTCTGTCTGGGTGAAGGACCCTTATTGAAAGGAGGCAACCTCAATAGAGCCCCACAGCGGAGCTGTCATAATACCCATAAAACCTAGCGGTCAAACCGGGAAACATTTCCAATAATTTTCCCATCATTCATTTTCCCATAGTGGATTTTAGAAACACTTAAAGGGCTGTGTTTGGTGTAGGCTTACCCTGGCATGACGTTTTAATAACCATGTAAATCTCTCTAGGACAAGGTGACTTCTCAATATATTTGCCTGTATTTTCTCTGGACTTGGGTAAAGTATCATCCTTTCCACAGATAGCCCTTCTACCCACAAACAAGAGCTAATGGAAAAACACACACGCACTCATATGCACACAATCACACACTCACTTAGCAACAACAACAAAAAACGTTGCATGTTTCTGTCAGGGCAAGAAAGCAATATGTGTTTTCATATGTTGATATACAGACATGGGGAGCATGTGGGTACCATACAGGCTACAAGGGTTTAAGGCCAAATTGGATTTGAATGATGAGTCACTGTCACCTATAAAAGAGAGAGTGAGAGACATGGACTTGGTGCTGGGGATTTCTTTTTCTGAGTGCCTTGCGATGGAGTGGTGTGGTGTGGTGGAGAGGAGACTGCCGAGTGATTTAGTTGGGTGTTTATCAGAGTTATTTTTGCCTGGGGCCACCAGGGCCTGCCTGCCTGGGTGCTGCAGTGTCTCAGCACTTCGCTGTGATTAATTATAGCGGGATACAACGCTAGAAGCTCCCCGAAGCCGTGAGTTTTATCAGGAGAACACAAAGTGCGCTCGACTGAGTCGCATGTCCAATTCTTAGTTTACCCCCCCCCGAGACGTTGTTTGCTTTTCTTCAAATGAGCCTGAAGCGCAATTAATTCTGACTTGTGACTTCTCTGCATTGAGATATTCACAAACATAATAATTTGTATTGTATTTAAACAAATCCTATTCATTCATCAGTCTTCCATCTTTATCAATGACCAGAGAAAACATTACCTGGACGTATTTACTAAAGTCAGACTTCCCTGGAGTATCTTGCCTAGCACTTAATATAGGAGCACAAAGTCAATCAGAAGGTGATGATCTGGTGCTTAATTAAGTCAAGATTACACAGTAATGAAGCAGACTGTTGGTCATGTTAACTAGTGTTATTTGCACTAGTTATTTTCATCATTAATCTTTTTCTGGAGGTACAGTGCCTTGCGAAAGTATTCGGCCCCCTTGAACTTTGTGACCTTTTTTTCAAAAACTGAAAAATTGGGCGTGCAAAATTATTCAGCCCCCTTAAGTTAATACTTTGTAGCGCCACCTTTTACTGCGATTACAGCTGTAAGTCGCTTGGGGTATGTCTCTATCAGTTTTGCACATCGAGACTGAAATTTTTTCCCATTCCTCCTTGCAAAACAGCTCGAGCTCAGTGAGGTTGGATGGAGAGCATTTGTGAACAGCAGTTTTCAGTTCTTTCCACAGATTCTCGATTGGATTCAGGTCTGGACTTTGACTTGGCCATTCTAACACCTGGATATGTTTATTTTTGAACCATTCCATTGTGGATTTTGCTTTATGTTTTGGATCATTGTCTTGTTGGAAGACAAATCTCCGTCCCAGTCTCAGGTCTTTTGCAGACTCCATCAGGTTTTCTTCCAGAATGGTCCTGTATTTGGCTCCATCCATCTTCCCATCAATTTTAACCATCTTCCCTGTGCCTGCTGAAGAAAAGCAGGCCCAAACCATGATGCTGCCACCACCATGTTTGACAGTGGGGATGGTGTGTTCAGCTGTGTTGCTTTTATGCCAAACATAACGTTTTGCATTGTTGCCAAAAAGTTCAATTTTGGTTTCATCTGACCAGAGCACCTTCTTCCACATGTTTGGTGTGTCTCCCAGGTGGCTTGTGGCAAACTTTAAACTACACTTTTTATGGATATCTTTAAGAAATGGCTTTCTTCTTGCCACTCTTCCATAAAGGCCAGATTTGTGCAATATATGACTGATTGTTGTCCTATGGACAGAGTCTCCCACCTCAGCTGTAGATCTCTGCAGTTCATCCAGAGTGATCATGGGCCTCTTGGCTGCATCTCTGATCAGTCTTCTCCTTGTATGAGCTGAATGTTTAGAGGGACGGCCAGGTCTTGGTAGATTTGCAGTGGTCTGATACTCCTTCCATTTCAATATTATCGCTTGCACAGTGCTCCTTGGGATGTTTAAAGCTTGGGAAATATTTTTGTATCCAAATCCGGCTTTAAACTTCTTCACAACAGTATCTCGGACCTGCCTGGTGTGTTCCTTGTTCTTCATGATGCTCTCTGCGCTTTTGACGGACCTCTGAGACTATCACAGTGCAGGTGCATTTATACGGAGACTTGATTACACACAGGTGTATTGTATTTATCATCATTAGTCATTTAGGTCAACATTGGATCATTCAGCGATCCTCACTGAACTTCTGGAGAGAGTTTGCTGCACTGAAAGTAAAGGGGCTGAATAATTTTGCACGCCCAATTTTTCAGTTTTTGATTTGTTAAAAAAGTTTGAAATATCCAATAAATGTCGTTCCACTTCATGATTGTGTCCCACTTGTTGTTGATTCTTCACAAAAAAATACAGTTTTATATCTTTATGTTTGAAGCCTGAAATGTGGCAAAAGGTCGCAAAGTTCAAGGGGGCCGAATACTTTCGCAAGGCACTGTAGCCTTGCACTGCAGCCTTGCACTGTAGCCTTGCACTGCACTGCTGAGCGGTCACAAGCTAGCACAGCCACAAAGTCATAGAATCAGATTTTAAACATAACCCTAAGCTAAACCACACGGCTAACCCTAATGCCTAACCCTAAATTAAGACGGAAAAGCATATTTCTGTTTCATGAATTTTTACAAAATAGCCAATTTGGACTATTCAGCTGGCCTATCTAAGGGGAAGTCACTCAGTTCTGCCTCCAAGACAAGACTCATGACAAACGTCAACCTGCGATTCCTCCAGTGATGCTTAATTGAACAATGTTGTCACACCCTGATCTATTTCACCTGTCTTTGTGCTTGTCTCCACCCCCCCTCCAGGTGTCGCCCATCTTCCCCATTGTCCCCAGTGTATTTATAGCTGTTCTCTGTTTGTTGCCAGTTCATTTTGTTAAGCCCACTAGCCTTTTTCCCCCGTGCTCCTGTCTTGATCTTGGTCTAGTTCCTGGTTTCCCGGTTTTGACCATTCTGCCTGCCGTTCTGTACCTCATCACCCCACCCTGGATTACTGACCTCTGCCTGCCCTGATCCTGCCTGCCGTTCTGTACCTCATCACCCCACCTTGGATTACTGACCTCTGCCTGCCCTGAGCCTGCCTGCCGTTCTGTACCTCATCACCACCACCCTGGATTACTGACCTCTGCCTGCCCTGAGCCTGCCTGCCGTTCTGTACCTTTCGGACTCTGCCTGATCTCGACCTGTCGTTAGCCTGTCCCCTGTTTTTAATACATTTTTTACCCCTTTTTCTCCCCAATTTCGTGGTATACAATTGTCCCATCGCTGCAGCTCCAGTGCGGACTCGGGAGAGGTGAAGGTCGAGAGCCGTGCGTCCTCCAAAACACAACCCAGCCAAGCCGCTCTGCTTCTTGTCACAATGCCCGCTTAACCCAGGAGCCAGCCGCACCAATGTGTCAGAGAAAACACCATACATCTGGCGACCGTGTCAGCGTGCAAGGTGCCCGGCCCGCCACAGGAGTCGCTAGTGCACGATGGGACAAGAGGATCCCTGCCGGCCAAACCCACCCCTAACCCAGACGCCACAGGATGAATTGTGCGCCGCCCCATTGGTCTCCTGGTTGCGGCCGGCTGCGACAGAGCCTGGACTCGAACCAGGATCCTTAGACCTCTGCACCACTCAGGAGGGCCCCCCCCAATGTTTTTGTAATAAACTTGTTTTACTTCAAAACTGTCTGCATCTTGGTCTTCTGATCCTTGACAAATGTAACTAGTTAGGTTAGTCTTAGTAATCATCATGTACTGATCACCATTTAGACAGGGGTATACTGAAAGAAAGATTAAGTCAAATGATAATGGAAATCAATACAATTGAGTATTCCTGGATGACCCTAGAATTATGTCATCAGCGTTTATAATTTGTGTCTGGGTGTATCTCTAAAAGCATATGTAATTGGTCTACGCTCTTCTGTATGTTCATGGAAATAATTATGGCACTTAAGTGCAATGAGATACAGTAATACATGTCTTTCATTGACACAAACTGTGGCAAAATGAATATATATCCAACACCATTCATTAGCCTGATGTTTCTTTTAGTGTTCTGATTGGTTGTCAGACCTGGGATGTAAAATGGCTACTAATGGAGAGCCATTGGTCACAGTTGACCCACTAATAATGAGAAACAGAAGATGCTTTAATTTCAAGCATATTAAAACCAAAATGAATGTATGGTAGGTATAACAAAGTTGGGGCACATTTTCTAATACTAACACTCTCTCTGATTCAAAAAGCAAGCCATCCAAGTTAATTTGTCACAATCGTTCCTGCATTTAGTGAATCACTCCTATTGATTTTTATTTAAATGAAGGGTGATTTAAAAATGCCAATGCAGCTGACAATGGACAAACAATACATGATTAAAGAGTCTGGCTGGCCCTTTGTCACGACAGATATACCGACATGTCTGACAGGTGAAACAGAGGTGTTTGTACAAAGCATGTCCTGACCATTGTTATTTCTTATTGTTGTTTGCATTGTCGAGAAGGAACCAACAAGTAAGCATTTCGTTTGACGATGTATACCATGCGTATCCCGTACATATGACTAAGAAAACTTGAAACTTGAACAGTTCACCCACCTTTGTGGAAAAATACATTCTAAGAACAGGAAGTATTTACTTTTGCGCAGCGACCGGCGATCAGAGTGTACCCACCAATTATTTTGACCACTACATCACTGACTGTATATAGCAATTGTGCCCAAACCGTGGGTTTATCAAATCATTTAAATGTTGTTTACACTCTATATGTTGTACTTCTTTGCAGCAAAAAACAAACATGAAGTCTGGAAGACGTTCATTGGAAGCTGTGCCAAGCCGTCTATAAGCCTAAGTAAATTACCTCAAAGAAAGCCTTCACTCTTCTCATTGTCGTCATCCTATCTCTCAGTCTTTCAGTCAAGGATTTCTCCTCTGTTCTTCTGTCATCATGAAGTGCTTTGAGAGGCTAGTTAAGGATCATATTACCACTACCTTGGCATCCTAGACCCACTTCAATTTGCTTACCGCCCCAATGGATTCACAGACGATGCAATCGCCATTGCACTTCACACTGCGCTATCCCACCTGGACAAGAGGAATACATATATAAGAATGTGGTTCATTGACTATAGCTTAGCCTTCAACACTATAGTACTCTCCAAGCTGGAGGCCCTGGGTCTCAACCCTGCCCAGTGCAACTGGGTCCTGGACTTCCTGAAGGGCCGACCACCAGGTGGTAAAGGTAGGAAACAACACCTCCACTTCACTGATCCTCAACACAAGGGCCCCTCAGGGGTGCGTGCTCAACCCCCTCCGGTACTCCCTGTTCACTCATGACTGCACGGCCAAGCACGACTCCAACACCATCATTAACTTTGCCGATGACAAAACAGTGGTAGGCCTGATCACCGACAACATCGAGACAGCCTATAGGGAGGAGGTCAGAGACCTGTCCGTGTGGTGCCAGGACAACAACCTCTCCCTCAACGTGATCAAGACAAAGGAGATGATTGTGGACTACAGGAAAAAGAGGACAGAGCATGCCCCCATTCTCATTGACAGGGTTGCAAAAGGCTCTACAGCTGCAGATCCTCAAAAGGCTCTACAGCTGCACCATCGAGAGCATCCTGGCTGGTTTTATCACTGCCTGGAATGGCAACTGCTCGGCTTCCGACTGCAAGGCACTACAGAGGGTAGTGCGAACGGCCCAGTACCTCACTGGGGCCAAGCTTCCTGCCATCCAGGACCTCTATACCAGGCGGTGTCAGAGGATGGCCCTGAAAATTGTCAAAGACTCCAACCACCCTAGTCATAGACTGTTCTCTCTGCTACCACACGGCAAGCAGTACCTGAGTGCCAAGTCTAGGCCCAAGAGGCTTCTAAACAGCTTCTACCTCCAAGCTATAAGACTCCTGAACATCTAGTCAAATAGCTACCCAGACTATTCACATTTCCCCCTCCCCACTCCACACCACTGCCACTCTCTGTTGTCATCTATGCATAGTCCTTTTAATTAACTCTACCTACATGTACATACTACCTCAACTAACCGGTGCCCCCGCACATTGACTCTGTACTGGCACCCCCCTGTATATATTGTTATTCTTACTGCTCCTATTTAATTACTTGTTGCTTTTGTCTCTTATTCTTAGCCATATTTTTTGGAACTGCGCTGTCAGTTAGGGGCTTGTAAGTAAGCATTTCACTGTAAGGTCTACATCTGTTGTATTGTGATTAATACAATTTGATTTGATTTGATTACATTTTTGTTTGAGTGGGGGAATATCTAGCCAGAGAGCCATTGAAGTATTGCAGGACATTTTCATAGTAGAGATATAAAATGGGAACCTCTCTAGATACTACCATAGGCAAGGTTTTTAAGTGCACTCCAGAGAGGAGGGAAAGTATCATGGCAGTCATCTAATGAGTCTGGACCTGAGTATTCCCTGCCGTACTTAACACCCTCTGCTGGGTTATTGTTTTAGCCCCCTGGATGTGAATTATGACACTTTTGACCTTGAGGAAGTTTAGACACAATCTATATATGAAGACACCTTAACCATCCTTCATTTTCTTGTCTCGGTCCCTCTAGATCCCTTAAACTCAACTCTGGACCTTGAAGCCAGCGCCACTCCTGTTTTTCATTGTTGCCCTCTAAATCAGGGACAGATTTAGACCTGGGACACCAGGTGGATGCAATTAAGTATCAGGTAAAACAGAAAACCATCAAGATCCAGATTTCGTACAGTAGGGTAAGTTGAACACCCCTGCTCTAGATATTAGAATTAAAATTTAACTCGTTAATAATATATTCTATACATGGGAAATGTGTGATTTAAATTGTTATTTTTACTGCCAAATTGCCAAAATAAAACAAACATTGCTCACAAACATTGCAGAGCCTTTAATCCCGCTTATATTTCAATTAGACCTGTGTCGTATGACAAATGCATGTAGGAAGAAAGAGATGGTGAGGAATCACCATTAATTTCAAACAGCTTGGACATTGGAAATAACGCCACTACTCAGAAGAGATTCATTTCCATCGTCAGCACTTAAAACGTGCCAGCCTCGATCAGTCATTATCATCTCTTCCACACAACACAGAGTGAGTAGCAAAAGCTCCTTACTCCGTCTCGTCCCTTTCTTTCTATAGTAACTTGTCTCCTAATCCAATTTACAGTCATACTGTGCTGAAGTCATATCTCTTGAAATCAATTTTGATGTGGATATTGTTTTTGTATCCCTCCTCTCCTTCCTAAATGTGGGAGAACAAATCAAATTCAAATAAATATCAAGGAATGCAATCTATGGAAGCTGGACAACTGCTGTGGAACATGTAACTGTGACAATGGGAATCATGGCTAATACAATTGGATGTGCATTGTGTCTGGACTTGGCATCAGAAATGACTCCTGGGGTGCGCTAATGTATGGATATTATTTTAATACAAAAATAGCGTTTTTTTGTCATAAGTTTGAAAAAAAGAATTAGGAACAGCCAAATACCAAGGACTTCCTCGTCCAGCGTAACGCAGTGTAACTTCAAGAACAAGACTCAGTACAAAGTTCTGCGGTGGAAGAATTTAGACAGGGCGTGCATCACATCCTAATTAGTCTGCAGTCTCCAATGAGTCATATTATATGTAGAGTTTTTTTTCTCTAGTAATCAGAGAATGAGGGCACTAGGGTTAGCAATGTCACTGTCATTGAAACTTGACCCAATGTACTCTACAAGTGCCCGTCTGTGTTCTTATGCTTCATATTTTGTTGGCTAACCAATATGATCCTTTGAGAGGATGATCTGACTCGCCAAACATCACGTGACGAATGCATCAGATTTTCGAGGTTAACTTTGTCATACCCATGTCTGTTCACGCAGCATGTGTAGTTTCCCCACAATATCATCTGCTATGCCTAATAATCAACCTCAATCGCAATTGCAGGCGACGTCTGTATAATCCAAGAGTCCACAATGGTAATCGAGAATGGCAGAATGTCAAGCATTTTTCCCGTCTTCTCTGTAACTCATTAGTTACTCATGTGGCACCCAAATAATGGAAAAAGTTGGGATTCTAAATATGAGCAAGTGCTCTGCAATCTGCCTGTCAGAAAGGATCATGTTGTCAGTGCTGCCGACATCTGCTGGCCATAGAGATTCAAATTGACAGGCTTGAGCTCAATTGGAGAGGACAAACAGGCCTGAGTCCTCAAGGGTCACACTCCATGTTGTTCAACAGGAGGTTCCTGTAAGGGTTCCTGTAACCGCTGTCCCAAAAATAGACCCGGGAAGGCAGTCATCCTCAACATATGGCTGGAAAACTGTCATGGAAAGCCACAGTTTACGATGGTTTGTCTTGATTTGAGACTCCCCATTTCTTGGCATTTGTCAGATGTTTCTCAGTGTTTTTAGATCAGTGCAGATGGCCAAGATGAGGTACGGAGAGGAAGCTGTATTAGACTATTGAGATGTAGTTGCCAAGCTCCAGCTGCCAGGGGCTTCCAACCATATCGGGAAGAACAACATATCGTGGTGTTCCTAAGGCACTTCAAAGTTCTGAGTGCGTCTTTGAAGTTTCTGTGACTATCCTTTGTAATATTTGAATAAGATATGATCACTTAAGGTGACAATGACGAGTGCCACTTCAAAAGGGTACTTTGAAATGTGAGGTTACAGTACTGCAATCCATCTAACCTAATTGTAAATGTAAACAAAGGTGAGGACACAACAGCGAGAACAGCACACACCGAGTCAGCTTGGGATGGAAGCTGCCATAAGAACTGTCATGTATAGCATCTATAGCAAAGTCACCCCCCTCGTAGTCACAAGTCTCGGGTTAGCACCGAGCTAAGCCCTGGGATACATTTTCATATTTTCTTCAAAGCAAGTTGAATCACACACTTTGGCCCTGGGTGAAATCATTTCTCTGGAACCTTCCTCGCACGTTAAGCCACAGACTGTATGCCTCTGAGGCAAACCCCGGGGCTTGTCGCTTGTCCCTATTAAAGCAGGGAGCATACCGGTCAAGGCCTCGTTCTACTGAGGCCAAGCTATTGGCCCATTGGATGTCAAACCCATCGGATTTGAACATAATGTCTGTCCTAGTTTGGTGCTAAGCAGAATGATGAGATGATTGGTTCAGAATAAACTCTTTCTCTGTGGCTTGTTTATCGTCTCTGCAGTCATACTATTAACTTCTCCTCCTCCTTTTTACTTTGACAGTAGAAAAGACTGACGTCTCCTCTTATTGAGAATAACCTCGGAGGGGATAAAGCAAAACATCAGACAATTGGTTCCAATCTGACTGAGCGTTTGAGAGACATCATTTCAATCTATCTTCGTGAGAGGATATCATCGTGAGTGGTGCTTGCTGTAAGATCATGGCGATAATGCCATTGAAAGACTTCTTCCCATCAAAGCGATAATGCTAAATTTGGTATTGCTTTTGATCGTTATCTGGGTAGACAAATCCTACGAGAGAGATACAGGGAGAGAGAGAGAGAGACAGAGGGATACATGGAGACAGAGAGAGAGAGAGGGACAGAGAGAGAGGGAGATAGAGGTAAAGGCCTATAACAGATGTTGGACATGCCGGTTTGTTGAGTTCAGGTTTGGGGATAATTCTCTCTCACTGTAAATTCAATTTAATTAATTTCAAATTCCAGGTCAGTCTTTGAATTCAGAGACAATTCAATTCCGGCTTTCAGGCTGATGATGTCATTGTTCAGACAGTCTACCTCTAAATAAAATATAGAATAGTGTATATAGTTGAAATGATTTAAAACAAATCCTGCAGTCAATGTTTGATACTGTGTACACTAATGCCATTAACATTTCTCTCATTTTTATAGGCATCATTATTGACAAAGGCACAGATTAAAAAGCATTGTGTTTGGTTCAGGTCACTCAAGGTCGTGGACACAGTTGGCGCAGGTGTCATAAAGTTGATAGAAGGATCAGAGTTGTGAGGGGAGATTTAAAAGGATTAATCCTCCTGCATTATCTCAACAAATATCAGAATACTATATTCCAGATACTCATTTTAATATCCAGTTGCCTAACTGTTTTTTTCCAGCATCATCCAACATTTTTTCCAGCATCACCCAACATTTTTTCCAGCATCACCCCAAAAAAAATTCCAGTATCACACAAAAAGGCCTACAACCCCAGATGACATGTATGTACACAACAGAAAGATTATAAGTAAATGTCAACTCTGAACCTTTACTAGGGCCACAAGTGAATGAAGAGTTGTTGTTTTATCACTGACTCTATTTAATGCTACATCATTACCCTGCTGTGTCTTGGAGAGTTATGTCATTTTACTGGGGTGAGGGGGTACAGGTTTAAATGGAGGGTTTCTTCAACTCCAACTTTTTTTTCACCCCTTTTTCTGTATTGCCCTTCACCCTTGGTCAGCCCAAAACTCCATCTGTCAACAGAAAAGATCCATTGTCAATTTACAACCCTTTTTCCTTGATATGATAGACAGCGCCTCTCCCTGCTGCCTAATTGCGTTCATCATTGTGGAAGTCCTCCGTTCACCTTCCATGCTGCTGTAACTCAAGCAGATAATCTAGTCCTGGCACAGGGCTGGTAGTGACAACAGCCTCCGAGGGTACCAGGTGCACTATGTCAGGATGGTTAATGGGACAGCCAGTCATCAAGGACATCTTACCAATGGAACCAATGGAATACTCCCAAAAGTGCAAACTCCACCCATTTGGCACCCCAGACTGGCTGAATTAAATGTTTAAAGTTTTGCTAAGGTTATAACTTTCCGTTTCTAATTGACTAACATCAGATAAGGAAAGCTTCACACCAAGTTCATATTCCCTCATATTCCCTGCAGCGATCATCAGCATGGTGTTCCTGGAAAGTTTCAACTCAACAATAAACAACAATTCAAATAAATAAATAAGTAGAAGGAGCTCCGGGATATCAAGTCAGAAGGTGTTGTTTAGTGTATATGTAAAAAATCCACATAGTCTTTTGACTTGAGCTAACATGCTCTATGGTTATCCTCCATCAGAGAGCATTGGTCTCAGCGACGTACAACAGGGAGGGGACAGAGACGAATGACTAGTGTATGGCTAACATCAAGATGTTCTCTATGTCAACTCAGAGGGTTAGGGATGTGTGCTATACATACAACAGCACTCCAAACAGTTGTAATTTGTTGAAAATGTTGTTGTAACATCGACATAACAGAGCTGGAGGTCAGAAGTCATTGTGATTGCTATGCAGCACGTTAGCCTGAGCTGAGCAGAGAGGATCCCTCAGGTGGCACATGGAAAGGTTAACACAGGCTAACATCTGACACCACCCTGAGATCGTTCAACGGAGGATCAAACCAGCAGTATCTCTGCACGTTTCCCTGCCTCACGCGGGGGCACAGGGAATTAGTCTGGAATCCCGGGAATACAGACAGCGAGAAGGTGTAGCTAGAGATAAGAGCTCAGGAATGTAGTTGGGAGGTAATCCAGTCTGGGTCTTTAAAGTAAAGTAACAGGAATTCTGTGAGTTTTGTTATTTTTTTACTCAGGGAGTGCTCCGTGGGGAGTCGCAGATGGAAAGCTTAAAGAGGAGTAATGTGCGGTAACGTTTGGGCTTTGCTGAAATCATGCCAGGGGGAGTCAGAACTCATTGCGAGGCGTGCCCGGATCTGACTGCCACCCAAGTCTCACATCATGATGTCAGACTTGAGAAAGACAGAAACGGATGGTAAATGTCTAAAAGACGCATAACTATGACATGTCAATAGAAAATGATAAAAAAAATGAAGGACAACACTATTTTTGGTGCAAGAATGTGTAATTTATTGAGCACATAACTGAACATCCATTGCCAACCTTGTTTATTTCTTCAACTTCACAAAGAGGATTTCATTTTCAATGTTGGCACAGGCTTATTATAACAACCAGGCTAGACAGTTAAGCTATTTCACAGGAAAATCATATTAATATTCTATACTTTTAATGTACTAGTGTTTGATTGGATTTTTAAAAAATACATGTTTTTCCAATGGAGGCTGGTTCAGGAGGTTACTGACTTGATAGGAACAATGTGAGCGGGGCTAAGTCGCAAAAGGCACCCTATTCCCTACATAGAGCACTACTTTTGACCAAAGCCCCAGGAATTAGGTATTCTGTCGTGAGTGACATCCCAATGGCACCTGAATTGTGTCCCTATCTGTCAACATAAACCGAAAAGTCAATAGAATACAGCACCAAGGTACAGGTGCAAATTTAACCTGGTTTCAATATTATGTCAAGGCTGTATGCGACATAAATTGGGGGGGAAAGATGAAACACTAGTACCACTAATCTCAGTTTATATGTGGGGACTCCTGCCTTCCTTGAGATCCTTGAACATTTACTTCTGAGAGTAAGCAAGGTGAAAAGTGTGTATTTTCAATATGGACTTATCTCAAAGCTAAAGTCTGCACTTGCCTGGTGGGAAAATGTGCCCTTCTAGACGAACACACACGCACACACTGACACATTTCATTTTATGTCATGGAGTTAAAATGTATAAATATTTTCTGTGAGTAGGCATTTGAGCTCTTTCTATCTTCCTACTCCAATTTTTATATTCCGGGAAAAAAAATCTGACTGCTCAAAGCTGAATGTTAACTAATTATTTTTTGTTATCTTTCCCCATGGCTAGGGCCCTATCAGACTTAGGCGCATGCAGTACAGATAAGGGTTTAGGCAGAAAGAAAGGCACCCGATTTTTTATCATAAATATGGGCAGCTCCGCTCATCAAAGTACCACTGACGGTGGTTTGTTTAATCTGGTCTTCTTCTTCTCCTCCTTTCCAAACGCCACTTCTTATGCATTGCTAACAGACAGTATAGCTCTATGTTTTCTGTTCTTCTCTACTCCCTCTGCGTGCATGTGTGTGCGTGTGTGTGTGTGTGTGTGTGTGTGTGTGTGCACATGTCTGTCTGTGTACAACCAGTGAAACATCTCAGAATTGATGCTTGTACAATGAGGCCCCTGCATTTAGTATCCCCCTGAAGTAACTGGAGCAATTATTTTCCAGACAGGTAAGGGTTATTCACCCCTCCCATTAAAATGGTTTGCTGCTGGCATTTAATCAAAGCAGACAAGGAAAACGAGATTTACTCTGTACCTCACGGATGATGAAAACACAACTACTATTTCTTAATCCCCCAGGGGCTTTCCTGCTAAAACCTTCAGATCTGATGATTTTTTCCCGGGCCATCTCATCTTGTGGCGGGGGTCAGATTAGTTTGAACTGGTGTGTGAGTGTGTGAGTGTGAGTGTGAGTGTGTGTGTGTGTGTGTTTACAACTGTAGTAGTTTTTGATGGATATGTCTGTACCTGCGCAAACTTCACACTAATCTTAAAGGGTAAAGTAGGGTCTCAACTGCAACATTGAGTTGACAACGCTGCAGAGGAATTATAACATTAGCCTTTGCCGCAGGTTTTTCACCTCACCTTCGGTATGAAAGTGAACAACATCGAGAACAATGTTGGAGAACAACGTGGAGAACAACGTTCTTTGGAGAACAAAGTTATTTGGAGAACAACGTGAGCAAAGCCTTGAGCTGAGGCTAGTATAACGTGGAGCATTCAGTTCTTTTGCATATCTGCTCCAACATATTAGCCAAATTGCTCTAGAAATAAATGTACAAGTTTCCACCAAAAAGTTGGTCAACTATGTCAGTCCTTCCCTCTCATTAGCATGAAATACACATACAGTGGGGAGAACAAGTATTTGAGACACTGCCGATTTTGCAGTCCCTACTTACAAAACATGTAGAGAGGTCTGTCATTTTTATCATAGGTACACTTCAACTGTGAGAGACAGAATCTAAAACAAAAGTCCAGAAAATCACATTGTATGATTTTTAAGTAATTCATTTGCATTTTATTGCATGACATAAGTATTTGATCAGCTACCAACCAGTAAGAATTCCGGCTCTCACAGACCTGTTAGTTTTTCTATAAGAAGCCTTCCTGTTCTCCACTCATTACCTGTATTAACTGCACCTGTTTGAACTTGTTACCTGTTTAAAAGACACCTGTCCACACACTCAATCAAACAGACTCCAACCTCCACAATGGCCAAGACCAGAGCGCTGTGTAAGTACATCAGGGATAAAATTGTAGACCTGCACAAGGCTGGGATGGGCTACAGGACAATAGGCAAGCAGCTTGGTGAGAAGGCAACAACTGTTGATGCAATTATTAGAAAATGGAAGAAGTTCAAGATGACGGTCAATCACCCTCGGTCTGGGGCTCCATGCAAGATCTCACCTTGTGGGGCATCAATGATCATGAGGAAGGAGAGGGATCAGCCCAGAACTACACGGCAGGACCTGGTCAATGACCTGAGAGAGCTAGGACCACAGTCTCAAAGAAAACCATTAGTAACACACTACGCCGTCATGGATTAAAATCCTGCAGCGCACGCAAGGTCAAGCCATCACATGTCCAGGCCTGTCTGAAGTTTGCCAATGACCAATGGGAGAAGGTCATGTGGTCTGATGAGACAAAAATAGAGCTTTTTGGTCTAAACTCCACTCGCTGTGTTTGGAGGAAGAAGAAGGATGAGTACAACCCCAAGAACACCATCCCAACCATGAAGCATGGCGGTGGATACATCATTCTTTGGGGATGCTTTTCTGCAAAGGGGACAGGACGACTGCACCGTATTGAGGGGAGGATGGATGTGGCCATATATCGCGAGATCTTGGCCAACAACCTCCTTCCCTCAGTAAGAGCATTGAAGATGGGTCGTGGCTGGGTCTTCCAGCATGACAACAACCCCAAACCCACAGCCAGGGCAACTAAGGAGTGGCTCCGTAAGAAGCATCTCAAGGTCCTGGAGTGGCCTAGCCAGTCTCCAAACTTGAACCCAATAGAAAATCTTTGGAGGGAGCTGAAAGTCCGTATTGACCAGCGACAGCCCCGAAACCTGAAGGATCTGGAGAAGGTCTGTATGGAGGAGTGGGCCAAAATCCCTGCTGCAGTGTGTGCAAACCTGGTCAAGAACTACAGAAAACGTATGATCTCTGTAATTGCAAACAAAGGTTTCTGTACCAAATATTAAGTTCTGCTTTGCTGATGTATCAAATACTTATGTCATGCAAATTAATTACTTAAAAATAATACAATGTGATTTTCTGGATTTTTGTTTTAGATTCCGTCTCTCACAGTTGAAGTGTACCTATGATAATGCTTTGTAAGTAGGAAAACCTGCAAAATCGGCAGTGTATCAAATACTTGTTCTCCCCACTGTATAATTAGCATGTGATTAGCATGTCATCATCATCACGGTATGAAGATTTTGACAGATAAGATGAGGCCACATCCCACCCAGGCCGACCCAGAATAATTTCAGCCTCAACTCATGCCGTTAAATCTTCCTAATGCTAGATGGTAATCACTGGGAGTCAATGATGTCTAATGATGCTTGATTCGGCTTAATTGCCAGATCTCTCTGCCAAGCCAACACATTTTCAAATGAGCAGTGACTAGCTATGAAAAAATCTGATTCACAAAAACATTTGGGGAGATATGAAAAAATTACAGATTAGCACTCAAATTTGACTGAAGACTCAATTGATATTTGAACCAGAAAGGTGTCCTTGAAAAGTTTGTCAAGACTTTGTTTTTATTTTACTAGGCAAGTCAGTTAAGAACAAATTCTTATTTTCAATGACAGCTTAGGAACAGTGGGTTAGCTGCCTTGTTCTGTGGCAGAAAGACAGATATTTACCTTGTCAGCTCGGGGATTCGATCTTGCAACCTTTCAGTTATTAGTCCAACACTCTAACCACTAGGCTACCTGCATCACCTTGTACTTCACTATACAGTTTTCTGTACTTCAAGTATTTACGGGAACCAACAATGGTATTGGCCACATCATCAGTTTGTTCTACTGCTCAAGTTGTCCAAAGCTTGCCTGCCACTTTATGGGAGTTGATGCTGCTTTGTTGTTGAGTAGCTTTTCATCACAACGTTAGCATTTTGCAAAATGTCAGTAGCCAACATCTATAATGTACTTATCTTGCTCGTGTTTTGGAGTTCTCGGAACTGAGAGCAACATTACCAAGCTATCAATCACATCACACTGCACGATCAGAGGCCAGGCTCAAAGACTGTTCCTGTTTGACACGGTCGACTGGCTCAAACACGCTAGTTTGCTAACGCAGCACATCAACGTTACATGCCTGCTCTGCTAAAGAGAGCTAAAATTAATCACGCCTGCATTTTTCCCTCCCAACTGTCAAAGCATCCAAACGCTGTCAGTTCAGTCTCTGGCTCTGCTGCTGTTACAAGCACAGAGAGGCAGGGTCCGGACGGTGTCGACTCCCATGCCAAAACTGTCAGAGCCACTTCCAGCCAGCTTATTGTCATGTGGAGAAGGGGTTAGGCGTGGGGATGAGGATAGTGACACAAGGAAGGGTTGTTGTCCATGACATCAGCTCCTGGTGGAATTTGAGGCGGGAGTGTTTGTTTTGACATCTTCCTCCGGAGATTGTCTGCCTACCCAATGTACACAGCTGACTGGGTTTAGATGTGTTGGTTACCATCAAGGGGGTTTTGATGCAGTCTTAAGTTATGCATTTCCTCTGCCTTTGTTGTTGGGTGAACTAACTCCATGCAACCTCAGATCACAAGGCAGTGGTTTTGGGAATTACTGGTGAGCTTTCAAGGCCTATATGCTTAAGCTCAGTGGGCTCCAGTCGAGACATGCAAATTCCCCAGGTTCAATACCGAGTTGGGTACATATGGCGTAAGTTTCAACTTTTTAAAATATACTAGATCAATTGACAGCACCACTGCTAACTAATAGTCAGACAGTGTGGCCTCAGAAGATTCCACTTACTGGAACATAGAAGGGGATGAGAGAGGCTAGAGACGTATGGTCTGCAATATTGAAAGGCTCCTACTCAATTATTAACATAGCCCCAAGTGAGTAGGGGGATTCTATTCTTATCCATCTGTTACTTAGAGCCTGAAAGATAGTTTAATACGGCTGCTCAGTGGGACGCTTGTAGGTGGTTAATATAAGGGAGGGTTTATTGAAATGCAACATGTTTGAATAAGTAAGATAAAGACATTAGACAGAGTGGAAGAGATGTTTGTCCTGTACTTGTTTTTGACCGCGTGCTGTCGGCCAGGGGTTGTGGTCATTTCAGATTGCTTTAATGAAACAATCGTTTGACATGCCGTCATTTGAATTGGACTCCTATGGTTTAAATTTGAATCATTTTATCGACACATTAGTTCAAAAAGAGGAAATGGACATTTTCAGACATTGAAATTGGCAGCCCTGCCTCTGTAGACAGGGTTTTGAGCTCTCTTGGGACTAGTGTTCACCTTTCCTTCTTGTCACTAAAGCCCTATTCGTTTGAATTGGGTGCAGATAGGGCACATAATATCGGTGTCTCACTCACTCACACACACACACACACACACACACACACACTATTCTTTACAGTCTGTCCGTGAGATCTGCAGCAAATGGTAATGACTCAGTCCATCTCAAATCCATTTTCAACCCAGTGATGGGAAATGAGATGTGAGGGTAATGGAATCTCATTGATCTCCATAAGTTCTCTCTCATGTTTGTGCTTCGGTGGGGAGAGAGTCCCTCGAATACTCTTTATAGATTGGATCACAGTACTTTAGGTTTAGCTGTGGTACACATTCAGGTTAGGGTTGCCAACCTTCCCGGTTTGGCCTAAAAATGAGCTGTGAAACTACAGCTGCAAAAAAAAGTAAACACTTGAGTAAATGAGGAAAACAAAATATATTGAAAGCAGGTGCTTCCACACAGGTGTGATTCCTGAGTTAATTAAGCAATTCACATGTATAAAAATGCTGGGCAGGCCATTCTCCAGTAGGATAACAATGTCACCATCCACAGGGCACAAATGGTCACTGAATGGTTTGATGAGCATGAAACAATTTAAGCCATATGACATGGCCGTCTCAGTCACCAGATCTCAACCCAATTGAACACTTATGGGAGATTCTGGAGTGGCGCCTGAGACAGCGTTTTCCCCCACCATCAACAAGTTATGGAATTTATTGTGGGGGTGGAAGGTAGCATAGGGGTTAGAGCGTTGGGCCAGTAACCGAAAGGTTGCTCGATTGAATCCCTGAGCTGACAAGGTAAAAATTGTTGTTCTGCCCCTGAACAAGGCAGTTAACCCACTGTTTCTAGGCCGTCATGGTAAATAAGAATTTGTTCTTACTGACTTGCCTAGTTATTAAATAAAGGTTAAATGCATATATATTTTTTTATTGTGGAAGATGGTGTCGTATCCTTCCAATAGAGTTCTAGACACTTGTAGAATCTATGCCAACGTGCATTGAAGCTAATCTGGCTGCTCGTTGTGGCACAATCCCCTATTAAGACACTTTTTCCCCCTTTATTTTGGCAGTTAACTATATGCCAGAGATTGTCTTTGTGACCAGATAAAATTCAAGGGCTGGTTCACAATTTCGAGGGATAGTTACAGGGTAAGGAAACTGATGTATTTTTGTAATTTGGGTGAACTATCCATTTAATAGTGTCCCTAAACAATGTTTAAGGACTTGTCTAATCTCTTGGAAGAAGCTTGGTCTCCGAGTTGGCAACCCCAATTTAGGGTGTGTGTAAGGTTAAGTAAATTGATAACTTACAGGTACGCTCCTATGCATTGATCTTCCACAATACTGTGATTCCATAGAAATTTGGAAAACGCACCTCAAAAACTCAAACAGCAAGATTTGGTTGAGTATCACTATTACCCCTTTACTCCCAAAGACCACACTGGCTGCAAGCCCAGGGACCACATTTTACATACAGTATGTTCCATGCAACAACATGGGAAATTGGCCTTGTGAAAAATCAACCTGGACCATATCCTGTCAAAACATCCCAATATCATGTTAATTAACATCCATTCATACCAAAATCCACCCCAGTTGCTTTTCCCATTCAGACACACATCTAAAGCTGAAAGGTAAAATGACCTTTTCGAATATGCCAAATAAGTTGCTTGTGATGACTTCCTTTGTCCACCACACTGCCCTTTTTAGTTTTTCAGTCGCCAGCATAGCAACCAATTTTCTTCTCTCCCCTTTGGGCGAGATATCTTTTTCAGACAAGGTCAATTGGTGCTATGGTCGGGGTAATCCTTTGGCAAACATAAAACGCCTCTTGATCTGAAATATGCAACTCATATCACTAGTAATTGGTTTTTGGCCATTTAAATGTGGCAATGAAAACATATCAATCTGCCATTGTTAAAATGTGGATTATGTTCTCAAGCATATCAATTGTTTAGCCACCCATAACAGTTCGATCAGACAATTCCATTGGACTAACATTCTAGAAGGTAATTGCGCCCATGCTGCAGTGTGCATTCAATACAGAGTTACTGAACTTTGGGCTAAAAATAATCATAGTCGTTGCAGAGTTGAGGACTATAAAGAAGTTGCGGCCATTCTGAACCAGTTACTTTTGCAATGACATGTCACACCATTCAGTCAGAGCTCTATTTCCCCCAATGGAATAATTTGTCAATCAGTAAAGCAGTTTGGTAGTCAAAGCATTTCACCCTGAAAGTATGAACCATTTGTAGCTGACAGTATAGAACAGCTTACTTCTCATCAGTTAGCATCCTGACAGAAAATCATGGGCGCTGGTTTGCGAAACCGTTACAACCACCATCATCAATACCTCTTCAAATATCTTACATTGTCATTTCAAAAACCCAAATTACCTGTTCTTTTGGCAAGGCATTTGGCTGTTCATCATTTTTATACATCAATATGTTTGACAGTTTAAATCATAGACAATATGGCCGCCATCATTTTGTGTTTCTTTACATCACGAGGTACCAAGCGTGAAAGTGTGAAACTAACTGATGCGGTGAAGTGTCCAGATTGTTCCTAACACAGAGAGAGTGGAGAGATGGGTTGGCGTTCATCTGAGCATAAGGCTCTATGTGGCGTAAACTTCCATTAAAGGGGAACTGTGTGTGTGTGTGTGTGTGTGTAAACTAAAAGGCCCTTTGATGCATGACACTAGACACACAAGATGTGCTCACACCATATAATTGTATAAAAATAAATACTGTGCCTTCACCTTGGTGATATGTTTGTCCTTAGTTAGCTACTGAAGAAAGTCTGCAGGAAGTAAATGCAGGGATGTCTTTAGTGAGTGTGTGTATTTCTTGTCCCAAGGAAAGTTCTTACGAGTGATGCGATACAATGACTAGAGTATGATAAAGGAAATGCAGCAGTGCAGTCCATCTTCTCTGAGCTGTGCCTGCCATTCAACTGCACACAATGGGCCCTCTCTCAGATAAGAATAATCTTTTGTCCTTTGCGGTTCAACCAGACTCAAATATGAACCGATAAGTGGACTCAAATTGTGTCCTTGGCTCTCTAGGCAGATACATTGGGGATAACAGCTGGAAAGAATCCAAAGCTTCAAAGGACAGGAGAATATTCTCAGATGGTCTTTGCACTCGGTAGCTATGGGGGCCAGTCCAGGACATCGCCGGGTTCAACCGCTCACACCATAAGACAGCATTTTCGTTTTGGTTGACAAAAAAATAAAGCCATGTAGTGGGGTTACTCAGTTAATCTACGGGTCGCCGGATCAAGATCTGCTTCCCTGCCTTGGTACTAAACCTCATGTTCACTCTCACTGCCTCCATCTTCCTTTTACCATTTCTAAATCCTTCCTCCTTTTCATCCCCACATTTCTCTTCCTTTCCCTCCCTTTTGAAATGCTTGACTGTACTGACAACAAAAGCAGATGATATCCTTTTACTTAGTGACTCTCCCCATCTATACCACCTCTCACCTTCTTCAGCATTTACTGTTTCTCCCCCTCTATCCTTGCCTTTTCCTCTCTACATCCTTTTCTGTCATGCCACACCTCCTTTTCCCCAGTGAAAATAGGAGCCCAGTAAATTACTCTCACACACAGCTAGCTGTACAATAGTCTCTGCTCTCTGCAACTGCATCCCAGATGGCACCCTATTCCTTACATAGTGCACACTACTTTGTGGGGAAAATAATTGCACCAAATAGGGAACAGGGTGTAATTTGGGTACACAGCCTTCCTTTTCTCACAGTAATTACCGCAGTATGCAGCCGCCGCTCTGGGCTTAGTGAACACGCATGGCTTGGGAGGGGCACACGAGTCATCTGAGCACCGATTATCCACCAGGGGATGTAAACATGTGACCTTCCTCAATAAGAATAGTCTGCTCTCTAACCAATGGGCTGCACAATAAATATGTGTGGGGAAAAAGGACAGCAATGGCAGATATCAAGAGGCGCAAGTCTTGTAATGTGCGACAGTTTGAAAACGTTCCTTACATTTACGTTTGGTCAAGTTGCTCTAAGGATTCCAGGGCTCCCGAGTGGCGCAGTGGATTAAGGCACTGCATCTTAGTGCTTGAGGCATCAGTACAGACCCTGGTTTGATTCCAGGCTGTGTCACAACTGGCTGTGATTGGGAGTCCCTTAGGGCGGAGTACAATTGGCCCAGCGTTGTCTGGGTTAAGGTTTGGCTGGGGTAGGCCGTCACTGTCAATAAGAATTTGTTCTTGACTGACTTGCCTAGTTAAACAAATAAGTACAAATTCTCCAATCAGCTCCTCAAACAGTCATTACCACCACAAGCCTCTTGTACAGGTACTTACAGGGTTGCAAAATTCCCAGGGTTTCCAGAAATCCTTGTTGAAGGATTCCGGATTTCTAATTTATTCCATCCTAAATCGTAGAATCATCCAACTGGGAATTGTGAAAAACCTGGAAATGTTCTAGGAGTTTTGCAACCCCAGGTTCATGCATTTGTAGCTAGTCATGTTCCTTATTCATTGCAGAGTTATTTTCCAGGCACATACTGTACAACACATTAAAATGGGAACCCCCCCTCCATGAACTCCTTATGAGAGCGAGCACAGAGATCAGAGCCTGCTGCTTGCTATAAAACCTCTGTTTTTGTCAGGAGTCATAAAAAAATACATTGGGAAATGAATTCCCTTCTGTTGGCTGCAATGGCAGACTGCAATGGTAAACATTAGGGTGTTTTTAAGCACCACTGCCTATCAGTGAAGCATCACATTTGCTCTCCTTCGGTAAGTGTGTATTTCCAGACCCAGACTCATTTGCTAGCACAGATGAAGCAGTAGGAATAGTATTTGGTTGATATTGACGTTCCTGGGCCGCAGAGCGAAGATAATACAATGGAGCTTAAATGTAAACAAATTCCTGATATGACATAGTCTATGACAGTACATTGTAGTTGATTGTGCGTCAAACCCTATTCTGCAGAAGTCTGTCTTTGTTTTGGGTTTGCGAATCAGTATTGAGTCAATTCAAATCCCAAAATAAGCAAACACATAAGATGTGTTTGTTGACATCGCTCTGCCTCTCCTTCATCTACCATGGCTTTGAATACAGCTGCCAACAATCGGCAGGGTACACAATGAAAATGACCAAACATCCAGTATGTTGCTATTTTTAGATGTATTTTTCTTACTTTACTTTAGGAGAGTACCTTATGATGTTTTCCTGACCTATCCAAACAAGACCTTGTGTGTACGTGCAGTGCAATGGAATGTATAGCCTGCAGCTAGCATTAGCATTCTCTTATGCTAGCTCTTGGACATTGAGGAGGAGTGGTTGACACTGAATCAGGCCAAAGGTGTCAAATGTGCCCAGAAGGAGTGAATGTGGAGTTAAGTAAAAGGCTTTATTCAAATCGATAGCTAGCACATTAACCTTTACTGCCTCAACACAAGATCAATACGCATCACAGAGCTAACTGACTCCAAGGGACTGTAGGAATCCTTGAACGGCCCCAATTGCAAAGTGTTAGGTCTAAATATTCTTTGGGGGTTTAAGGTCAGGAACAGACAAAATCCTGTTTTTCATGAAATTGGATCATGTTTGGATGAAACCAGATCAAAGTATGATGACCAAAGTATGAAAAATGACTGTTGCTTCTACATTGATAAAGTTTATACATAAAGTTACTTGTCCTCTCCCCCAGTGTCAAACACTTGGATTCAGGAGGCGGGATTATTAAGGGGATAGGGTGATATCACCCTAACTCTCTCATTTTAATGCACAAATTGTAACATGATATTCCATTACCTAATTTAAAATAAGTACCGCCTTGTAACCAACATCGGAGAATGCGTGTTTGCAGAGGGGCGTGGTTTATTTAGCTAGATAGCTACTCTACTGGTGCCAAAATGTTACTGTAGGGTGTCAGCAAATATAATTAAAAGTTGACCATATTCATCTATGGCAAATATACTTATATGTTTCCCCATTCATCTATGTCTGGTGTTAGCTAGTTACTGGCTATCTAGGTCCTCAGCCAGCATGATGGAAAAGGTGGGGGGGGGGGGGGGGGGGGGGGGGTTGTTCAAAACTCTAACGTATTTGAAAAGTCAAAACATCCGTCAGTGCTAATGTGAACTGCATCACAAGAAACGGGAAATGTATAGACCATTTTTGACATAATTGATGCAATTTAAATGTTGTTTAAGTTGATTTGTGTATCACCAAATTTATTTGAGATGATTTTAATGCAACAAAAGGGAACTGGACCACGGAATTCAAGCGAACCAAACTCAGACCACCTCTCTAGATGATCTCTTCCTCTTAAGTGGACAGCTTCAAATATTTAAAGCTCCCTGCCTACTAAGCTTTCCTTTTAAAACATCCTGGTAATTAGCCATTAGAGAAAAAGTAATTAAAAAATGCTGAGTATTTCTATCCAAAACAAATATTATGGGTAATTTTTTACTGTGTTTTCACACTTGGTCCCTTTCAGACAATTTTTGTGAGCTCAGTGCAGTTTGCTGAATTTGTGGTGCAGTGTGAACACTCCAAACGAACTCAGACCCCTCAAAACAGCCCCTGAAGTGAACCGAACTGAGACCATCTCGAGAGGTGGTCGAAGTCTGGATTGCTTGAATTCCGCTGTCCAGTTCCCTTTTTTAGGACAATGTGAACACAAAGCTCCCCAGGTTCACTTGTCATTATGCCCGTACCACATATTAGACTACTGCAACACCATTTCCCCTGCCATAAACCCTCACATTGGTGGCACAAAAGAAAGAAGATGATGTGCAGGTTTGCAGAATTTTTTGTTGTTGCTTTTTTGGATATTGATTAGCGATTGTCAAGGACATGCAGAAATTCCAAAATGTAGTTTTTAGTACAGATTTGTTTGCAATATGTGATCTATAGGCTAAGATAGCTTTATAAGCTGTTTATTGATTGTGGGGTTTGAATAATGTGAGAAGACAATATATTCTGCAGGTAATCTATTGCTATTTATTTTGTCACCAATTATATTAACATGTTATTCGTATCTTCTGATTACAATTATTATGTCTTATATTTTAACTAAATGCAATCTTTTAGCTTCCAAAATGTAAGTACGTATATCACGCTGTCCGATAAGGCATTCTGAATGAATGGCTTGTCCTGGACTTTGTAAAAACCCAGAGTGCATCTTGGAAAAATATGTTGGTTCCTTTCTAAACATAGCAATTGTAACGGAGATGCAGGGAGTCAGGAAGCAGGTGCAGTCGGTGAGTTTAATAGGAACGAACATGGAGTGATACAAAAAAACAGGAGTAGCATCTAAACATGAAAACAGAAAACAATACTACCAAATGGGTGATACAACAGACCGCTAGATAAAGGGGAAGTAATCAGGGAGTGATGAAGTCCAGGTGTGCCTCATGATGGGGTGCAGGTGTGCGTAATGATGGGTTACCAGGTGTGCGTAATGATGCGTTGCCAGGTGTGCATAATGATGGGTTGCAAGGTGTGCGTAATATCGGTTGCTAGGTGTGCGTAATGATGGGTTGCCAGGTGTGCGTAAGGATGGGTTCCCAGGACCGGTGGCTAGTAGACCGGCAACGTCGAGGGCCGGAGGGAGTAGGCATGACAGTACCCTGAATCTAGTTGTCAACTCCTGTTGTACTGTTTATTATTGATATTACTTCCAGTTAGATCCATTTTAGATATCTGCCTACTAGCAGAGAATATTGGATCTTGGACCAAAAAGAGTTCCAAGAAATTAATCTGTTCTCTGTATCCGATGTCCCCCTGAGGCAGAACGCTGCTAGGCATTTTGGGTCTCAGTGAGGCTGGTTCTGGATGCAGTCATGCATTTATAATATGCAATCATACATGTATAATGACGTAAGTGAGACTACAGATGCGACATGTTCATTGAAAATCCTCCCCAATATCCTACTCAAAGTGACAAAGTGTTACTCTTTATAGCTAACCCTGCCATAAATATGGGGGTAACCCATTGCTTGTCATACTTCAACTTTGATATATGGCTTCACACGTTCACATTTCCAATGTTATGTTGTCATACAAATGAATCCACACATCAATCACATCTAGAAAGAAAAAGATAGCATACTGTATTATCTACCAAATACATGATGGTGCTCAAAGAGTGAAATCATTATCACAAAAAAGGACTGTCAAGCATGCAGCATTCAGATAGAATACTCTGTAGGCCTGTTCCCTATTACAGAAATGAATGGTTTCAATATCTGTGCAATGGTGTGTTAAAAATGAACGGAATATCATTAACAGGGAGAGAGGCTATTAAAACATTTTATTTCTCAGAAGACTAGAAAGTGGATCTTGCCACCGAGCAGAACTACTTTTGTTTACAGGCTTCATGGAGTTATTCACACCCGTACCATTTATTATAATTTAGATTATCATATTAAATACCTGCAGATTTTATTTCATTAAAAAGTTGAGTCTGAAAAACAATCCCGTGTCAATATTTTGACAAATGTTAAGATGTGCCTTTGGAAGATACGGTTGAATAGTTGTGCTAATGAAAAGAAGTGTTCTTTTATGACACAATTATAATGGTATTGTAGCGTCCAATTTCCTTAATTAATGACCTGTGAATTGAAAAGGTCCTCTTCTGTGCTTCTATTTGAGGGGTATGTTTTATAAGTTGAAATTTTATACAAAAGTGTGACAGTAGATCAAAGTGTCAAGTTTAATATCACCAAGGAAGACACCTATAATAATGTCTGTCTTATCAACCATGTGCAAGTCTCTCCTTCTCAAAACGACCAATTAGGTACAATAACACTGGCTATAGTTTGTAAAGGGGAGATAATATGTCGGGTTGTTGAAACTTTACAGAATGGTCTACTTAAGCAATAATGCACGAGGGTTTGTGGTATATGGCCAATATCCCATGGCTAAGGGCTGTTCTTAAGCACGACACAATGTGGAGTGCCTGGATACAGCCCTTAGCTGTGGTATTTTGGCCATATACCACAAACTCCTGAGGTACCTTATTTCTATAATAAACTGGTTACCAACGTAATTAGAGCAGTAAAAATAAATGTTTTGTCATACCCGTGGTATATGGTCTGATATACCACGGCTGTCAGCCAATCAGCATTCTTGACTCGAACCACCCAGTTTATAATGACACATGTATCACAGGTCAAAGTCTTTATACAAATGTATTTAGGACCAGAAAAAAAGAATCCCATTAAACTAACATTGGCCATTCCACTGACATGGAATAGAACATTAGAAAAAACAACAACATGAAAACCACCTCTCACTCAAATCTGGTCTCAACATCATTGCCCTGTATCATACACTTGTTTGGTAATGATGTTTTGGTATATAGTGATCATTTTGTCCAGACGGAATATAAACAACTCCTGTACTTGTCAAATGTAAAAACAAACCACAGACGTCTACATGGGACTGAGCAACTTCCTCCAGACGTTTATTTGGGAAACACGCAGATCCATGATTTATTGACACAACCTTATCACGCTCCCATTTCAAACAGCTTGTCAGCCTCTATCATTAGCTAAAAGGCATTTGGTGGTTTACGGGATACAAAATACACAACCCTTGGCCTCAGAAAGTTGATAAATTAAATGAAACTCATGGAACGGAGAAATCAAACCAGCTGTTGAACTTGAATGCTAATCCAGTATTTGACCACCATATACATACAAAACAAAGCACAGGACCTATTGGGTATTACGTTTTTATTTCAGTGGTAAGTTAAATGTTATTCTTTACCAGTTGTGAAACTACCCCTGTCATGGGAAAGGGATAACTGGATGTATACTCAATTTCCACAATGGAAAGCTCCTAGTCAAAGACCTGAAACCCCCCTAACAGATTTAACTTAAATGTTCAGTACGCTGTTCTAGGGACCAGAGGGGGGAACATCAAGTCTGTATGGAGCTAATAATGATCCTCTAATACAGTCAAATCTTTCCTTTGTTTTGTTCCACACAAGAATATACCGGTAGACGAATACATTATCACGATTAGGAGATGAACAACACTTCCTCTCACGACTTAGTGCTAAGCAAAAAAACACCTGTTGCTGAAACCAGTGAAGCTTGCAATTACATTTGATCAGCCTGCATTAGTAAAGGGAAAGATGATGGAACTCGGTGAGCTGCATTCTAAGGCCACAATACATACATACAGTCCTCTCATAACAAGGAGAAACCTAGACAACCAAATCCTTGTTGCCAGGGGGAAGTCTTGCCGGAGCAAAAGGGACCATTCCTGACTAATGTCATTGTCCTTTAACCTTTTTAATATTGAAGAAAATTGAATGAGGCAAATATGCTCTCCATACATTTCCAAATTGATTTAGTCTCGTTTAAATTGTTCATACAGGTTAGTATTCAACATGAGCAGAGCAGGTCAGCTTTCTAGTCATTTTTACAGTCGAACTTCTGTTTTAATAAAAAAAAAAGTGTTTGGTTTAATAATCCAGGTTTAATGAATAAGGTCCATGTTTCACCTCTTAACCCCGCAAAGACCTTCCTTTCTGCCTTCAAGAATGAAATTTGCAAGTTTGCAGAGAAAAGAGGGCTGAGGGGCAACAACGAAATACAGTTGAGAGCCTCCATCGAATCAAGTATATGACGGCAATCGCTCTTTGTCCTGGAAGATCCATTGTATTTTCAATTGTTTCCTCCGATCATCATCAAAGAGGCAGCCTACAGCGCGGCAGTAAATTGAAAAAGTGTAATTTCTAACAATATGGTAGCCCAGTGGTCGGGACGCATTGCATCATCTATTTCCTCAGCAAATGTAAAATAAAATGGATACTCCGTTCCAAATAAATAAGTTGGGGAATAATAGTGGTGCAAATGGTGTTCGCCCGAGGTTAGAGAGGCCTCATTGGGCACCCCATTTGGAAAAGGACACTGCAGCCATTCCACCCTTTATTGCTTTTCCCCACTTTTGGCAGACAGTGCTATGGCATGCCCAAAATGAATGGGGAAATAATGTGTATTGGAGAGACCAAAGTTAGCTTTTCTGTCAAGTGAAATGTTTAGAGCTCTGTGTCAGAAGTGAATAGAGTTGACAAGAGCATACCTGAAGGATAGAATCCGATCCATTTGCCATGTTTTTGTCCTCAATGTGGCTACAGGCCTATTATGATATGATATGAGTGTTGTGCTGTCACTACGATAACTGTGGGAGATTCTCCCTATGGATTTGATTTTATAGGAATGATATACTGAAGTATATGGCCATGTTAACACGCAGAACCGTGTGATAATAATTCTTGTTTGCAGTTGAATAACAGACCTTGTATACTTAAGCAATAAGACCCGAGGAGGTGTGTTATATGGACAATATTCAACGGCTAAGGGCTGTTCCTATGCACAATGCAAAGCGGAGTGCCTGGACATAGCCCATAGCCGTGGTATATTGGCCATATATCACAAATCCGAGGTGCCTTATTGCTATTATAAATGGGTTACCAAGGTAAATAGAGCAGTAAAAATACATGTTTTGTCATGCCCACGGTATACGGTTTGATATACCACGGCTGTCAGCCAATTAGCATTCAGGGCTCGAACCACCCAGTTTATTAAGATGTATAACCAATTGGTATTTTTTTTTATCTGGAGCCTACAAATCACACTGAACAGAAACAGAAATACAGGTGAAGTTGCATGCTTACTCCACTTAACTTAATCTGTCTTCACATGTACTACATTTCACTGTAAGAACACATCATGAAGACCACATGTACGAATCTCAATGTGTATTTCCCATAGCTGTTATGACCATGATCCAGTATCCATTTGATCATTAAAAGTCATTTATTTTTTATTTCCAAACCCCAAACACTTTTGAGGGCACATGAATGCAATTTGTTTGAACAGACAACTACGGATTTCCTGCCAAAGATGGGGTTTTATGGACTTTCCGGTATCAAGATTAATTGTAACATTCTAAAGCAATTTACACACCCAACCACCCTCTGGAACCCCAAACATGTGTTCTTCCCTGATTCCTCCGCAAATTGCCACTAAAAATAATGACGTTCAGATTTTCCATTTGTTTTGAAAATGCCTCTGACTGAGCTAATAAATAGCAATGACGTTCTTGTTCGTTTTATATATTCCCTTAAACACAAACATCCTCGTACAGTCTTAGCAGTTCTTTAACTTTACCCACTATGTATTAATGGGATTTCCTTTTACTGAGGATATCTTCATTTTCTGCGGTCTGTGCCATTATCTTGGTAAATCCTTCATTCACATTCATTTCAATACAAATATCAAACAGGACTAAAGACAGTTTAGAAGCAGTGTCATGGATGAGGATGTACTGTATGTCCAAGTATCATAGGGTAGATTCCAATACTAGAACTGGCTCATTTTAACTCAATTGGCCTAAATTGATTCAGACATAACACATTTGAGTCGATAAAACAGGTGTTAACTATGTCGTAATAGCTATATTTAGCACTCTGGAAGATTAAATAGGGATTCCTCCTTATTGCTTAAACCTATTCTGTCCACTCGGATCTATCAGATGGACTTGGGGAGTCAGGGAAGGAGGTGAGGGAATAATCAAACCAGAAAACCCACAGGGACCTTTTCTTAGAGGCAAACCAGCCAAGTTATAGACTGAGAAGCACATTTAAACCTGGCCCATAGTGTCCTGGTAAACTCTTGTTAACCAGCTAACTGATGACTACTCTCTAAAGCAGTGCCAAATCTTTCAGGGCATTCATCCACTTTAGGTTATGCTGCACTGAGGTGTCCCAAATTACATCACAGTTTGAGTCAGACAAGACAACAAAATGACGCATGTTCACACATTCCCAACTCTGCCAGAGAAATTTGACTGCCAGAGTTTGGATTTGAAAGACATTTGATATGTAGAAAAACTAACACAATTTGGAAGAAATTCCCCAGAGGGAAGAAAGCCAACTCTTGATAATACTGGGAAATATCATCAATGGCATGTGAGTCTAACTCTGTAATACTGGGGAAATATCATCAATTGCATGTGAGTCTAACTCTGCAATACTGGGGAAATGCTCTGGAGCAACGAACCGCCCTTGCTGAAAGGATCTGGAGCAACGAACGGAAAGGCTCTGGAGTAACGAACCGCCTTTGTTGTCTCTGCCTGGCCTGTTCCCCTCTCTCCACTGGGATTTGCTGCCTCTAACCCTATTACAGGGGCTGAGTCACTGGCTTACTGGTGCTCTTCCATGCCGTTCCTAGGAGGGGTGCGTCACTTGAGTGGGTTGAGTCACTGACGTGATCTTCCTGTCTGAGTTGGCGCCCCCCCTTGGGTTGTGCCGTGGCGGAGATCTTTGTGGGCTATACTCTGCCTTGTCACAGGATGGTAAGTTGGTGGTTGAAGATATCCCTCCAGTGGTGTGGGAGCTGTGCTTTGGCAAAGTGGGTGGGGTTATATCCTGCCTGTTTGGCCTTGTCCAGGGGTATCATCGGATGGGGCCACAGTGTCTCCTGACCCCTCCTGTCTCAGCCTCCAGTATTTATGCTGCAGTAGTTTATGTGTCGGGGGCTAGGGTCAGTTTGTTATATCTGGAGTACTTCTCCTGTCTTATCCGGTGTCCTGTGTGAATTTAAGTATGCTCTCTCTAATTCTCTTTCTCTCTTTCTTTCTCTCTCTCGGAGAACCAGAGCCATAGGACCATGCCTCCGGACTACCTGGCATGATGACTCCTTGCTGTCCCCAGTCCACCAGTTTCAACTGTTCTGCCTGCGGCTATGGAACCCTGACCTGTTCACCGGACGTGATACCTGTCCCAGACCTGCTGATTTCAACTCTCTAGAGACAGCAGGAGTGGTAGAAATACTCTTAATGATCGGCTATGAAAAGCCAACTGACATTTACTCCTGAGGTGCTGACTTGCTGCACCCTCGACAACTATTGTGATTATTATTATTTGACCCTGCTGGTCATTTATGAACTTTTGAACATCTTGGCCATGTTCTGTTATAATCTCCAGCCGGCACAGCCAGGAGAGGACTGGCCACCCCTCATAGCCTGGTTCCTCTCTAGGTTTCTTCCTAGGTTTTGGCCTTTCTAGGGAGTTTTTCCTAGCCACAGTGCTTCTACGCCTGCATTGCTTGCTGTTTGGGGTTTTAGGCTGGGTTTCTGTACAGCACTGTGAGATATCATCTGATGTAAGAAGGGCTACATAAATACATTTGTTTTGATTTTATTTGAAATATCATCAATGTTATGTGAGTCGAACTCTGTAATACTGGGGAAAGATCATCAATGCTGGCATGCGAGTTACCAAACCCCCCTGGCTCTGAAATGGAATCCTAAAGCCTAGCGCAGATTGCTTGAAGATTAATCGTGAGGTCTGATCCAACTCGACCCAGGTCTTGGAGTGAGACTTCAGGTTCATGCAGGAGGCATACAAGGTTTTGGCAAGGGACAATCTTATTCATACATAAAACTGGTTTGGTAACACAGCAAATCCCTGCTATTTATTTGAATGATTATAAGCAATTCTCGTAAGGTATTTGGGGTTTTATAGCTTTCCTCCTGAATTATTTGGTCACAAGGGTCACATCAATTATGGACAATTATGGTCGCCTCCAGAAATTTTGACTGTGAAATTATCTAACCTAAAAGCCATGGTAGAGTTGGTTTCAATATAATGAAGATTGTGATCCATGGGTCAGCATGGCTGTCAATGGGTCATGAAACTGTACAAAAGTATACAGCTATAACCATGATTTGAAGAATAGTGGTAGGTGAACCAGAGTGCAGGAACTCTCCGGCCAAATCTGTCCAACACTGAATTGATTAATGACATTCTGCCTTGAGTATCATCACAAACTCCAAACTAGGCTTTAAGTTACACTCCAGGGTAGAACTACGGGAGGAACGGGCTATTCTTATCCAAAATGGCCATCATTAAAGGAGTTGTTTACTATCAGGCATCAACTTCATCCATCTCGACCTCTGCTCAAGAGATATTTTTTTTTTTATAAACAGCAGATTCAATATCTTCCCTGCCCTCAGGGGCTTTTGCAACACCCCCTCCCTCCGTTCCCTTTTCAGAGAGACTACTGTGTTGATACTCCATACTTAGAAAATATGAATTGTTGCCGAGTGAAGAGTGTTCCAATTGGAGGCCAGAGTGGTAGGTGAACCAGAGTGCAGGAACTCTCCGGCCAAATCAATCAGCACTGCCCTGCAGGTGGATTAAAAAGGGAATATATTCATACTATTATGTAATACACACCACCCTTTGAAAACTGTTCCAGATTTGTATAAAAGAGAAAAAGAGAGAATAGGAAATGTTGGGGTAAATTAGGTTGTTTGCGTCTCAGGCTACAAGTCCTCTTAATCCAAATGTGTTGAGTAAAAGGTTAAAGTGGTTTGAGGGAATTTTTTCCTTCATTTATTTGTCAGCCATTTTGAACTCAACTAAATGTTGTATTAGAGATATCCATCGTGTGTGAAATCATTTGCCTATTCTGTTTTTTTTGCCTGACAACTATTCAGATGAACTTTAAACAGAGAAATTCAAGCAAGATTTTCTCTCTGATTTTAGCAGTAAGTAAATGCCACAGGTTACATGGGGAAGCCTAACCAATTCACCTAATCTGCTATGTAAATTTACCTAACCTTTGTTGTTTTAGTACCCCTAACCTTTCAAGTAAATTCTCCTAACCTTTATCATTAGGTCGTAAATTCTCCCTGTAATTATCCTTTGTTGTTAGAATGCAACAAGCAACCTGGTCTCAAAGAAAGACATACAATATTATATAATATGTTCTCCAAGACGTATGATAACTTACTTCATCCAATTAGTAAACTATTGTATGACCAGGTAAGATGTATGATACTGTACGTCCTCTAAATTGTATGATATTGTACATCCACTCTTCCATTCATAATGTAACCCAATGTAATGTACTAAATTGAGTTTCACAGATTTACATTCAGAATTATACGGATTTCCCTGAGACCACGTTGAGCATTGAGTGAAATTAGAGAATCAAAGCTTATTAAATGGTTTCTTCTTAGAAAGCAAGTGAACATCTGTGTTGCGTTTGTCTCATTATACTTGATTAGTAGGTGTCCTTTTTTGGTAACTAAGGTTACCTTAAGAGGCACAAGAAGTCTCTTATCCCAAGGTTTTATTGCTCCATTGTTTATATTTTCATTCTCATTTGAGTCTTTGTAAATAAACAGCTTCCTGTGTTGACTTTCAGTGCTTGCCTCCAAAGCTCTTTCTATGAATTTGAGAGTGGTTACATTATTCCCCAGCCCCATACGTCAGCTTACCAAACAAAGTGACCGGGTTGGGCTATTGGGAATTACACCCTCTAATAAAACATTAGGCTAATATATAACCCACTATGGGGATTTACATCCTGGCTAGCAAACTCTGATCCCCACATGTAATGTCTTTAATGATTAACCGCCAGGAAATGTAATATCATGTTATAATTTTATAGCCAGCCTCAGGCAAGACATTCCTTGGGAAAGCCAGGACACATTAAGTTAACTGCAACAATGTCCCGGGGTCAAGTTGGCTTTTGATTTTGATCTGAGATTGAAGGGACCATTCGGTGAGATTTGGGCTGCATGGATGGATACAGAGACAAGGGTTGAATTGTGTAATGGAATATAGTGTGGAGGTGTACGTCCCCACATTACATTCTTACAGAGTAAAAATAACATGTTAATCACGGAGCTCTCTTGAAACTTCAAGTCTTTCCAATACCTCATCTAAACTATGTAGTTCAACTGACATTGTAATCAGACAATTTGAATTAAGGTGACTGTATAATACAGCAGTGCCTTGACCCTTACAGTAAGTACTGTAGTAGCCATCAGCTAACCAGTGTAGGGTGTTCAAACATACCACAAATATTTGTTTAACCAAAGCCCCCTACACAAACTGAAAACATGAGTTTGTCGTTAATATGCAGCATTTTGCTCTTGGTATACTCAATGATCTTGAGTGAATGAGTGGGAAATATCTCCCCACAAAGCCTGGTCAACCATGACCCCGCAGGTGTTTGACAAGCTAAGACTTCTGGGGAGATGAATGGGGAAGGCATCCTAGTCTCCATTTCAACATGGGCCTGTTCAGAAAATAGGTTATTATGTCAGGTCTATTTCTATCTGCAACATTCAGAATGTTTCACATCCCTGAATACACCCCTTGTATGATACCAGACAAGCTCTACATTGTAAGTGCCATCCAGCGGGGTCCCATGTGTTACCTTAAAGAGCTAAATCTATGCGGACAGACAAGGTGGGTGTAAGGGGTGCGTAATCGGTGGCAGGGAAGTCAGACGCAGGAGAGCAGAACTTGGTAATAGCCAGAGCAGTTTAATAGCAAAACAGCAAAACCCACGGCATAAAAATAACAAGAATTATTGGGTACAAAAACCCGTCGCGCACCAAACAACACGATACAATAAACAACCCCACACAAAAACAGGGTGGGAACAGAGGGTTAAATACACAACAAATGATTGAGGGAATTGAAACCAGGTGTGAGAAAAAAGAGGACAAAACACATGGAAAATGAGAAGTGAATTGATGATGGCTAGAAGACCGGCGACGCCGACCGCCGAACACTGCCCGAACAAGGAGAGGAACTGACTTTGGCGGAAGTCGTGACAGTACCCCCCCCCCCCCCCCCCCCCCCCCCCCCCCCCCCCCCCCCTTGCCGACGCAGGCCTCGAGGCCTCGAGGCGCAGGGCGATCCGGATGGAGATGGTGGAACTCCCACAGCATTGAAGGGTCCAAAACATCCTCCACCGGAACCCAGCACCTCTCCTCTAGACCGTACCCGTCCAACTCCATGAGGTACTGAAGGCCCCTCGCCCGACGCCTCAAATCCAGGATAGAGCAAACGGAGTACGCTGGGGACCCCTCGATGTCCAGAGGGGGCGGAGGAACCTCCTGTACCTCAAACTGGGGGAAGCTCATCAGGGGGAAGCTGTAACCTATAACAAACCTCGTTCACTCTTCTCAGAACTTTAAATGTCCCCACAATCCGCGGACCCAGCTTCCGGCAGGGCAGGCGGAGTGGCAGGATCTGGGTCGAACACCAACTGGTTGAAAATGAGGGTGGTGTCCCTGCAGGCCAACTCCCGATGGATATCCTCGCGCAAACTGCAGCGATAGTGGTCGATTATTCCGTCCCGCTCTGGCGGCCAGGGTCCGAAAATCCATGGCGAACTCCTGGGCGCTCCTTGTCCCCTACCTCAGATCTAAGAGACGTTCACCATTTCAAGGTGAAATCCTCGAAATGGTCCAGCGCCACATCTCCTTCTCCCCACACTGTTGGCCCACTCCATGGCTTTCCCAAAGAGGCACGAGACGAGGGCGGACACCTTCTCATGACCTGAAGGAGCTGGGTGGATGGTTGCCAGGTAGAGGTCGAGCTGTAACAGGAAACCCTGGCAGCGTGCAGCCGTCCCGTCATACTCCTGGGGACGTGCGAGACAAATCCCACTGGGACTGGCTGAAGGGGGGGCGAGACCCTAATGGAGACCCTGGTTGTGCTGGTGGAACTCCCCGTCTCTCCCAGCGGTCCATAGTTTGGACAACACGGTCCATGGCGCTGCCGAGATGGTGGAGCATCTCCGCATGCTCCCAGACGCGCTCCTCCACCCCTATTCCATATAGTTGGTGTGGGATTCTGTAAGGGGTGCGTAATCGATGGCAGGGAAGTCAGACGCAGGAGAGCAGAACTTGGTAATAGCCGGAGCAGTTTAATAGCAAAATCCACGGCATAAAAATAACAAGAATAATTGGGTACAAAAACCCATCGCGCACCAAACAACACATGCACAAGCACTTACAGTAAACAATCCCACACAAAGACATGGGGCGAACAGAGGGTTAAATACACAACAAATGATTGAGGGAATTGAAACCAGGTGTGAGGAAAAAGAAGACAAAACACAATGAGAAGTGAATCGATGATGGCTAGAAGACCGGCGACGCCGAGCGCCGCCCGAACAAGGAGAGGACCCGACTTCGGGGGAAGTCGTGACAGCGGGACACAATTGCATATAACACAGTGACACTTTGGTTGGCAGCTTTCACCTTCAGAAGCAAGAATATATTTGATTTGTCTTGTCAATTACTACTGTAACTTCCATTTTGTCAGACAATCAGAAAAAAATTGCAATATTAAATATGATTAAATGATGGCTTTATTAAATGGTTTTATTAAAAAGAAAATTCAAGTTAATATAACAAGGCTAATTCATACTAATTGATTGGTGGTACTGTATAGCATCTTGTAATAGCACGCATCCATTCCAGACTTCCTAAAGTACAAAGCTGCATTGTGGTGTTTGGAGTACACAAGCATGTGCCAGCAAACATTTAAAAGGAGCCTTCTTGGACTGTCTACCTTAATTAACATTTATCCTGTAGACATATGTGACGAGATGTCACCAAAGGGAGATGGAATGTTGGTAAAGAAGAGAAAATAGCTCTGCTAGCGCTTGCCCTCGCGGGTTATAAATGCTGCAGACCCTTCTTAAAGCAAACATGTAATGTTTCTTTCTCTGTGCTTCCTCTGATATCCGCAGGGCTGTCACTTATTCACATGATGGACCCAGTGAACATTAGAAGGACGAGCCTCCATGGCGGAAAGAATTCAGCAGATTGATCAAAACTGTATTTTAGTCTTGGAAGTGATATGTTTAAAGCAGTCTACAGCAGTGTCAAGTTAACAAAGTTGAATTGATCTTCTGACTGGTGGTATTACTCCAGCTCATGCAACCACAAAAGATAGCAGCTCTCTTTTGTAAGCTCTCAAGTAAGAATTTATAGTAGACTGCCAAAAATGCAAAAGTATCTAAATATCCATACATGAAAAACTGTTTGTTTCCTTTCACAGGATATAACATTCTAGACCACAAACATGGCTGGACAATGGTACTCATATTTATCATTAAAACAAATGAAACGTTATTCGTCACATGCTTCGTAAACAACAGGTGTGGACCAATAGTGAAATGCTTACTTCCCAACAACGCAGAGAGAAAGACATGAGTAATGATAACTTGGCTACATGAGGTACTAGTACCGAGTCGATGTACGAGGTAGCTGAGGTAGATATGTACATACAACTAGGAATAAAGTCACAGATAGTAAACAGTAGCAGCAGCGTATGTGATGAGTCAAAAAAGGGTGAATGCACATTGTCCACGTAGCCATTTGTGACCGAACGACTTTTATCCAATGTTTTTACATTGGATAAAAGTGGAGATAGAACTAGAAAATTGTACATCATACACTACAGTTGAGGAACAATGGGAAAGTAATTCTGCTTTGAAAGTTGATAAACTTGTAACCTCACTTTTGTGAAAATTGCCCTTAAAATGTTTTGGTTCATTCTGGAGAGGACTTCTTTGTCTACACCCATTTAGCATCGTTCACACCCTCTTAATCTTTAGCCCCATCTATCTATTTAAGGATTCACATGTGAGGCTATGTATTAAACAACCAAATATTTCAAGACTAAAGAATGGTTTATACTACGGGTGTGTTCATACATTTTAATCTGGAGTGCCAGAGTGTGCTCTGGACATTCGTAAACTCAGAGCTTTGTCAGATTGTCCGTTCGTAAATTCAGAGCGCACACTGGATGCTCTGGCAGAGGAGTAGGGTTGATCTGAGTGTTCTGACCTAGCAACAGCAGTCAAGCACCCAAGCTAACTGGCTACCGTTGGCTAGCTTGCTCGCTACTTCCAGACACAAATGAGAGAACTGCTCATTCTGACCATTTTAGTCGCCCTAGCAGAGCTGGTTAGGCTGTTTTTATGTTATACAGACTGTAAATGTGCTGCTGGCAACAATTTAATTTCACTTTTTGACAACATTTCCTGACACCAGCCATATGCAACGGGTCTTGAGCATTAATAATTTTGTCAGTTATGCTGCCTTCTGGCACACTCAGACGAGAGTGCTCTGAAATAGGAGTATACAGCCAAAGTGAATTTACAAGCTACGACTATTGACAGTTGTCGCAGTGACATCATAAACATTCTATTGAAATAGTTACTTGCACAGTGAAGTCTTTTGTTTAGACTTGTAGCTAGCTAGTTAAACAATGAACCATAATCCCAACTCACAACGTTACTACCCTGCATTGGTCTGCAGGTAGCAAACCAACCAGGTTCATCATTACGCTATAACTAGCAATGCAAATGGCTCTGAAAATGAATAATATTACTACACAGATCGTACCCGTAATGTTAGCTAGCTAGCTAACAGTACACTTTAACTTGAAATGAAAACAACTTTCTGACAAAATTAGAAATGTGTGATATCTGAAAATGTGGCTAGCTAGACTCTCTTACATGGATGGACGCTTCTCCCTCTCTGTCATGGATGCCATTGATGAGCTTAGTTTGAAGATGTAATCCAGAGACCGGTGTTCTCTTTAGCTATCGTACTCTAATTCCACTCATTTCAAAACTCGATCCTCCAGAAAATGGAGAGCAACACTTATGCAATTCTACTACGTGATATCTTTCAAAAATGCAGCGTTAGAAAGGATTACCTACACATATTGACCAGCTCATATTATAGACAGAAGCGTGCTACATGGCAGACTAATCCGTCGGCATGTCCAGCCTACTCATTATCTCAGCCAATCATGGCTAGCGAGAAGGTTGCACCCTTTTTCCATGGCTAAACCAAATGGGCTCGTAATTTAACAATTTTATTCACATTTACAGATGGGATAAAAGTTTGTTAATTAGTCATATGAAAGTTCACATGTCCCAGAAGGCATTTCTGCCCCCCAAAAAAACATTTTGATGTAAAAAAAATGTTCATGTTCAAATGCTGCTCCTTTGAAGTAGTGACGCCTAGTTTCCTGAAACAAGTCACATTTGCTTAACTTTTTATCTTCTTAGGGCTAGGCCCCTTTTTTCTCAATTTCTGCCTGACTGATGTGCCCAGTAAACTGCCTATTGCTCAGGCCCTGAAGCTAGGATATGCATATAATTAGTACCACTGGAAAGAAAACACTTTGGAGTAATGAAATGTTAAAATAATGTAGGAGACTATAACACAATAGATATGGTGGAAGAAAATCCAAAGAAAAAGCAACCGGAATTTTCTTTTTGAGAGAGAGACCATGGTCTTACAATGGAAGGAATAGGGCTACCAGGATGCAATTCCTATGGCTTCCACAGGGTGTCAGCAGTTTATGTTCAAGGTTTCAGGCTTGTAACTTCCAAAATGAGTAAGAAATATCAGTTTTAGTACAGGGATACAGTCTTTGGAAACTCATGTTTGGGCGCGCCATGAAGACAAGATGCACCTTCTAAAATCAATTTCCTATTGAACATACTTCTTTCCGTAATAAATATTATAGTTTGATTACATTTTACTGTATCTGAGGAGTGAATAGAAATGTATTTTGACTTGTTGAAACAAAGTTTAGAGGTAGATACATATCAAGCGGTGATGCAGCCAGTCAAGATGCTCTCCAATGGTGCAGTTGTAGAACTTTTTGAGGATCTGAGGGCCCATACCAAATCTTTTCAGCCTCCCAAGGAGGAAAAGGCATTGTTGTGCCCTCTTGACAATGCTGGTGACAATCCACCACACTCCCAGGTCTCGGACCTCCTCCCTATGGGCTGTCTCATCGTCATCAGTGATCAGTCCACGTCTGTGTCATATGCAAACTTATTGATGGTGTTGGAGTTGTGCTCGGCCATGCAGTCATGGGTGAACAGGTAGTACAGGAGGGCACTAAGCACACACCCCTGAGCGGCCCCTGTGTTGAGCATCAGCATGGCGGATGTGTTGTTGCGTACCCTCACCACCTGATGGCGAACCATCAGGAAGTCCAGGATCTAGTTGCAGAAGGAGGTGTTTAGTCCCAGGGTCCTTAGATTAGTGATGAGCTTGGTGGGCACATGGTGTTGAATGCTGTGTTGTAGTCAATGAACAGAATTCTCACGTAGGTGTTCCTTTTGTCCAAGTGGGAAAGAGCAGTGGGGAGTGCAATAGAGAGTGCGTCAGCAGTGGATCTGTTGGGGCGGTATGTGAATTGGAGTGGATCTAGGGTGTCTGGGAGAGGGACAGGCCGACCACTAACCACCCTCCGTTATTACTTACAATAATATATGTTTTTCTGATTTCTTCTCTCAGCTAATACACAAGAAAGACTAATTGATCTCTGCAAACGCTTGACAAGGCAATAGGTCACAAGCACAGGCGCTTCACTTTCTCACAACTCTCTATTGCTTTTCTCCCCTAGTGCCATCAAGAGACTCATTTGAGGCAATAGATCTTGGCGGATGGTAGGTGTTTGTCATTGTAAGAGGAATTCCAAGAAGAAAAGGCCATAAGGTACATACTAGGTTAAACTTTTAGAGCTAGCATTTTCAAAACAAGTGCAAGAAAATTTGTACAACACAAAAAGGGTCAGATGCAAAACAAGGTAAGAATACATGTGTTGTTTCAGTGGACTTTCAGAATGCTTTAATAATTGGATCTAAAACTCATTCATGATTAACCATTCCATTAATTGAATAAAAGGCACAACACTTCTGCAAAACTATCATTCCAATAAACACAAGTTATCTGATCTAATGTTAAAGGGATCAATGTTAAAATAATATTCTTGATGTATGTCACCTAAGTCTGTAATAACATTAATAACATTATTTGAACATTGAGCCCTATCAATCCTTATTGGTTTTCCAGGATAAGAATTATTAAGAAGAGTATTTAACTGAAATACATGAAAGCAAAAATCCTCTAAGTGACAACCCTTTATAAGAATGACCTATTCAATCTAAATCCAAGCCAATATAGACGTGACAAGGATCTGGAAACAGTGCCACTGCTCCATCAGAACTAAAACATGAGAGCTAGAGGAGAGAAAAAAAAAGTACAGATTTGTTTAATTAGTACTTCTCTCTCCCGGTTGAGATAACATCACCAGCCTGTTGACAGTCAGCTGGCTTTTTTTAATCTATGTTTCTTGTGAGAACTTCATTTCATTCTGCGCCGCAGATAAGGCTTCACATTTCAAAGATGACTTTTATGATGCCGGGTGGCAGGGAGGGGAAGAGAGAAAAGGGAGAGGGGGTGGGAGCACATGATCATTTCTTTGGGATGATCCATTTTCTATTAAGCACCCACTTGCATTTGAAATCAAAGGCAGTGGGAGTGCGGTCAGGGGCTGCTCTAGCATTATCGATGAGCAAAAGAATCATCGGTTATCTCTGTGTCAGCAATAAACGGGGGACCAGACACCTACATGTTATTTAGTACTGGATGATTTCAGCTCCGGGGCCCTTGCTCGGACAATTGTAATGCTGGCGAGGGCCCAACATGGCAGTATCAGATTCAACATAGCCCTCCCTCTCCTTTCTTCATGATTCACTTCACTAGACACAAGAGACTGGGTGAGTATTAGTAGCTAGCGCAGTTGAAATATGAGAGTTTACACAATGCTTGGGACTGCTTAAACATGAGTTGATATGATAACTGTTTACCATAACCAACATTTTGAAATTAATAGTCTCATTAACTATGTACTATATGTAGAAAAATAAACTAAACGTTTTTATGTACTATAGTGAAAAAATATGTACAATACATATCACAGACAGCGAACAGATGGCGTAACTGCATTATTCTATAAAACTCAGACAATAATACCAATAGCATGTTGAGAAACATACTGTATGTGGTAATCAGTATCACAGATAACCAGTTAGCGATACTACATCTGCCTCATCTGCACTGCCTATATCCAGTTAACATAGAGAACAGCATCATGCCAAACAGATGCTTGGGCCTAGATCATAGACAACACCATATGAGGAGTCAGCGCTAACAGAAAGCAGAATTAGGCGCTACTGGTACATAACTCCTGCACTGGAATTCGGAGCTAGTATTACACACAATTAACAAAGGTAGTAGTTGGTTCTACTACAGTATATAGAGGTTGTAATCAGCATTTGAACACAAGGTAGCAGTCAACATTCATATATAACACAGGCAGTGGAAGGCGTTGCTACTATATAACACAGGCAGTAGAAGGCAGTGATCTGAAAAACATCCTAACAGTATTTCTGATTGTCTTCTCAACTCACCATCAAATACTTTTAATGCGGGGCAGTCAATTGCAAATTAGTCTGACATAATGTCTCTTATCTGACCACCACTACTGAGATGGGTGTGCTTGATGCATGTTTCGTCGGAGCTTCTCAAAGTCAGGGGGTGTGGTCGACAGTGTGCACCTTATCTCTGCTGTCACATCCAATCTGAATCGATATTTGGTTTTAATGCAGACAGAGCACTAAATCCAGTTTCACAAAGATATGAGCTGGCCTACTGTACAGTGCTTTCAAGACAACTAAAAACTCGAAAAAAAATGGAGGTCAAATCGTTATGTCAGTGATCTTTAGGTCGGAAAGTCAGAGCTCGAGAAAACAGGCCCGAATTCCGAGTTGGATGACCGTTCAAAACAAATTTTCCCAGTCGGAGCTCGTTTCTTTCAGAGTTCGCCGTTGTCTTGAATGCACTGAAGTCAGAAGTCGGAAATTTCCAAGTTCCCAGTTCCGAGTTCCCAGTTGTTTTGAATGTGGCATTAATTCTCAGGAGACGGAAGGGTATTCCCTTTGGCCTGCCTGCCGTCCCGTGATAGATGGAGCCCCATCTGTGCAAAAGCCCACCATTCGATCCCGTATGGAAGCTGTTTTTCATCAATATAGTCACGCAGCACACTGAACACCCCACATGTAGAGAGAGGTCTGTCATTTAAAACAACAAAAACAAACGGAATCTAAAACAACAAGAAAATCAAATTGTATGATTTTTAAGTAATTAATTAGCATTTTATTGCATGACATAAGTATTTGATCATCTACCAACCAGTAAGAATTCCGGCTCTCACAGACCTGTTAGTTTTTCTATAAGAAGCCCTCCTGTTCATCCACTCATTACCTGTATTAACTGCACCTGTTTGAACTCGTTACCTGTATAAAAGACAGCTGTCCACACATTCAATCACACAGACTCCAACGTCTCCACAATGGCCAAGACCAGGCAGCTATGTAAGGACATCAGGGAAAAGGCTGGGATGCACAAGGCTGGGATGGGCTACAGGACAATAGGCAAGCAGCTTGGTGAGAAGGCAAAAACTGTTGGCCCAATTATTAGAAAATGGAAGAAGTTCAAGATGACGGTCAATCACCCTCGGTCTGGGGCTCTATGCAAGATCTCACCTCGTGGGGCATCAATGATCATGAGGAAGGTGAGGGATCAGCCCAGACCTACAGGGCATGACCTGGTCAATGACCTGAAGAGTGCTGGGACCACAGTCTCAAAGAAAACCATAGTAACACACTACGCCGTCATGGATTAAAATCCTGCAGCGCACGCAAGGTCCCCCTGCTCAAGCCAGCGCATTTCCAGGCCCGTCTGAAGTTTGCCAATGACCATCTGGATGATCCAGAGGAGGAATGGGAGAAGGTAATGTGGTCTGATGAGACAAAAATAGAGCTTTTTGGTCTAAAATCCACTCGCCGTGTTTGGGGGAAGAAGAAGGATGAGTACAACCCCAAGAACACCATCCCGACCGTGAAGCATGGAGGTGGAAACATCATTCTTTGGGGATGCTTTTCTGCAAAGGGGACAGGACGACTGCACCGTATTGAGGGGAGGATGGATGAGGCCATGTATCACAAGATATTGGCCAACAACCTCCTTCCCTCAGTAAGAGCATTGAAGATGGGTTGTGGCTGGGTCTTCCAGCCTGACTAAGACCCAAAACACACAGTCAGGGCAACTAAGGAGTGGCTCCGTAAGAAGCATCTCAAGGTCCTGGAGTGGCCTAGCCAGTCTCCAGACCTGAACCCAATAGAAAATCTTTGAAGGGAGCTGAAAGTCCGTATTGCCCAGCGACAGCCCCGAAACCTGAAGGATCTGGAGAAGGTCTGTATGGAGGAGTGGGCCAAAATCCCTGCTGCAGTGTGTGCAAACCTGGTCAAGAACTACAGGAAACACATGATCTCTGTAATTGCAAACAAAGGTTTCTGTACCAAATATTAAGTTCTGCTTTTCTGATGTATCAAATACTCATGTCATGCAATAAAATGAAAATTAATTAATTACTTAAAAATAATACAATGTGATTTTCTGGATTTTTGTTTTAGATTCCGTCTCTCACAGTTGAAGTGTACCTATGATAAAAATTAGACCTCTACATGCTTTGTAAGTAGGAAAACCTGCAAAATCGGCAGTGTATCAAATACTTGTTCTCCCCACTGGATATATAAATATATATATGACCAATTCTGCTAATGAATGTCTACACAACCACCCAATTCAATGTTCTAGGCTAATTACTAATAAATTCATGAACATTTGCTCATCAAGAATTTGGAGTGGCAGGTGGTGGTCAGAGCATTGGGCCAGTAACCGAAAGGTTGCTGGATTCAATCCTAGATCAGACAAGGTAAAAACATCTGTTCTGCCCCTGAACGAGGCAGTTAACCCACTGTTCCCCGGTAAGCCATCATTGTAAATAAGAATTTGTACTTACTTGCCTTAAATAAAGGTTAAAAAAATAAAGAAATGTTTGCAGTCCAGCTAACATTACTGTGGCAAACCTTTGCTTCCAGCTATTGGATAAATCAATGAATCAATCAAATATATTTACAAAGCCCTTCTTACATCAGCTGATGTCACAACGTGCTGTACAGAAACCTAGCCTAAACCCCCAAAACAGTCAGCAATGCAGGTGTAGAAGCACGGTTGCTTGGAAAAACTCCCTAGAACCTAGGAAGAAACCTAGAGAGGAACCAGACTATGAGGGGTAGACAGTCCTCTTCTGGCTGTGCCGGGTGGAGATTATAACAGAACATATACCCATATACATATACCCTTATACCCTGATGAAGACAGCTTGCCTGTCAAAACTTTGGACATTCAATTTTGCATCTGAGCTCCTAGAGTGTGCGGCTCTCCTTTATTTTCAAGTTTCTACTCCGCTAGCCAGCACCTCGCCTAAATGCGCGTTTCTTTTTCTTCCGGGTGGAGATTATAACAAACATGGCCAAGATGTTCATGTCACGGCTGTCGTAAGAACGGGACCAAGGCGCAGCGGATGCTGAGTTCCACATATTTAATTCGAAGAGAAACATAAACAAAACAAAATCAATCAATAAACTAGCAACTAAACGTGACTACGTGGTGCAAACACAGGTGGGAAAACAATTAGAGACAACAATTACAAGCTGCCTCTAATTGGGAATCATACAAAACACCAACATAGAAAATATAAACTAGAACACCACATAGAACTATTAAACTAGAATACCCCCTAGTCACGCCCTGACACTATAGAGAAACAAGGGCTCTCTATGGTCAGGGCTTGACAGTTCAAATGTTCATAGATGACCAGCAGGGTCAAGTAACAATCACAGTGGTTGTAGAGGGTGCAACAGGTCAGCACCTCAGGAGTAAATGTCAGTTGGCTTTTCATAGCCGATCATTCAAAGTATCTCGAAAGAACACACACTTTTAAACCTGTTCCAGAACAAATCATTCACCAAGTTCTCTCGTTTCTGAGAACTTATAATTCACCAATAATTCTAACTGTCAAAATAATATGTTTACCAACAAATTGCTGAGACAAAGACGCTACGGTAACATTTCTGTCGAAGACAATGAAGGTGAGCATATAATTTGCTACATTTGTATCATATGTAACATTAACACCATTTTGTAACATTTATATTGTATCCAAATATCGTACATTTGTTAATTCTTTGTAACATTTAACCTTCCAGCGAGGTCTGTCATCGAGCCAAACACTGCTAGCAACACCTCTAGGGCTGGTGGTGGTGAGCTGGTCATGCCGGCTATGAGCATATTCGGGAGAGAACAGGGTCGAATAAATAAATGTTCTGGCATGTTTTTCAAGAAGGTCTGTCTAAAGCAGGCTTTCAGAGTTGTGACAAATAACGTTTACACAGGGTCCACTGAGACAGAATCGTGCTGCACTTGCTGTGCCTGCATCTGCCCTTGCCATCAGGGACAGGAACCAAGTGCTGCCTCATCATGTAAGAATACACACACACTATATAGACAGGCTATACATACATTAATGACTTGTTTTTTTATTCCCTTACTGTGCCAACTAGATTCCCAGGTTGCATTGGGCCAAAGGAGATGTTCGGAGAAAATCAAGGCCATGTTTCTCCGGAAACTCTGCTTGTTGAGGAGAAAGAAAACCTGCTTGTTGAGGGTGTCACAATAAAAATTGTCAAAAAGTGGTTCATAAACTACAGTTATGATGTCATAATACAATTGACAATGCCTTTTTAATGCCTCAGAGTGATAGAATTCATACATTTATATACACTGCTCAAAAAAATAAAGGGAACACTTAAACAACACAATGTAACTCCGAGTCAATCACACTTCTGTGAAATCAAACTGTCCACTTAGGAAGCAACACTGATTGACAATACATTTCACATGCTGTTCGAATAGACAACAGGTGGAAATTATAGGCATTTAGCAAGACACCCCCAATAAAGGAGTTGTTCTGCAGGTGGGGACCACAGACCACTTCTCAGTTCCTATGCTTCCTGGCTGATGTTTTGGTCACTTTTGAATGCTGGCGGTGCTTTCACTCTAGTGGTAGCATGAGACAGAGTCTACAACCCACACAAGTGGCTCAGGTAGTGCAGCTCATCCAGGATGGCACATCAATGCGAGATGTGGCAAGAAGGTTTGCGGTGTCTGTCAGCGCAGTGTCCAGAGCATGGAGGCGCTACCAGGAGACAGGCCAGTACATCAGGAGACGTGGAGGAGGCCGTAGGAGGGCAACAACTAAAGAAAAAAAGTATTTAATAAGAATATTTAATTCATTCATTCAATACACTCTTCAAATATTTAACACAGAGGGCCATAAAGAAAATTACAAGATCCTCAACAGATCAAGAACTTCAGAATCTGGCCTTCAAACACGCAGGGAGCTGCGGGAGTGCCACCACGACATACAGTGCCTTCGGAAAGTACTCAGATCTCTTGAATTTTCCACATTATGTTACGTTACAGCCTTATTCTAAAATGGATTAAATAATTAAACATTTTCAGCAATTTATACACAATACCCCATAATGACAAAGTGAAAACAGGTTTTCAGAAATTGTTGCCTTATTTTACATACATGAATAGCTTATTTACATAAGTATTCAGACCCTTTGCTATGAGACAAAATTGAGCTCAGGTGCTCAACTTGATTGGAGTCCACCTGTGATAAATTCAATTGATTGGACATGATTTGGAAGGGTACACACCTGTCTATATAAGGTCCCACAGTTGGAATTGTCCGTAGAGCTCAGAGACAGGATTGTGTCGAGGCACAGATCTGGGGAAGGGTATTAAAAATGTCTGCATCATTGAAGGTCCCCAAGAACACAGTGGCCTCTATTATTCTTAAATAGAAGAAGTTTGGAACCACCAAGACTCTTCCTAGAGCTGGCCGCCCGGACCAATGTGAGCAATCAGGGGGAGAAGGGCCTTGGTCAGGGAAGTGACCAAGAACTCAATGGTCACTCTGGTAGAACTCCAGAGTTCCTCTGTGGAGATGGGAGAACCTTCCAGAAGGACAACCATCACTGCATCTCCCCAGAGTGGCCAGATGGAAGCCAGCTTGGATTCTCTGGTCTGATGAAACCAAGATTGAACTCTTTAGCCTGAATGACAAGTGTCACGACTCGAGGAAACCTGGCACCATCCTTACGATGAAGCATGGTGGTGCCAGCATCATGCTGTGGGAATGTTTTTCAGCGGCAGGGACTGGGAGACAAGTCAGGGTCAAGGCAAAGACGAACAGAGCAAAGTACAGAGAGATCCTTGATGAAAACCTGTTCCAGAGTGCTCAGGATCTCAGACTGGGGAGAAGGTTCACCTTCCAACAGAACAATGACCCTTAGCACACAGCCAAGAAAATGCAGAAGTGGATTTGGGACAAGTGTCTGAATGTCCATGAGTGGCTCAGCCAGAGCCCGGACTTGAAACCGATCGAACATCTCTGGCGAGACCAGAAAATAGCTGTGCAGCAACGCTCTCCATCCAACCTGACAGCACTTGAGAGGATCTGGGAGAACTCCCCAAATACAGGTGTGCCAAGCTTGTAGCGTCATACCCAAGAAGAATCGCTGCCAAAGGTGTTTCAACAAAGTACTGAGGAAAGGGTCTGATTACTTATGTAAATGTGATTTTTCAGTTATTTTTTATATACATTTGAAAAAAAACGATTTAATACATTCTAGAATAAGGCTATAACTTAACAAAATTTGGAAAAGGTAAAGGGGTCTGAATACTTTCCGAAGGCAGAGAATATGTTTGCAAGGCATAATTCCCTCACGAGCTACCTGGACCCTGAGAAGGTGGTATTTGAGGCTGTCCAACCAGAGAGAGACTCCTATGCAGCCTTCTGTTTTTCCCTTTGTTTGTCTTTCTCTCTTTCACTCTTTGTTTTGGTTGATCAATAAACAATCTAATTCTAACCCAGTGGTTTGCATTTTTTTTATAAAATGTTTTATGAAAAAATATGTTAGATTAATTATATTTCTTGAATGAAAAGAAAATAATATATAGATAAAATGTGTTGTCTGGTTTCACATGGGATTTAAATACGGTAGTGTCTTGAGAAGTCCCATAGATTTGCTTTGCACCTGTCTATATAAGGTCCCACAGTTGGAAGTGTCCGTAGAGCGCTTAGATAGCTTATGCTTTCAGTACTAGATTTATTATCTGATCATTTGATTGGGTGGACAAAATGTCAGTTCTTGCTGCAATAGCTCTGATGGGTTGGAGGATGTCCTCCGGAAGCTGTCACAATTATTGTGTAAGTCTATGAAAGGGGATAAGAACCATGAGCCTCCTAGATGTTGTGTTGAAGTCAATGTACACAGAGGAGGATGGAAACTAGCTGTCCTGCAGCTACACTATGGCGTTACCCTACAGAGTGCTGTTGAGGCTTCTGTAGACCATTATAAAAGTGAGTTTTAATCAATGATTTGGTAACGTGAATATATTTAGTATAGTTTATCTAAAAAATGTATAGCTTTAATGTTGAACTATTTAATTTTTTTATGAAATTCCATGAGGAGGATGGTCCTCCCCTTCCTCCTCTGAGGACCTCCACTCCTTGAGACACAAGCCAAAATGTCTCTAAAGACGTCTTCAAAACAGGAATGTCTCAAGACGTCTTGAGACAAAGGTGATGACTGGGTATATCTGCACAACCATACATGTAGTAATATTTGTCACAACTATATAACACAGGCAGGAGTATTTAACGCCGCCAGTAGAAGATGACGTTATAGTATATCACAGGCAGCATTTTTCAGAATTTGACTAACTGAACCAGGTTTTCCTCTAGGATTCTGCCTGTGTCAATAGCTCCATTTATTTTTATCCTGAAAAACTCCCTAGTCCTTGCCAATGACAAGCATACCCATAACATGATGCAGCCAACACCATGCTTGAACATATTAATATATGTACTTAGTGATGTGTTGTGTTGGATTATCCCCAAATATAACACTTTGTAATCAGGACATAAAGTTAATTTCTTTGCCACATATTTTGCAGTATTACTTAAGTGCCTTATTGCAAACAGAATGCATGTTTTGGAATATTTGTATTTTATACAGGCTTCCTTTTCACTCTGTAATTGAGGGTAGTATTGTGGAGTAACTACAATGTTGTTGATTCATCTTCAGTTTTGTCACGTCAGAACCATTAAACTCTCTAACTGTTTTAAAATTATCATTGGCCTCATGGTGAAATCCCTGATCAGTTCCCTTCCTCTCCGGCTAATGATTTAGGAAGGATGGCTGTATCTTTGTAGTGCCTGGGTGTACACCATCCATAGCCTAATTAATAACTTCACCATGCTCAAAAAGGATATTCAATGTCTGCTTTTATTCGCAAAGTTCATGCTGCACGTCTTTAAGCATCAGTAAGCAGAATTGGCATGCCAAGAGTGTGCAAGGCTGTCATCAAGGCAGAGGATGGCTACTTTGAAGAATCTCTAAAAAATATATATAATTTGATTTGTTTAGCACTTTTTTAGTCACTACATGATTTCCTATGTGTTATTTCATAGTTTTGATGTCTTCACTATTATTCTACAATGTAGGAAATGGTACAAATCCTTGAATGAGTAGGTGAGTCCAAACTTTTGACTGGTAATGTGTATATATGTACATATACTGTATTTACAGAACTTAACCCTTTTCACCTTTACTTAAGCTCTGGACTGTGTGTTTACGGAATTACAGTGATAATGAAGTTTGAGGAAAGGGTCAACATTTGGCTGGCAAAACATGGCTGGACTGCCAGCGTTAAGATCAGTTCAATTGAAATGGTTGGCCAGTTGTAATCCTCAAAATTGCATGGGGAATTAGAGATGGGAGCTTTGGTTGTGTGTGACGTTATACTGTATATATCTGCTTATAGACCAGTAAGCTGCACATTTTTCACCCGTGTGATGTAACACTTCGTAGAGCTAGACCATGTAACACATGTCAAATTCAAAAACACATAATATGTATAGCATAGACACAGAAAGTACACTTGATGCCAGCGTGCAGGATGGCTACAGCAAGTGTATTCCGAAAGAGACAGACAGATGACCACAGAGTGATGTTGTGCCTCATCATATGAAATAGCTGTCAAAATGTGCTTGGATTTCTTAGAATCCGTCATTTGAAACCAAAAATACATAATACTCCCTGTTGACAAAGAGAGAAAAGAAAACATGTATATTTATCTAAATATAAGCACTGCACCCAGCATGAAACTCTTCACATTAGCAACCCTTATTCAACTGCTCAGTGAAACCCATATAACGAGGTTTCTGTAGAAACCAAACATTTTCCCCATGGCATTGTATCAGAAATGACTCACACCACACCATAATTGTAGTTTGTAGTGCCATGCTGTTATGGTAGTCTGTATAGTCTTACTTCAAGTGGAGCTCCTTGGTCGGTGAACATAGTAGGGAGGAAGTAATCTTGTTGACAACAGGGAAAATGTAGCAACTTACACTTGATTCATGGCTATTGTTTGAAACTTCAAACTGCACCAATGCTGTGCTGTAAGTAGCAATTGTCCTTCAGACTACACGTTAAGCAATGTCCTGACTCTTTGTGGTTGCTAAAGATCCCCTGGTGTCTAGGGATTAGGGGTAATATGTAGGGCTGGGCTATGTGGTTTAAAAAATAAAGTACCTTTAAAAAATATACATATGTTTTTTTTACTTATATCTAAAATGTTCTCTCAAAATAAGCTTTATTGCACAAATTAAAGTGTCAATACACTGCATTTCAAACAGTCATCAAGAATCTAATGGATTCAGGGCATGTACAATTATACCTATGCTATATATAAGCATTCCACAACCATTAATAATACATGTAATTGATCAAAATAGTTATTTTGTTTGCAGTAATCACTCACCTGGCTTTTAAACATTTCTATTAAAATGTTTATTTTTTGTTTTCAAATTTAACCAGAACCATGCTCATCAACATCCACTAATGATGAGCAAGCTTTTTTAGCAGGTGAATGGATTACAGAATATTAACACAGGTATAATAAACAATCTGTCAAGCACATGCCCACGTGCTAGTGAGTGGCCAGCTGATCATTATATTTCAAGTCATGCCCATTTATATCTATAGCTAGCAAACAAGGAAGAACAGTTGAACTGTTATGGACACGCAATTGCCTCTTCACTTTGTTTAGTGTTGAAATCAAGTGGCTTACCTGGATAATAAGATGCTTACTTCTCAGAATGAGAAATAATTTTCATGCTCATAACAAGCGATACATGGTACCATGAGGCCGTGCAACAACAGAAACGGAGCATTTTTCCATAATTGATGCTCAGAGGGGATTCGATTAAGCTGGCCCTGGTGCTGGGTGCTTGTGCTGGGTTTGCACCGGGTCAGGCATGAGCCAGGTGCCCTGTTCAGGCTGGCAGTTAAGTTGGCTCAAAACAAAAGGTAAAGCACATGGAGTAATGTGTCAGATCCTGTGATTTCACATGCAAAATGTACTGCTTTTGATAAAAACACTTTGTCTGTCTTCCCAATGAAAGCTAACATAAAACATGAACGAAGCATTATGCTGCCTTGTTGAAATGAAGGGCCTAAGCCCTCATTGATACTCCCGTTTTATTAGTGTCTGCTCTGCGCCAACTTTTGAGAGTTGAGAAATAAAGACGGTATCGTTAGAAATATCAAGTTCTCCTCTATTACAGTAAATCTTTAAATTAGTGGTATCAGAAAATTATTTCTGCTGTCGTGGATATGGCCAGGACAATGCTGGGGGAAAAGGCCCAAAAAAACGATACAGACAATGTCTTTATCAAACAACACGGTTTCACAATGTATCAGTGACATGGCAGGAGATATTTTGAAACAATTACTGCTTCACATACAAGCCAGTTAATTATATGCGTTACAGCTGGATGAGTCAACAGACGTGGCGGGCTTGGCACAGCTCCTGGTATATGTCCGTTACGTTTATGGGGGGTCAATTAAGGAAGACATCCTCTTCTGCAAACCACTGGAAACCAGGACAACATGAGAGGATATTTTTAAAGTACTGATCAACTTTGTGACATCAAATGGACTTTGGTGGTCGAGATGTGTTGGTATCTGTACTGATGGTGCAAAAGACATGACAGGGAGACATAGTGGAGTGGTAACGCGCATGCAAGCAGTTGCTCCCGACGCCACTTGGGTATACTGCAGCATCCACCAAGAGGCTCTTGCTCTCGGGGGAATGAATGACAGCTTGAAACACGTTTTGGACACTACAGTGAAAATGGTTAACTTTGTTAATGCAAGGCCCCTGAACTCTCGTGTATTTTCTGCACTATGCAATGATATGGGCAGCGAGCATTTAACGCTTTTACAACATATAGAAGTGCGCTGGTTACCAAGGGGCAAAGTATTGACACGTTTGTTTTTTTAATTGAGAGACAAGCTTAAAGTTTCTACTGACCATACATTTTCACTTGTCTGACCGCTTGCATGATGACGAGATTCTCACATGACTGGCCTATCTGGGTGTTGTTTTTTCTCACCTATATTCAATGTGCGGGACAAAATTGAGACTATGAATAAGTTGGAGCTCTTTTCTGTCTGCATTACCAAGGACAACACAGGTCTTTCCATCATTGTATGATTTTTTTTGTGTGCAAATGAACTCAAGCTAACGGACAACGTCAAATGTGATGTAGCGAAGCACCTGAGTGAGATGGTTGCACAATTACGCAGGAACTTTCCCGAAAACGGACGACACAAACAACTGGATTCGTTATCCCTTTCATGCCCTGCCTCCAGTCCACTTACCAATATCTGAAGAAGAGAGTCTCATCAAAATTGCAACAAGCGGTTCTGTGAAAATTGAATTTAAATCACTGCCAGATTTCTGGATATTGCTGCGCTCAGTGTTTCTTGCCTTGGCAAATCGCGCTGTTAAGACACTGATGCCCTTTGCAACCACGAACCTATGTGAGAGTTGATTCTCGGCCCTCACTAGCATGAAAACTAAATACAGATACAAACTGTGTGTGGAAAATGATTTAAGACTGAGACTCTCTCCAATACAACCCAACATTGCAGAGTTATGTGCATCCTTTCAAGCACACCCTTCTCATTAACCTGTGGTGAGTTATTCACAATTTTTGATGAACAAATAAGGTTTGATACGTAAGATGGCTAAATAAAGAGCAAAATTATTCATTATTATTTGTGCCCTGGTACTATAACAGCTCTTTGTCACTTCCCGCGAGTCAGGTGGTGACAAAAACTCACACTCATTCTTATGTTTAATAAATGTATCATATGTGTGTTGCAGGCTTAAAATGATGGCAAAAAACATTTGCGAGTGCACTGACACTGGTGCTAGAGGGGGTATGCAGCTGGAGGTTGAATGTTTGAAGGGGTACGGGACTATATAAAGTTTTGGAATCACTGCTCAACGGCATATCAAAGTTCCAGAATGAGATCTCTGCTGGTTTTAAAGTTATGGCCCATTTTATACAGATAAATTGGCATAGTAACCAATCACAGCACTCCTTTAACTTGTGTCATTGCACATCCTGCAAATCACCAGAAGAGGGCAACCATTTTGAATCCACCCATAAATTGGATCTAAAAGTGGCAGAGATCCCACTCTGGATCTTTGATATGCTCATAGAGGATATTATGATCAACAAAATATTGAAACATTAGCCAAATCAAAAAATGGTTTATTTTCAATATTCTAGTTATTTTCAAATATTAATAAATTAATAAGAAAATTGGTATTGAAATCAAAATAGTACTTGTATTACAGAGAAAGTGGTAAAGCTTCATATAACACCAATATATTTTTTTGTAGCAAACATAGATGAAACATTATGGAGTCTTAAAGAAGGCTTGGGTAAGGCCAAAATGTAAAATATTCCAACTTCAATTCATTATTTCTCAGTTATGTTTTAAGATACAAATGTCAAATATGTGTTAACAGTCCTTCCTCCAAAGGATCTTTCTATGGATAACATTTTGTGAATATCCCAAAAAATCATGGGCTTCTTTTGTTCTACTTTTGTGAGGAATGACCCCAGAGAGGAATAGGCAGTGGCTTGGTGTGTGAGTGGGAAGGTACACAGCACAGAAGGAGAAAGGGAGAAAAGGAGAGGAGACCACAAAGACAACAAGAGGACAAGGGGACATAAACGCTGAATTTAATTAACTCAATATATTGCCCAGCCCTAGCACCAAGTCAACTTAGCTGGTAAAATAAGGAAAGTTTTCATAGAGTGCATAGAGTTTCAACTGAAGAGAGACCAGACACACTGTTAAAAAGTGTCAAATACTGTATGCTTGAGAACACTTGACAAAAGCTTTCACCTGAACATACTTCACACTGTAACTTTTTTGAAATATTGTTCATTGAACTCGGTGATGTCTGCATTTTCTCCTTCTCCTTTCTCGCTGAAAGGCCTCCAAGGCTCCATGCCGCAATTACGTTACGGTGTCGGAAAAAAGCTACATATATAAGGGCATAAGAGCAGCTGCTGTGAAACGGTGCTAATTGCCGATTGATTCAAAGCAGAGGCAGTGATTTCTGCAATCCAGAGGAGCATCTGCCTCTCTCTTGCCATCATCCCACTTTCTGATTATCCATTGTTCAGGCTGTTTACTTAGCAAAAACGAGGGTTAAACATCAGGTTAAGAAAGCTAAGGGGGGCAGACACCAAATTGGGTCCCCGTTGAAAGAGGGAGTGTAAAATTAGAATGAATTAGCACAACCCAAGGCAGATGCTAGACTCCATCGAGATGGCTAAGATGCAAATGAGGAATGAAGACATGTTTAAAAGAGTGATTAAGTTGCCTCAGGTATGCAGAGACTATATGTGTCATTCTTGATCGATTGCTCATCAGTCTCCAAAGACTTGGTTTTAAGTTTAGAGAAGTTTGAATGTTTTTCAGGGAGTATAGGCAGGTAGCCTAGCGGTGGGCACTCTGTCTGTGTCCTTGAGCAAGACACTTAACCCTAATTTGCTCCAGTGGTGTCATATTACTACAGTATGTCTGACCCTGTAAAACAACACGTGACAATTTTTGAAAAAAGTTATTTGAGGGTCATAGTTTGTTGATCTGGAATAATCCAAATAAAGTATCTGTTGATAAGCAACTGGTTGCTAAGGTTACAGTTAGGGTTAGGTTTAGAATAAGGGTTAGGGTAGGGGTTAAGATTTAGATTAGGGTTGTGGTTAGTATGGAAGAGCAGTATTAAAAGATGTTGGCTGAGTTGGAATTGCTTACCTACTGTACTCTTATAAAGACAAGACCTTGGTTTCGCCTCTGATTTGTCCTTCAACCCTTTCCCACGCGCATTGCAACAACTCCCCTGTCTTACTCACCTTCTCCATTTACAGAAAAGGTGATTTCCGTCTTTGATGCTCCGAGGTGAACCTGAGAAGAGGTCCTTTTTTTCATTATGTTTGACGGCACCGTTTAAAAGGTTTTAAGGACACAATGTTTATATTTTACACGAGCAAAAATGTATGTTGTAACGAATAACCTCCTAAAGAAGCCTTAACTCAAAAGGCACATCTGGTAATGTTCTGGAAATGTACTAGAACAGGACGAGCAAATATATCATATCAGCTGCTATTTGAGGACTTCCTGTGAATTGAGTGAGAGGTGAGTGGAGTGAGAAACAACATGGCGTGAACCCTGCGTTTCCCAGTTCTCCACTCCTGAGTTCACATGTTCACCGTGCTACTCTCCGTGGGTGTCACACTTAAGCTTGGCAGTTGCTGTTTGCAATCGCCTCATCGAATTTTGCTGACAAATAATTGATTTAAGTAGTCTCTCCTCAGGCAATTTGACAACATATACGTTACACTGTTCCAGTTATTAATAATTAATAGTTTCAGGCATGGCTATGAATTTCGCCACAGGAACCTGCTGGAATTGACATTTGCAGTCGGCGTAATCCAGCATTAAGCTACTCAAGCTCCGTTCTACCTATGGAGATGTACTTTTCCAAATGTCCTCCCACTCCCACTGGCACAAAATAAAAGGGGTGCTTTAGAATTAGCTTCCTCATCACAGCAAGAAATGGCTCTCTTTAAAATGTACAATTGTTCCCTCAATGCCTTTGTCAGGGAGGAAAATAAGTAGAGAGCAATATTCATACAGTGTGGCAAGCCATGTCATGCAATGTTCTTGGAATACTCGCTACGGTCCGCTACAGCCCTGTACAACTGACATTTGGCAGAACGGTTGTGACACAGAGAGTTTTTCAGCAGATAATTACACAGGCATTTTGCTATTCGCTGTATCACGCGAATAGTAGTTGCATCACGACCGTTGTGTCAAATGTGTTCTACAATGTGTCTGGGGCCACTGTGAAAAGCGGATCATTCTTATTTGGACCTTCCTGGAAGCTGAGATATTTCCCAAGAATGTGAGCGGAGTTGTCAAGAAAGTGAAACCACAGTGCATACAACTTTACCATCTTCTGTAAAACTCTAAGTTGCACTTATTCATGTATTGTTTGCATGGGTTTGAATATAACCAAACGGATGATTATACAAGCTTCATAGAAGACTCAAGATATCCTGAAAAATCAAGCTTAGTCATTTGAACATAATGAAAAAAGTTAAGCACATTAAATACAACGCACATGGCAACTGTCTGAGTTGACTTCAGTACGTTATTCTGATGATTAAAATCTCCCCAGAACCTTTGTAACTTGTTGAAACGAGAGCCATTTAGACACTTAAAGGGATTCATTTAATCTGTCAGATACAGAGTATCAACAAATCTCTTCGCAAAAATATGATTACATTACCATTTGTTTTGTCTAAATGTGCCATCATAAAACATGCTTTATTAAGTGACATCATTTTCTACCATCATACAGAGTTCATTGTGGATGTTGGCAACCCGCTGGGAAGATTGTCTTTTCACAGTGAGGGGTTGTCTCTCTCCGCAAACTCTCGGAATTGAAACCATTCCACCTCAATTTCCTGATTCATGTTTGTTAATGGGAGGAAGGATATATCATTTCTATTCAGCTCGGTGCATTCCCTTTTTCAAAATGGTGCTTATGGATTTAGTCAGTTGTTTTTTTTAAAATGATTTGTGACGACATTAGCATCTGAAGTGTAATGTAACGTGGGCTAACAGGCAATACGAGGCACAGAAACTGATTTCTAAAGTAGGACAATGTCATTTGGGAAACAAAGTTAAAAGGTGAATATATATTTGATAGTATCTATTCGACAGCTCTGTAGCCTACTTAATGGGCTTCAACTTTACAGATAATTCAGTAGTGATGGTTATGGCAGATGAAATGCTCCGTAACAGTATTTGTTCTGGGTGGCATCTTGAAGACAGGAACAGAGCTACTATTCTTCCTGGAGTCTTTTCCGTTAAATCTATTCTACCTACTGCATGCACTTGTACCACTGGGCCTGAACATTAGCTGTTCCTCGGGTGTCCAGTAGAGGGGTTCCCCAGCCGTAGTGTAACCACACACTGCTCTAAAGAGGGTGCAGTTCTGCTTTGAATATTTTGCTTGATGGAGGGGGTGAGTCAACACTTGGAGAAGTAAGTCAACAGTATTTTTTGTTTTCTTTCTAAATCAATTTCTGTAAAACAGAAGTGCTGTTAGAGTGTATTTCTGACAACTTGAAACATAACACTTTCTAGGCTGACAATGTACAAATACAAAATACCACTTTTGGATAGGGTTACACTGCACTTTCAAAATCAGGGCCAAGAAGTAGGTTTACAGCTGTCACTTTGACAGACTGTAGGTAGACAACCCAAAACGCACCACAAAAATAACATATAGATATAAAACTGCAGATATACACTTAGACTAAATTATAACAATTATAATCAGAGAGAGGGCTCCAAAGTGTTGTTTTTAACAGTGAACTGTGTATACTTTATGCGTATAATATCATACATAGAGAGGCAACCACTTCCTTGGTTTGTCCGTGCAGTTGTTTCCTTGCAGCATGCCATGGAAACCACCCACACGCGCACAGAGTTTTGCAACTCTAAGCAAAGGGACTGACCTCAGACAAGACAACAATCCAAAAACACATATCCCTCATCAGAATTGGATGATGGCATTTCAAAATAGGGCCCATGATGTCATGTGATGGCGGTTTTAAACAAAGGGCAAATCCTGTTATGGAAGCACATATGCTACAGCTTTGTTCTCTGTCTGAAATGTACCTCCATTTTTACTTTTTTTTATTTCACAACTAAACCTGCATTCACATACTCCTGTTTGAAAAGACAGATGACAGGCATGTAAAGCACTATTGTCTACTCACACATAGTCATGATCACCTTACTATTATCTCCATAGACATAAAAGAACAATGTGGTCGAGACTAGGCACTCTACTGTGCAACCTACAGTAGTCACCGATTCATTGTTTCTTGTTCTCCGCCACTGTGCCAAAACTGTGTTCTCTGTCCAACGTGCCAAGTGTGAGGGTCTATGTGTTCTCCCATTACGCAAGTGTGTCCTCATTACTGGTAGAGGGTTCGGACAAAATGGTCTGGGCCTAATGGACCTCATATAACCAAAGTGCTACGATGTCAGCACAATCACATTTTTTTGTATAGTATAGGAGCCATTTTGTTGTGTCAGTTCTTCCCTATTTATGGGCTTTGATGTGAGAACATGGATGATTGAATGTATTGTATGCCCTACCCTTTACTAGCTGCAATGCCAGTGAGGATAAGTCATCAAGCTTTCCACCAACCACTCTCAACGTATGACATCATCGCAAATTTGGCAACTACTTCACCAAAGGTCTTTTGTGTCCAACTTGCAAATCATCTGTAATATCATTTCTCTCCTACTGTCAAAAAAAAAAGACAAACAAAATTGGGGAACACCCGATGGCCACGATGCAATGCAAGTTATAATTAACACCAAAGACAGCTGTAAAAAATGTAAGTCCTCTATTCAATCAACTGCTTATAGAGAAAAATATCACTGCAAGTCCACTCAGTATGTTTATGCCATATCTGAGGTGTTTACCTTGTTTCAACTGACAACCCCACAAACTGTTCCTTCCGTGGACATTTTTATTGGATATTGAAATGAAAGATCACCTATTGTTGAGAAAATTGCGCATTTGATTGAATTGGGGCCTCAATTTCATTCTGACAACCTCATCCTGTCTTGAATCTAAAGGTGTGTGTCAGAAGCCATGTACCACTGCATTGGCGAGCCATATATGAAGAAGACAAACATCCTGCAGAAAGCATTGAGATTGGAGCCCTGTTTTCATTACTTTGGTTTATCAGCTCAATAGTTACCGTCTCCGAGTGCTAAATGTCCTCTTGATTTGCTACCCTCATGCCTGCACCTGAAACAATTCATTAAAAATGAATGAGACAAAAGCAAAACACACCGATGTTAGAGAGAGATCAACAGCCGTGACAACTGCATTATTAATACTGAAGCCAGATACATTTTAAAATACTTGACACACAGGCCTTAGCATTTTGTTTGAAACGGTTTTGGTTGAGGATTTATTTACAATGACAACATTTGATTGTGGATTTGAATGAAGCCTTCAGTCTATTCTAACGGTGTCAATCAATTAGTTTAGCTTTTCACGATCATTTGTCACAGCTTTCAATAGGTGTTCCAGATATTCTGACCACTTGACATCAAATGAATGGGAGTGCTGGTGCATATGATTTTTAGTGTTACTTAAGGCCTAGAATTACATTAGTTATGCCTCCTGAAATTCTTGCAGGTATTATCTGAAAGTACCATATTGGAAACTTAATTTGGAATTTATCCTCCGTACAGATGTTTATATGGTTACCAAAATGTATTTTACTGGAAAGGAGTCAAATACAAGTACATTTTCAGAGAAGTAAGGGGCAATTATGGTTTTCAAATGACATAATTTCTCCAATTAGTTCATAATTTCCCTTAGGCAAAAAACTCTTATATTTAACAGTTCCACTGTGTCTAACTACATACTGTGTGTGCCATGTTGAAACCATGGTGGTTTGTATGGATTTCGGTCTGACACATAAGTGTTATTCCAGAGTCTGAGGGTATTTAAGGTTTACAGCCATTATTTCAGGGAAGATGATTCATGGAAAAGTCTGGAAAAATCCACTGTGGTTCTTGTACCATGCTTGCTTTGAAGTCCTTTTTTTCATCTCAGGATCCTGGACTTGATGTTGCTAGCAGAAAATATTTACTTTTGAAAGGGCTCCTTCTCTGCGCTATGTCTATGAACTATGACCTGTGATCATTACCTTTGAAGAGAGTGACCCCTATCACCCAGGTGGTCATTAAGAAGAAACTTGAGGACTCTAACCGAAAACAAGAATAGCTTCTGTAATGTGTATTACTGTTATTGATGAAGACAATCATGTTGGTTTCCCTTCATGTCTATTCATCAATATGTGTGTGTGAATCAGGATCCAGGAAAATAAAACGCTGTTTAACACGGGTTGTGTGATTTTGGGTTGTGTGATCTAGCGATAACATGGCTTACAATAACCTTAAACAAATGAGGCATGCTTAAGGTAGGTCCCCCAGCTGGAACTGAAAATATCTGTCAGAGTTGTGCTCTTGTTGTGGACTAGGGAAGCCTCGTGCCTCCAGAACACATTACCGCCACAGCATGAATTTGATTCCAGTCCACTGCTATTTCGCAGTCTGTACTGGTGCAGCCTAATAGTGGGTTATCTGAGGAAAGAAATCCCAGACGCAATTATTTGTCTGAATAGCAACAACGTTATATCAGATATTGCCCTTTTTACAGCACACTGCAGAATTGGCCTACCTATACCCGTACAATGCGTTTTTATGTAGCTATTATACAACGTTTATTTACCATTCGTATTTACTATATGATTTGTAGACTTCAAATTGTACAAGAAAATCTGTTAGACTATTTCCTGTTACCCTAAAACTTTCCATCTTCGGGAAAGTGGAAGAGTTAAGGAACATGTCCAAACATGTGGCGGCAGGGTAGCCTAGTGGTTAGAGCGTTGGACTAGTAACCGGAAGGTTGTGAGTTCAAACCCCCGAGCTGACAAGGTACAAATCTGTCGTTCTGCCCCTGAACAGGCAGAAAACCCACTGTTCCCAGGCCGTCATTGAAAATAAGAATTTGTTCTTAACTGACTTGCCTGGTTAAATAAAGGTAAAATAAAAAATAAAAATAAATAAAATAAATATCATTTAAGAGTTCAGTTTCTGCTTACATGGAGGTGGGTTAAGCAGATACCTTGCTGCCACAGACGATGTCACAAGGTATAAAGGTTTCAGTGCCCTGTCACCAAGATGGATTGTGTCACCTGGCACCGAGTCGACGTGAAAACAGTCACTGTCAAAACAAACCGCATTAGCTAACCTCTCAACATAACTTTCCGTAATTGCCTATTTGGTGAATTGAAGGGTCTTAGTTGGGGTTTCTATATTATGCTTGGCTTCTGTTTATTGAGACAACACTCAAACAGTTATAAGTAATGACACATCTTCATGTGAAGCGAGGCTTTTAGGCTTACGTGCCTGTGGGCTTCTATGCCTGTGATGCTCTTTTGATATACTGTTTAGAAAAAAAGTTATTCTTCATGCACATCTTAAGGTTTTTTAAGATCGAGATCCATATGGCCAACAAACGTTATATACTGTATGAGGCCTTAGTTAAAGATTTACATACATATTTGTGAACCAGGAAAAGACCCTAGGACAACGGTTTACAAATGTCCCTTCCTACAGAATGATACAGCTTGTGAGCGTTCATCCTACAAGATCCCAAGGCACAAATGTCCTTTCCCAAACTTACATGAATGAATTGCATGAGTTCCTTATACGTAGACCCAGTTCGGAATCTTAAGCACAACATACCTACTGAATTGGATTCCCGTAACAATATCATAGGAATTGCAAATTACGTATTTGTTTAATTGCAGGACGTAACATATCATATGAAATGGATGACGTAATACACAATTGGATGATGTAGAACACAACAAATGTTGGCTTGTGAGCACCACTTTCAAAACTACTGGCTGAGATTATACAAAAGTCCTAGAGCATCACTATAGCCCTTTCCTGTAGTCAAATGACCTAGTGACTTCATGGGTGGAAGATTATTTATATTTCCATAATTAACAAACATTATTTCAAAAACCCGTCGAAAATCCGGTGTTTCTCTATCAAACGGTTAGTCTTCTGTGATGTGTAAAAAGTGTAATATTGGGATGCAAACTCAAAATTGAATACATTTCAACTCTATATCTGACACGGTACAGGTGTCTTCTTTTTGTTAAGCCCATAACCATGCGTGTGAGGTGTATACTTTTGTTTCAAAGTCGATTTGTTTAAGACCTCCAAGAAACATTATTTCTGGCCCGGATTTAGCCCAGTGCAGTAAAAGGTAAACTCCTGTAGACAGCCAACCTGAGTAGAAATATCATGACACATATGTCTTTGCAACTGTATATCTGCCATTGACCAAACGATCTCTTGGTTTAGATTGACAATAACACTTTACATTAAGGTATACTGACATTGATTTTTAAAGGATAGACAACCTTTAAACCCTTTATTAAGCATCCTTTAACGTAAAGTGTTAGTCTGACTATATTATTTCAGTTTTATAAACTAATACAACCTTTATAAAGTATACCATAATTTCAAGGGTTAACAGTTTGGGGTTAACACTTTATTTCAGTAATCCTAGGATGAATATACTGTTGAACATTGCATCAGCGATTCTAGCAAAGTCCCTTGTCTCTGTTTAGTAATGAGAGAGAAGGGAGAAAAGTGAAATCAATCACTATAAAATAGGGAGCCCCACCACAGCAATGAGAATATACATTTACAACCAGATTCCCCTTCCTAAAGTCTTGAGCGTTTATAGTGTTTTTCCCTTCCTATTGGGACTTACAAGAGTGAAAGTAAGCCTTCCCTTTGCGAGCTATAAAAACTCAATAATTGCTGTGTTAATTTTGGGCAGAGCACCAAAGGATGTTCCTCCAATCTATTCAACTATCAATCTACCTATCATCTCAACATTTGGCGTCTGTGGACCATTATTAAATACGCTGCGTAATTTGTCATAATTAAAAGGAACTGTAAGTACTGTAATTAATGTCAGTTGTCGAGCACTAAAAGCCCCCTCGCAAAAGATAATGGTTCCCCACGGTTTGACCACCAAGACCAGCTGAAAATCTGAAGACTTTTGATTGCAATTACCATCTTTCAAGCACAAACAGAGCGACTGGACACCCAAGGATGTTCGTTCAAAAGAAATCTCTCACGAGAATGGCTCTCCTGATAGTGTCAGACGAGGGACTAATGAATCTCCACCTAACTGCACTCTGATTAGCCCTTTTGATATGGTCCCAAGTGCCATTAGTTTTTGATGGATGCAAAATGTCTGCCGATTGTGCACAAGTTTGTTCGGACGGACAGACAGACGTACAGACGTACGTACAGACGTACGTACAGACAGACAGAGACAGACAGACAGAGACAGACAGACAGACGTACAGACAGACAGACAGACAGACAGACAGACAGACAGACAGACAGACAGACAGACAGACAGACAGACAGATAGAGACGGACAGACCGACGTACAGACGTACAGACAGACGTACGTACAGACAGACAGACAGACACAGACAGACGTACAGACAGACGTACAGACAGACGTACAGACAGACAGACAGACGTACAGACAGACAGAGACGGACAGACAGACGTACAGACAGACAGACGGACAGACAGACGTACAGACGTACAGACAGACGTACGTACAGACGTACGTACAGACAGACAGACAGACAGACAGACGTACAGACAGACAGACAGAAAGACGTACAGACGTACAGACAGACAGAGACGGACAGACAGACGTACAGACGTACAGACAGACAGACAGACATACAGACAGACGTACAGACGTACGTACGTACAGACAGACAGACAGACAGACAGACGTACAGACGTACAGACAGACAGAGACGGACAGAAAGACGTACAGACAGACAGAGACGGACAGAAAGACGTACAGACAGACAGAGACGGACGGACAGACAGACGTACAGACAGACGTACAGACAGACGGACAGACAGACGGACAGACAGACGTACAGACCTCATGTGGACCTGTAGTAGGAGGAAGTCGTACTCGCTAAGCAGGCAGCAGACAGACAGACAGACAGAGACAGGACAGACAGACAGGACAGACATGGTCCTATACATTTTGTGAGTTGAGTCGTATTTGATTTAGAATTCGCTAACACAATGTATTTGTACCTCCCACCTCGAGAGCCTATAAAAGCGGAGTCCATATTCCACTCCCTATGCTTAGAAATGATCCACGTTTGTACTACTTCAGTTTGTCGAGAAATGTTGGATTGCACAGAGCAAGATGAATTGCAGTGTCACATACCACCGCCTCTGAGTCCCTGCCTTGTATTTATAAAGGTTTCAAAATACTTTATAGGTGGGAATAAGACTACGGAACTATAAAAATTAGCTGGTAGGATACATTTCCTACCATTTTTATTCATGGCCCAACATCCAAAGTCATGGGGCCCATGTAAACAGGAAAACGTGAAATGTTGGAATGCCGGGAATAAGTAGGGAAATCACTGTGGGAAGTCTGTTTCATGTGGAATTGTCTTCGGGCCGCGTATTTTAAGGTACATGAGGTAAAAGGGAATGCTTATTATTGCTTGTCACTCAACCCGCACATTTAGTGAGTGACATCAGCACGTTTATTTAACTCCTCTTGACCCGGCCACATGAAATGCATAAGACTAAGATTGCTGTGTGGTTATGATTAATATCCCAGGGATCAAAAAATAAATGCTGTATTATCTTCAGTTGCACAGTCAGTGACTGGAATAATATTATTAAAAGTCTGATTTCCAACCAGTCAGACCATTAATGCGATATTCAGAATCATATTGTGATTTTGGACCAGGTGTGACCACATTAAAGGGAGTTCATGCACAATGGGTTTAATTCATAATCTAGCAATGAACTATATCTAACCGACCTAGGGTTAGTTTTATCCTTGATGGGTGGCTTTTAAGTATCTCCAAGACAAAGAAGTCACTACCCAGTTATACACTGCAGCTTCTTTCCTTCATCATCTCCTATCCTTCATGATACCTTATGATTCCACTTTACATTTTGTTCAAGGTACTGTATCTTACTAGTGTATCTATACATTCTTATACTATTTACAACGGTTAGACCTGTTTGTGCCGCAGATGTGGATCTTTGAAAATCACACCTCAGCCTGGTGTCTCCACTTGCGCTGACAAATAGCTAGCTTTTTGGAGGGTGCGCCTGCTTCAGGAGGGTGGTTATGTGTGTTAGCAGGGCAGAGGTCGTGGGTTCGAGCCTTGGTAAGAGCCGTATGGTGGAGGTGGCTGAGGGGAGGACAGCTCATAATAATGACTGGAACGGCGCGAATGGAATGGCATCAAACCATGTGTTTGACGTATTTTTATCATTCCACTTATTTTGCTCCAGCCATTACCACGAGCCCGTCCTTCCTGATTTAGGTGCCATAACCCTCCTGTGGACCTGTAGTAGGAGGAAGTCGTACTCGCTAAGCAGGCAGCATGACATCCATTTGCAGTATTTACAAATTCAAGTTCTCAAATAAACTAATAGGTTTATAGGTTGCTTAGATCACCTAGTAAGTACTGCAAGTAGTTCAAACAAACAGTGCCAGCAGCCTCCCTTTGATAATATAAGGCTAGACTGTCCATGTTGTTAAGTAGTAAATCATTGGATTACCTAGTACATGATGAGGAAGAGCAACATCCCCTTTCCTCCTCCTCCATTGTGCCCATCAATGTTTATATTGCATAAAGGGACATGGAGCAGCTGTATTCCTCAGTGTGCCCCGGCTCCCACCGTAAACTACACACGTCCTCCATCATCCCCCCGCTCTTCAGGCAAAGCATGATTACCCCATTTTAAGGAAAACATTATGTGATTTTTTGCAATCCCCAGAAGACAATCCAGCCTTCACTAATGTACACAATGTAGTTATGACGGTATGGGAAAACACATGTTGAAGTGTTTCCCTTCCCACGCTAGCTAGAGTATGCGGGGACAGAGTTAACATTTGTCCTTTTGCTCTTCGTCAGCCTCCTTACAGGTGTTTTTATACGTAGGGGAATCCAAAGAGCGTGTGCACTTTTGTGTAACACTTCATCAGATACAAGCAGACACTTTGTGTGTTTTCGGTGGCGAGAGTTTGCACACACACCTACATGCATGTGCCTGCAAACACAGACAGAAACAGACGTACAGACACACAATGAATTCCTTCTGTGTCGGTGTTGAGTTAGTTGGGGGGGTGGCTATTTCTTTCCCTTAATCCCTCTCAACATGGCATTAAAGTCAAGGCAGTGACCTAACATCACAGTCTCAATGCTGCTTAATGCCATACCCCGGGGAAAGAAATAGCTCTTAAAGTGGACCAAACAGTGAGATCCTTGCAGGTACATAAAGGGATACTGCGAGATTTCAAGATTTAAGTCATTTTTCTACTTACCTGGAGTCAGATGAACTTATGGATACCATTTTTATGTCTCTGAGTGCAGTTTGGAGATAATTGAATTTAGCATAATTGTTAGCTTAGCGCAACTGATGGAAGTCTACAGGCACACTAGCCAGCTCCTCTGAAAAGGGAGCGATATAGAACTAACTACTGCAAACTACACCATACCAGAGTGTAACAAGAGCCCATTCAGAAGGTTCAGTGTCTGGTTGTTTTCTGAGAACTGAGCCTTTTGACCCCTTCTACTGGTCTCCATTCCTCAACTGTGTGATCATGGTGAGCCCCGAAGCATGTATCACTTCAAATAACAGTGAGGGTTGACATACAGACCTTCTGCATCCTTCCACTTGCTAGACATGGAGTCAATAAGAGCATGACATCATAGGGCAGGATGCCTGGTTTCCGCTATGAATTTGGCCCCCTCAACATCCACCTTCGCCGAGTCCCTCGTGCACAGACTGCAGCTGCTCCCAGCTTTATTTTTTTTATGAAACCCAGTGGTTTTCGTGCTAATGGCGACCATATGTTTTGGCAACAATAAAAGCAATAAAAGTCACAGGATGGCAGATGTATTTTCTTGTGATACCTCATCAATCATCTCCCCGGTGGAGTTTTAAGAGACTTTTTCTAATACTATGATTGCTGAAAGTGGTCCAAAATACAATACATCATGTAAATGGGCCAGTTCTATTTTTAGACCTGATTGAATACAACCACACTTATTGGATGGAAGATTGAATTATTGAAGGATAGATGCTCAATCAATGAATGCTAATCAACAAATGAGCTCCAATTAATCAAGCTAATTTGGGGTGCGAACATTAATATATAACATACACATTAGCTGTTCGAGGTGGTACGTCATTTTGAATACCATAACAACATGTCTTCGGGACAAGTATAGTAGGTCATTCCTCAATTCATTGTGGGCAATTCCAGGAATTGTGGTGAGATTCAGATTTTTCCCTTTCAATTTTTGGCAAGCAAAAACCATTGATTTCAAAACTCTATGCACAAGGACTATTTTTTAACAATTTACACTGAAAGAAGACCTGTGCTGATGCAAAGTATGGTAACAGAATTTCAGTAAAATATCCCTCAGTTTTTTGGTGACCACGTTTTCCCAATCCACTTAAATATCTGCTCTGAATTAAGATTCAGAGATGTCTGCAGAAAGAATGGGGTGACAGCTATGACATGACACTTTGACTTTGAAATCATCTATTTTGGCAATCGAACTACTGACAGTGAAGTGGATTTACTCCCAGTAACGGAATTGCAGTAACAGAATTTCATAATGGGTCCCTGATCTGTACCTCACAGAAATGTATAATGATGGTTATGAATGATATTCTCTTCATGGTGATGTATCCTAAATAGGGACACAAAGGTAGAAACATGCAATATCCTCCTATGCATATTTGGGTATTATTCTATGCACTTTTTTTTGCCTTCAAACAAGACTAAATTTGGTTGGTCCTGACTTGGTCCAAATCTGAACCAATCATAGACATGTATGTATCACAAGTTTGGAAATCAAAGTACAGCATAGTAGAGCTCAGTAGAATGCAGTACAGTAAAGTATAGTACCATAGAGTACAGTAAAGTAGAGTATAGTACAGTACACTGTACTCAACTTTAGTGTGCTCTACTGTGTACTGAACTTCACTTTACTGCACAGTGCTCTCCACACTTAAAATTGGGTCAGATTTGGTCTGGTCAGGACCAACCAAATTAAGTTTGTTTGAAGGCAAATCTATTCAAAATAATAGCGAGTGAACTAATCACGGACGCTTATGTTTGGGCCAAATCAAGGCCAGTCTGGACCAAAAATCAACATAAAGGTACCACGTTCATCTGTACAAACAATAGTATGCAAGTATAAACACCATGGGACCACGCAGCTGTCATACCGCTCAGGAAGGAGAGGCATTCTGTCTCTTAGAGATGAACGCACTTTGGTGCGAAAAGTGCAAATCCCAGAACAACAGCAAAGGACCTTGTGAAGATGCTGGAGGAAACTGGTACAAAAGTATCTATATCCACATTAAAATGAGTCCTAGATCGACATAACCTAAAAGGCCACTCAGCAAGGAAGAAGCCACTGCTCCAAAACCGCCATAAAAAAGCAAGACTGTGGTTTGCAACAGCACATGGGGACAAATATCATACTTTTTGGAGAAATGTCCCCTGGTCTGATGAAACAACAATAGAACTGTTTGGGCATAATGACCATCGTTATGTTTGGGAAAAAAAGGGTGAGGCTTGCAAGCCAAAGAACAATATCCCAACCATGAAGCACGGGGGCTGCAGCTTCATGGTGTGGGGTTGCTTTGCAGCAGGAGGGACTGGTGCACTTCACAAAATAGATGGCATCATAAGGATGGAAAATTATGTGGTGTGACAAACCTCTTCAAGATTAGGAGAATTTGTCATAAATTAAGTGGGAAACCGTCACCAAAATCCCAGAATGAGAGTTCTTTCAAACAGGACAGTACCTGTGTGTTTGTTTCTCATTCCTGGTCCACACAGGCCGCAGGCAAGGTCAAGGATAGTAGGGTTCGGTACACGAATCGGGTTCTCGGTAGGTCCAGGTCCAAACGCCAACAGGTAAGTCCAAAAAGTCCAGCTCATACATAGTAAATCAAGCTGATATATATTGTCTCTTTCTCTATGGTTCACAGATCATTCCAGCCCCGCCTCTCTCTCTTCCTGGTTTGTCTTGACCCCTTCTCTGTGGATAAGCCCCACCTTCTGAGTGTTCCCCTCGCTTCTGGGAATTGTAGTTTTGGCAGTCGGTCATTTTGTGAGCTGTAGTTCTGATCGGGGTGGCCATTTTAGTGAGAGGACAGAGCCAGTTTATTAGTTCTGCTCTCACATATCTGCCATTTATCACTTGACCCCCTTCTTTGCCATGTGGATATATTGAAGCAACATCTCAAGACATCAGTCAGGAAGTTAAAGCCTCGTCGCAAATGGGTCTTCCAAATGGAAAATAACCCCAAGCATACTTCCAAAGTTGTGGCAAAATGGCTTAAGGACAATAAAGTCATGTTATTGGAGTGGCTATCACAAAGCCCTGACCTCAATCTTGTAGAAAATGTGTGGGCAGAACTGAACAAGCGTGTGCGAGCATGGAGACCTACAAACCTTACTCAGTTACACCAGCTCTGTCAGGAGGAATGGGACAAAATTCACCCAACTTATGGTTGGAAGCTTGTGGAAGGCTACCCGAAACGCTTGATCCAAGTTAAACAATTTAAAGGTAATGCTACCAAATACCAATTGAGTGCATGTAAACTTCTGACCCACTGGGAATGTGCTGAAAGAAATAAAAGCCTGAAATATATCATTCTCTCTGCAATTATTCTAACATTTCACTTTCTTAAAATAAAGTGCTGATCCTAACTGACCAAAGACGAGGAATTTTTACAAGGATTAAATGTCAGGAATTGTGAAAAACTGAGTTTAAATGTATTTGGCTAAGGTGTATGTAAACTTCCGACTACAACTGTACCTTATGGTTCAAGAGACCGGACATTGGCGAGTAGTATAATCAGGAGTGGTGGGCGATGTGCACGTCTACGGAGCCTGACCAGGAGCCCGCTCCATCTGCCCCTTCTGCAGCACCGTTGTTTTGGGTCCGCTTCTGGGATTATGTCCATTGTCCTGGGTGGTGGTCCAAACAGAGAATCCGCTTTGGGAAAGTCGTATTCTGGTCACAATGTTGGTAAGTTGAAGTCACTCTTACTGTATATCCAATAGTTCTTCCCGGCTGTATGAAATAAGACTTAAGACCTCCTGGGGTAACAATATAAAGAAATAATACATAAAAAAAATACTGCATTGTTTCCTAAGGACTAGAAGCAAGGTGACCATCTCTGTTGGCGCCATCTTGAATGACTACCGCCCCGTAGCGCCCTGTAGCGGTAGTCCTGGACTTTCTGACGGTGGTGAATATAGGAAACAACATCTCCACTTTGCTGATCCTCAACACTGAGGTGACACAAGTGTGCGTGCTCAGCCCCCTCCTGCATTCCCTGTTCACCCATGACTGCGTGGCCATGCACACCTCCAACTCAATCATCAAGTTTGCAGACGACACAACAGTAGCGGGCTTGATAACCAACAACAACGAGACAGCCTACAGTAAGGAGGTGAGGGCACTGGGGGTGTGGTGTCAGGAAAACAACCTCTCACTCAACGTCAACGTCAACGAATAAAAGAAGTTGATCATGGATTTCAGGAAACAGCAGAGGAAGCACCCCCCTATCCACATCGAAGGGACAGCAGTTGAGAAGGTGGAAAGTTTTAAGTTCCTCGGCGTACACATCACAGAGAGACTGAAATGGTCCACCTACACAGACAGTGTGGTGAAGAAGGTGCAACAGCACCTATTCAACATCTGGAGGCTGAAGAAATTTGGCTTGCCACCTAAAACCCTGAGAAACGTTTACAGATGCACAATTGAGAGCATCCTGTCGGGCTGTATCACAGCCTGGTACTGCAACTGCACCGCCCTCAACCGCAAGGCTCTCTAGAGGTTGGTGCGGTCTGCACAATGCATCACCGGGGGCAAACTACCTGCCCCCCATGACACCTACAGCACCCGATGTCACAGGAAGGCCAAAAAGATCTACACTGAGACCCAATCACTGGCCACTTTAATAAATGGATCACTAGTCACTTTAATCAATGGCACTTTAAATAATGTCACTTTAAATTATGTTTACATATCAACCATTTCGCTACACTCACATTAACATCTCCTAACCATGTTTATGTGACCAATAAAATGTGATTTGATGATTGATTTGGTCTCTAGTTTTGTGACATTTAAAAAAAACTTTTTACTGCATTTGTAGGACACAACTGAGACATTTTTCCATTTACAATGACATAATTACTTTCCAGACGAAGTCATCTCATTATTAATGGCCACTTAGTTCAGTATATAGTAGCTTTTATTGTCCATTCAACACAAAACAAAAATAACAACTTTGCAGACAATCTCCTGTTCTAGTCATTATCTACCCATTTAATAGATAAAGAACATTAATTACACTCAACTGAATGAATTTAATTTGCCTTTTGTTGTAGAATTTGCTTGCCAAAAAGCTGTGACAAGCATTTACACTGCTTTTTGGTGTGTTTTTTCCAGCGTTGGGACAAAACAAATCCTTGAATTTTTTTCGACTGAAATGCTAGGTTTTACTGGAATGTGGTTGCTTGTATCAATTAGTGAAAGAACATTTCCTTCACCTACCTTAATAGACAGCAGTAGTATGTCTAGACCTTCAAAGATCACTATTTGAAGTGTTATATGTGCTTTTATATTCAACTCAATTTCAGTGCCCTCAATTCCCCACCAACTACAATGTGATGTTAACGACAACGGTAATTATACCGGTCAAGCTTAAAGCTGTACTGAACTAGCTCGTTGGGATGATAGCAGTATCATTATCTCAATGCAATTACTGTTTGTTGATATGCACACAACAGTGTACATTGTTTGCAGCTCTTTCACTTGAATGTAGCCATTAGGGAGCTGCTGAGGTTGTGTCTTGACACTGCTCTTTTCTCAGCATGGGGACCAGGGGAAAATAAATTGCAAGCAAGACAGCTCTGAATAAGGGAGGGAAAGGGGGATTGATAAGGAGGAGGGAGTGGGTTAAGGTGAAGTCTGAGAAGAGGCTAAGGGATGCTGACAGGACTGGCCATTAGGGTTACTGGTGCATGGGAGAGGGTCATCCCTCTAGCCGCCACTAGTGTGTGTGTGTGTGTGTGTGTGTGTGTGTGTGTGTGTGTGTGTGTGTGTGTGTGTGTGTGTGTGTGTGTGTGTGTGTGTGTGTGTGTGTGTGTGTGTGTGTGTCAAGTGAGTGGCTCATCTTGGCTTTTGAGAGGATATATCCCCTAGTTCTAGGTAGTTAAAGTACTTCTGGAAATATCCTAGTTGGGCTAAGGTGACCTTAAGTACACTGCCTTACTACCATAAATTATACAAAATAATTACACAACAATATTATATTTGAGTGGAACCTTAAGGCACTGCAATACCAGTTTCAATCTGTCAGCGCCCTTGTCTGGCTAGTGCTTAGCTAGCTAGCTAACATTAGCTATTATATTCTTGCACAGTTAATGCAATGGCTAGCTAGCTAACTAATGATTTGTTCCTAAACACTTACATGTTTTAGGTGAATACATTGCCGTCTTTTAATACCATGTCAATTTGCTAGTGTCAGTGTTCAGTAGCATGTTTGCTAGCACAACAGCTAAGGTAGAAACAATATGAGCTGACCTGACATCAAAGCCAAACTTCACTTTTGCAGATGGATACCCTTCCCCTACCCGTGGTGTTGGAAGAGGCTGTATTGGGAGGAGGATGCATCAGCACTCTGGAAAGAAGTTTGTGGTGCATTCACTCATAACACTTTTTTGGGTGATAAATTAGTGTACCGTCTTCAAGCTTGATAAGGTTATTATTCTCATAAATGTAGTCTGTACGTTAATTCTTTGTAACAATTAGATCTTTCATTGCTTTAAACTAGTAACTAGCTCATCTTGATCATGTTTTATTTATTTTGCTCCTTTGCACCCCAGTACCGCTACTTGCACACTCATCTTCTGCACATCTATCACCCCAGTGTTTAATTTGCCATACTGTAATAATTTCGCCACTATGGCCTATTTATTGCCTCACCACCCCTTATCCTACCTCATTTGCACACACTTTCTCTATTGTATTATTGACTGTATGTTTGTTTATTCCATGTGTAACTCTGTGTTGTTGTTTGTGTCACACTGTTTTGCTTTACCTTGGCCAGGTCGCATTTGTAAATGAGAACTTGTTCTCAACTAGCCTACCTGGTTAAATAAACGTGAAATAAAAAATAAATGTGTTGTTGTTCCTTCAATCTTTCTTGAAGCAATCAGTTACAAGGCAAAAATACAGATTGAGGCTTTCAATCAAAGAGAAAGATAGTGTGTACCAGTTCAAAGTTTCTTGCATGCATGTCTTTGAGATATAAGTTAACAATAATGACTTGGAGAAAAAAATAACCATATTAGGCCATGTCTACATTTTGTTGCTTTTCTTCCACCCAAGCCTTATACACCTGAGTCAAGAAGAAGAGACAACTAGTAGACAACTGTCTCTTAATGATGAAGTCCCCAGTCTAGATTGAAGATCATAATTAGTTGATTCAGTTTGAATCAATTGTGTTGAGGCTTGGCTGGAGAAAAATCTTGTATACGCTGGCTCTCTAGGAACAGTTGGCCACACATATAAAGGTTGATTTAGTAGCATTTATACAAGGCAAAAACATTGTTTCTTTGCTGAAAAATATATAGAATGCCACTTTCAGTGAGAAGCATAGCAACATCAAGGCAACTTTGTAAGAGCTGACCTTGCTTTACCAAAGCCAAACCCACGCATTAGCCACGGAGTCTACCATTTAAGATGCCAAAATAGAACATGTTTTCAGTAATTGTTTCCAATATGCTAATTTAGTTTGTTTTCTGTTTAGGACAAAAGGCAATACTTTTGAACTGGGTTTGATTTAGTTTGAATTATTTCTGTTTTGCTAATCCTCTTTTAAATTGCCATTTTGCTCAGTTGCCACTTGGCTCATACAAATTCTGTAGTTTCCCCTTTAAACATCCTAAGTTTAACATCCCCATCGTGTTCACATTTCTCTCATGTAAATGTTGTAGCTACATTAAAAGATTAAATAAACAATTTATTTGGGAAATATCCAGTCTTTGCTCTGTTCTTCATTACCATTCAGATGATTACAAGTTGTATTGGATTTATCTGTTAAGACAATGAATACATGTTGTTTAGTATATTTAGTACATTTAGTATGCTTAGGTTTCTCTGTGAGAAGCAAGTACATTTGAAGTTGTGTGAGATTTGGCTTATGTAGATACAACATTTCAATGTTGTTTAACACACAGTAATCAAAAACCTGATCTAATTTGCATATTCATACTGAGTTGGCAGCAAATTTGCAGCAAACATTAGAATGTTTTTCCACAAGTTTCCCAGAATTGTTTGCCATAAGTTCACAAGCCGCTGCAAATTTGCCGCAATAGTTTGCCACAAAACAAATTTGCATGTGAAAATATGAGCTTCCCGCAAATTTGTGTAAAATCGGCCAATGGTTTGCCACAACTGTTTGCCAGAAGCCTGTTTTTTTTCAGTAAGGGATATGACATTACCCCCATTGGACGTCTCTCCCTCAAGTCTGAAAATAATGGTTGAGTTATGATGTCTGGGAAAGTTTTTGAAAGTCAGAAGTGAAACAGCTCTATCACAAGGATTGTGATGGCTCCTGAGTGCAGGTTTGACATATTACATAGTGGGTGATTTTCTTTCTCTGGACCAGGAGACACTGTAGTAAATGGCCTGAAAAACACCCATTCATTCTCGTCTCTTCCCTCTCACAGTTTCTACTTTACAAACACACTTCTCCTATGAAGTCACGTCAAGTTCTGTGTTAAAGCCTTGCATTGTATAGCTTTAACAAGTAACTATAGCAATTATATATATATATATATATATATATATATGTCACCAACTACATTATTTAACATCACCTAGTGATAGTCGAGTGTTAGAACAAAATATCTAAAATCGGTATGTAGCTTCAGAGCTACAGTAAGAAATCATCTGAAAAGTGGAGTTTCTTTGCCACTGAGGATTTCCGGGAGCTGTCATTGCAGCAGACCCAGACAGCTCTGAATGTATCTGCAGGCTGTCAGTGGAATTACTACAGATAAGTGGAAAATCTAACAAAAGTTTGAAAGTCTGAAGTCCAAGGGAAGCTCTCTTGCTGCCTTGTGATATTAGGGGAAGAAATATATATTGTAAACTTACAGTTTAGATGACGCCTAGAGCTCTTGTATCTACACTCTGTCCAAAATGAATCTGTGCCACTGGCTCTTGGGAATTTTCCATTTATTAAAAAGTAAAATGGCAATTGTCACGATATGTCACTGGGTCCCTGTGAACAGCTAAATTGTGGCTTTTCTGTCTTAGCCTCGATCATGTTAACACCTCGAAACACTTCAGGGTTTAATGGCTACCATAAAATGGCTGCCAAGTTGAGGGTGTTGGGGACTGCCACTTCAAACGGCAAAGGAGATGTTTCAATTCAAAACATTATCACCTCTGTGTAATTTGTGGAAGCTAGTGTGCTGACAAAGGTCAAACCTCAATCCACTAAAACAACCCTGTCTCTCACTCCTCAAAGCGTGAGAGACTGTCTCTGGATATATTTTAACATCGTTTGTGGGAATCCTTAGAGGCTTGACTCATCGTCCACTTAAATAATTTGTGTAATATTTAAACTGTGTAGCTCAATGCTATGATAGCAGTCCGTCAACATCTTCTCGTAAGGAGAGTTTTGGGTATGTTTGTATAAGAAGATAATGTGAACATCTGGGCCAAGTCGCTTGGCAGTCGAATAAATACGTTTTGTGTCTGTTACCCTGTGTGCTAAATAATGTTTCAGCTAAGCTGACACTGTATGTACACAACCTGCAAAAATGTATTCTTAAACACAAAGACACGCAGCAAGTTCACATGGTTAACTTAAAGCTAGAATCCTTAGTTGCTACATCCATTATTAAACGTATAAATGAATGATATATACCCATTGATTCTTGAAGAATTTAACTTATAAATGCCTCATGAGCTTAGTTCAACTGTCGTACCGCGTCACAACCCATAATTTTACTTTATGTGTAGGCCGTCATTGTAAATAAGGATTTGTTCTTAACCGACATTCCCAGTTAAATAACGGTTAAATAAAGAAAGAAATATACCCAAAATATAAGACTGTTTAACTCCAACGTTTCTAAACATTATAAATGGAAACAAACACTGTGTAGCCACAAGACATGGTTAAAACTATCATTGTGATATATCATGCATGGTCAGTCCTTGCATCCACAGCACTATCTATGAATTTGAGAGTGGTTCAATATTACCAGGCCCATCTCTCAGCTTTTAACCAAAACAAATGCGGGGTGAATGCTTTGTAGTCGTTTCAATTAAGGACTCTATCTCACATACAAATGAACATTAATCCATTGTGCACTTTATGTGAATTATTCATTGGGTACACATTGAGTTGCGTATGACGAATGGATGTTTAGTTGTTTTTACAATATGTGCGTATATTAATCATCACCCCATTTGGTACCAATGCTATGCAGTATGACGAGTTGCATTGACAGAAGGAAATACATTCCTTTTACAATGTGATGTTCATTCAACGAGCATGAAAACATATCATCAAAAAGGACTGCTCCTCTGCAGGGCCTTCTAGATTTGTTGCCTCATTATTTTCCTGTGCCAGGTTGGGAGGTTTTATGACTTGTTATATGACTCATGTAACAAGCTTCAAAGCTCACTGAAAACGAATCGTTACAATAGTCTGAGTTAGATTAGAAATACCATCTCCAAGTGACATTGAAGATCTGACATGATTAGTTCATAATTCAGATTTCCCATAATTTATAATTGTGTACCTCTCTCATATGTTTGTGTATTTATTTTTTTAAGGGGGACTGTGCTATTGTGATAAGATTTTCATATGACAATGTCACATGCAAATTGGCATTATTTGATAGAATGTGACTGACTTGGATATCCCTACAACCACTGCCTTAACCGAGATCCACCCATAAATATGGGAAGACAGACACATTTTTGGCACCGCCCAGCATTCCAGTGAGAAATAGCTACAGGACATGTGACCCCAATATAGTAGTAGGACAACAAAAACAATATGCAACGTCTCCGTCTCGATACATTGAGATGTCATATTTTTTGTATTTCTAGAGTTGCTGTTCTGCATGCACATATTGTAGCTACATGTGTTTGCGAGTTCAACATCTGTTGTTTTAGTCACGGCACTAGTTCTTTAAACAATAGAAATGTTATTTTGGTCTGAATTGGGACTTTACTGTAATATCCAATATCTGGGTGGGATTGCTACTGTAATCTTTACAGTGTTCAATTAAGCTGACATGACATCACTTAGAATTCCTATTGTCAGCGATAATTACTATAATTACTCTACTTCCCACCACCCCATCTGATATTCCTTTTGTGTTAGTCATCCAAAAATGAAGGCCACTCCAACATTTGTGAAGAATACTTTTCAGATGAAAAAACTAGCTATTTTCCCCAAAACCCCATTTATAAAGAACATCCTGTTTTCAATAGTTTGGAGACATTCTAGTCTAATATCTTCCTGAAGCAACATGGTGGCCATCTTGTTAAGACGACACTCTTAATCCACATTATTTATCCAGCCATTCTCAAATGATGAGTTTGGAGGAGGGGGATTGCCAAAAAAATCTATAAAATCAAATCCTATTAAAGCGAAATAAACACGAAGACACTAATCCATCCCACGCATGGCTCTGCCAACTCAGAGATGTGCTCTCTTCCCCAAACATTGGCTATGCTCGTACTTAGTATTTACCAGTTGCTCCCACTCTCTTCTATCAACATAAATTAAGTCTAATTTGTGTATTTACCGCTCACAATGTGGGCTTGACGTATTATGAGACAGCTGGGAAGTTTTAATATATCATTCCTGGAGTGTTAATTTTCAATGCAGGGTATAGGAAGCACATTATAGTGAGGTTATATAGGATTTGTTGTTCTTTTTGATATTTGAAAGCACAGGCATGTATAATATTAAGATGTGTAGGCCTAACGGTCAATTATGAAGTTATTTCCAAAGTTCTATGTAAGAACAATGTTAGATCAACTTAATTTAAAGTGGAGGCTATCAAAATCAATATACAGGTCCTTCAATTGGATGGATATTCACATTTAATATTGTAGCATCTGCCATTTTCCCCTCTAGATTACAACATGTCATCCTCAGTATTTTCAAGCAGGTGTAATTGTGATCCAATCGGTCTGTTGTCATCAGTTGTCAAAATCAAGATATTCTCCTGGTTAATGAAAGTAAAAAAACTGTACACATGCACGTGCCTTTGTGTTTCTCAGTACATAGTACATAGGGCTGTTTTTATTCACGAGTCTCTCTCATGACATTGCAGTACATTTTTTTTAGTCGGGCAGCAAGTGACTGGAGATGTGGCATAGCACCCATAGAGGTCCTGTCATTGTCAGGTACAGCCTCAGCCAGATATAAGCAGGTGCCATGTGATTGAGGAGGCAATGAGGGCGGGACATCATTGAACAAAAACTGCATACCCATTTGAGAATGGACAGGTGTCCTTAACTATACTGAACAAAATATGGATTTCACATGACTGGGCAGGGGCACAACCATGGGTGGGCCTGGGAGGGCATAGGCCTACCCACTTGGGAGCCAGGCCCCCACTGGGGAACCAGTCCCGGCCATGAGGCCCAGCCATACGTTTTTCCCCACGAAAGGGCTTTATTACGGACAGAAATACTCCTCAGTTTCATTAGCTGTCCAGGTGGCTGGTCTCAGACAAACCCGCAGGTGAAGAAGCCGGATGTAGAGGTCCTGGGCTGAAATTGATACACGTGGTCTGCGGTTGTGAGGCCGGTTGGACGTACTGCCATATTCTCTAAAACAACGTTAGAGGTGGCTTATGGTAGATTAACATAAAATTCTCTGACAACAGCTCTGCTGGACATTCCTGATGCCAGTTGCACGCTCCCTCAAAACTTGAGACATTGTGTTGCGTAACAGAAAATTACATTTTAGAGTGGCCTTTTATTGTGTGACAAAATTCTGCACATTTTAGAGTCGCCTTTTAAGTGCACCTGTGTAATGATCGTGTTTAATCAGCTTCTTGATATGCCACACCTCAGGTGGTAGGATTATCTTGGCAAAGAAGAAATGCTCACTAACACATTACTGCACAAAAATTCAGAGAAATTATATTTTTGTGTGTATGGAACATTTCTTTGATCTTTTATTTTGTCTCATTTTTCATGAGCTGAAATAAAAGATCAAACACTTTACGTGTTGCGTTTATATTTTTGTTCAGTTATAAATAGTGGATGGTGATAGTAACAGGTAGAGTTTATAGTGCCAAACTTCCTCTCTTAGTAGGCAGGGCAAACCCGTTTTGGTGATTTCTAGTATATCATACAAATAAATCAATCACAGAAAATTTTTGGACTCATTCAGTATTTTTTAAGTACAATATCATTGGAAGTTCATACTGAAAGTTCAATTTATATTCCTAAAACTTAAGTTGATAATTATGCTGTCGCTGTTTCCTGTTGACCCAAGTAGCCCAATGTCAAAACACAGTTTTAAAGTGTCCAAATCAATAACCAATTTTCAGAAATAGTTTGTGATATTGAAAAATTAACATAAAATGTACTATCTACACATAACATAATTTTGCACGCCCAATTTTTCAGTTTTTGATTTGTTAAAAAAGTTTGAAATATCCAATAAATGTCGTTCCACTTCATGATTGTGTCCCACTTGTTGTTGATTCTTCACAAAAAATCAAATTTTATATCTTTATGTTTGAAGCCTGAAATGTGGCAAAAGGTCGCAAAGTTCAAGGGGGCCGAATACTTTCGCAAGGCACTGTATATCCACACCTGTTCTGAAAGGCCCCAGAGTCTGCAACACCACTAAGCAAGGGGCACCACCAAGCATGCAGCACCATGAAGACCAAGAAGCTCTCCAAAACAGGTCAGGGACAAAGTTGTGGAGAAGTACAGATCAGGGTTGGGTTATACAAAATATAAAAAACTTTGAACAGCCCATGGAGCACCATTAAATCCGTCATTAAAAAATGGAAAGACTATAGCACCACAACAAACCTGCCAAGAGAGGGCCACCCACCAAAACTCATGGACCAGGCAAGGAGGGAATTAATCAGTGAGGCAACAAAGAGACCAAAGATAACCCTGAAGGAGCTCCAAAGCTCCACAGCGGAGATTGGAGTATCCGTCCATAGGACCACTTTAAGCCGTACACTCCACAGAGCTGGGCTTTACAGAAGAGTGGCCAGAAAAAGCCATTGCTTGAAGAAAAAAGAAGCAGACATGTTTGGTGTTCGCCAAAAGGCATGTGGGAGACTCCCCAAACATATGGAAGAAGGTACTATGGTCAGATGAGACTAAAACTGACCTATTCGGCCATCAACGAAAATGCTATGTCTGGCGCAAACCCAACACCTCTCATCACCATCCCTACAGTGAAGCATGGTGGTGGCAGCATCATGCTATGGGGATGTTTTTCATCAGCAGGGACTGGGAAACTGGTCAGAATTGAAGGAGGGATGGATAGCGCTAAATACAGGGAAATTCTTGAGGGACACCTGTTTCAGCCTTCCAGAGATTTGAGACTGGGACGGAGGTTCACCTTCCAGCAGGACAATGACCCAAAGCACACTGCTAAAGCAACACTCGAGCAGTTTAAGGGGCAACAATAAATGTATTGGAAGGGCCTAGTCAAAGCCCAGACCTCAATCAAATTGAGGTAGTAGTGTATAAGGTAGTAGTTTTGGAATTGTTAGTTAGATTACTTGTTGGTTATTACTGCATTGTCGGAACTAGAAGCACAAGCATTTCGCTACACTCACATTAACATCTGCTAACCATGTGTATGTCACAAATAACATTTGATTTGATTTGAATCTGTGGTATGACTTAAAGATAGCTGTACACTAGCGAAACCCATCCAACTTGAATTAGCTGGAGTAGTTTTGCCTTGAAGAATGGGCAAAAATCCCAATGGCTAGATGTGCCAAGCTTATAAAGACATACCCCAAGAGACTTGCAGCTGTAATTAATGCAAAAGCTGGCTCTACAAAGTATTGGGGGGAGGGGGGGGGGTGAATAGTTTTTTTTGTGTCTAATTTCTTGTTTATTTTCACCCCCCCAAAATATTTTGTATCTTCAGCTTGGATACAAAGCCCCAAAAAACTATTTTAATTCCAGGTTGTAAGGAAACAAAATAGGAAAAATGCAAAGGGGGTGAATACTTTTGCAAGCCACTGTATATACAGTGGGGGGTACTGGTACAGAGTCAATCTGCAGGGGCACCGGTATCGAGGTAATTGAGGCATTGTGTACATGTAGGTAGAGATATTAAAGTGACTACACAGAAATAATAATATTAAAGTGACTATGCAGAGATAATAAAAGATAATAGTAGTAGTAGTAGTAGTAGTAGTAGCATAGAAGGGGGAGGCAATGCAAAAAGTCTGGGTAGCCATTTGATTAGCTGTTCAGGAGTCTTGTGGCTTGGGGGTAGAAGCTGTTTAGATGTCTCTTGGACCTAGACTTGGCGCTCCGGTACCAGAGAGAACAGTCAATGACTAGGGTGGCTGGAGTCTTTGACAATGTTTAGGGCCTTCCTCTGACACCACCTGGTATAGAGGTCCTGGATGGAAGGGTACGCTATACCTATGACTTTAACAATCAAATTTCCAGGGTAAGAGGTTACAAAACCCATCTATGGATTATATGTCTATGGCTACAACCCAACAATCTGTAGCCTATATTTGGCCTGCATGCTGCCCAAACTGCTGCCTTTCCTACTGTAGGCATACCAGTAACTGCCAAAATAAAGGAAACACTTGAGTAAACAAGGGATTTTAAGTACGTGTTATGGTGTGGGGTGCATTTTCATGGCATGCTTTGGGGACACTTGCCGATACCTGTATTTGCTTGTGGTAACTTAATCAACAGTTATTTTTTATAAACTATAGATCCTCTGTGCCTAAATTATTCTCTCTGGTGTATTTTGAACATTGAGACCGGGCTCCTGTGGTTGGTTGGATAAAAAATTATAATTGCCTCCTAAGCCCCCTACAGGCTTGGGCCAAGCCCCTGACTCACGCAATTGACCAGTCACCTGTATTTATTATGCAGTTACCCAATCAAGGCAGGGCCACCCAGTTACCCACGTGGGCCTACCTTCTCTCCTCCTCCCATCTGATGATTAGCAGACTATCTATACTCATTGTGAGTCTTCCTGTGGTTAGGGGTTGCAGTGAAAAAATATAAAATATATTCTACATATATATCTATATATAATAAACACAGTATATATTTCCTGAATGTTACTGCCTCTTGGGCCCCCACGGGCCTGGGCCCAGGGGCTTCAGCCCCGGTAAGCCCCTGCATTAAACCGGCCCTGGGTTTTGGGCCAGCAACTTTTATATAGAGACCCTCAGAATAAAAAAATTATAGCTGCATTCTAAATTTTGCGGCTATCATATTCTGTGACAACCTACCCTGCAAAGGAAAATTATCAGTCAAGCCATCTGCGCTGTAGAATTAACATGCGTGCATGCACTGCACATCATGGTATCACTCGGAATATGCTTGACAGGGAGATATGCTCCTATCTCTGAACCTCTACTAAACAGATTTAGTGTCACCAGTGAATTGTGTGATGATGATGTGATATGCTTATACCCAGTAACTTCATTCAAAAAGTGAGTAAAATTGTATTGACTTTATTCACACTCTTTTTTCGGTTCGGTAGCAACACACACCTTACGCGGAAGCACATGCCTACCAGGTAGTTAGGTTTGACCCTCTTTAGTGTTTGAGATTCCACATAACTATGATTTCATTTGGACGTCATGAAATAAGTCAGAAACGCAGTCTTGCAACAAAGAAACATCTAAGCACTATAGCACTATATAAAGGCACATATTTGATTAAAATCCTATTCTGATTAATAAAGCCATGATTGCATTTTTATAACCTATTGTCAAGTATGATAATGTGTAACATTTGAAATGCATAGCTTATTAAAGAATATTGCCAATACAAGTAATTACTGGGTTAGTTTAATCTCATACTCCATAATACAGTGCCTTCAGAAAGTATTCATACCCCTTGATTTATTTCACATTTTGTTGTGTTACAACCTGAATTCAAAATGGGTTGTTTGTGTATTTCAGGAAATGGCTTCCTGGATTCCCCCCAAGCAGCTGATTGGTCAGCTCCAGCAGATTGGACTTCTGATCCCGCCCTCTCATTAGGGGTACAGCTGTCGGCAATTACAAACTCCTTCTGTAGCTGGATAAAAGCCAAACCATCTCAATTGTGTTGAGGTGGGGGGATTGTTGAGACCAGGTCATCTGATGCATCTCATAACCATATAAAGGATCATATCACTTTCACCCTGTCACTTTAGACCCACTTAAAGTTGCTTACCACCCCAGTAGGTCCACAGACGATTCAATCGCCATTACACTGCACATTGCCCTATCACATCTGGACAAGAGGAATACCTATGTAAGAATGCTGCTCATTGACTACAGCTCAGCATTCAACACCATAGTACCCTCCAAACTCATCATTAAGCTTTCGGGTCTCGACCCTGCCCTGTGCAAATAGGTCCTGGACTTCCTGACGGGCTGCCCCCAGGTGGTGAAGGTAGGAAACAACATCTTCACTCCGCTGATCCTCAACACTGGGTCCCCACAATGGTGCGTTCTCACCCCCCCTCCTGTACTCCCTGTTCACCCATGATTGCGTTGTCATGCACGCCTCCCACTCAATCATCAAGTTTGCAGACAACACTACAGTGGTAGGCTTGATTACCAACAATGACGAGACAGCCTACAGGGAGGAGGTGAGGGCCCTCAGAGTGTTGTGCCAGGAAATTAACCTCACACTCAATGTTAACAAAACAAAAGAGACGATCGTTGACTTCAGAAAACAGCAAAGGGAGCATCCCCCTTTCCACATCAACAGGACAGCAGTGGAGAAGGAGGAACGCTTCAAGTTCCTCTGTGTTCATATCACCGACAAACTGAAATGGTCCACGCACACAGACAGTGTGATGAAGAAGGGGCAACAGCACCTCTTCAATCTCAGGAAGCTGAAAAAATGTGGCTTGTCATTGAAAACCCTCACTAACTTTTACAGGTGCACAATCGAGAGCATCCTGTCGGGCTGTATCACCGCCTGGTACGGAAACTGCACCGCCCACAACCGCAGGGCTCTCCAGATGGTGGTGCGGTCTGCACAACGCATCACCGGGGGCAAACTACTTGCTCTCCAGGACACCTACAACGCCCGATGTCACAGGAAGGCAAAAAACATCATTAAGGAGAATAACCACCTGAGCCAATGCCTGTTCACCCAGCTTCCATCCAGAAGGCAAGGTCAGTACAGGTGCATCAAAGCTGGGACAGAGAGATTGAAAAACAGCTTCTATCTCAAGGCCATCAGATTGTTAAACAGCCACCACTAACAGAGAGAGGCTGCTGCCTACCAACAGACTTGATATCATTGGCCACTTTAATAGATGGAACACTAGTCACTTGAATAATGCCACTTTAAGAATGTTTACATATCTCACATTAATCATCTCATATGTATATAATGGATACTGTATCCTACACTATCTATCCTATACTATCTATAGCGTCTTAGCCGCTCTGTCACTGCTCAGCCACATATTTTAGACTTCCCTTTCCTTTAGTAGATTGTGTGTATCAGGTTTTGTTGTGGATTTTGTTAGATATTAGATTTTGATGTGGAATTGTTAGATATTACCTGTTAGATACTGCTGCACTGTCAGATCTAGAAGCATAAGCATTTCGCTACACTCGCAATAACATCTGCTCACCATGTGTATGTGACGATTAAAGTTTGATTTGATAATCATCCTGCTCACCGCAAAAACGGGTCTTCTCTGGGCTCCAACATTTTGAGAGCATAAACAGAGCACAAACAATCCAGAAATCTTCTTTCATAATCTCTTGCTACTTCCTTTCTACCTCGACAAAGCACCTTCCCTGTGCTCTCACCTCGTCCCCCAGAAAATATGTTTTATATTTGGGATTCTTCAAAGTAGCCACCGTTTGCCTTGATGACAGTTTTGTACACGCTTGGCATTCTCTCAACCAGCTTCATGAGGAATGCTTTTCAAACGTTCTTGAAAGAGTTCCCACATATGCTGAGCACTTGTTGGCTGCTTTTCCTTCACTCTGCAGTCCAACTCATCCCAAACCATCTCAATTCTGTCGAGGTTTGGTGATTGTGGTGACCAGGTCATCTGATGCAGCACTCCATCACTCTCCTTCTTGGTCAAATAGCCCTTCCACAGCCTGGTGGTTTATTTTGGTTCATTGTCCTGTTGAAAAACAAATGATAGTCCAACTAAGCGCAAACCAGATGGGATTGCATATCGCTGCAAAATTCTGTTGTAGCCATGCTGGTTAAGTGTGCCTTGAATTCTAAATAAATCACTGATAGTGTCACCAGCAAAGCATCCCCACACCATCAGACCTCCTCCTCCATGCTTCACAGTGGGAACCACACATTCTGAGATAATCCGTTCACCTACTCTGCGTCTCACAAAGATGCAGAGTTGGAACTGAAAATCTCAGATTTGGACTCATCAGACCAATGGAGAGATTTCCACAGGTCTAATGTCCATTACTCTTGTTTCTTGGCCCAAGCAAGTCTCTTCTTCTTATTGGTTTCCTTCAGTGGTTTCCTTGCAGCAATTCGACCATGAAGGCCTGATTGACACAGTTTCCTCTGAACAATTGATGTTGAGATGTGTCTGTTACTTGAACTCTGTGAAAAGAAATTGGGGGCTGCAATCTGAGGTGCAGTTAACTCTAATTAACTTATCCTCTGCAGCAGAGGAAACTCTGGGTCTTCCTTTCCTGTGGCGGTCCTCATGAGTGCTAGTTTCGTCATAGCGCTTGATGGTTTTTGTGACTGTTAAATACTGGAGGCTGAGACAGGAGGGGTCAGGAGACACTGTGGCCCCATCCGATGATACCCCCGGACAGGGCCAAACAGGCAGGATATAACACCACCCACTTTGCCAAAGCACAGCCCCCACACCACTTGAGGAATATCTTCAACCACCAACTTACCATCCTGAGACAAGGCCGAGTATAGCCCACAAAGATCTCCGCCACGGCACAACCCAAGTGGGGGCGCCAACCCAGACAGGAAGATCACGTCAGTGACTCAACCCACTCAAGTGACGCACCCCTCCTAGGGACGGCATGGAAGAGCACCAGTAAGCCAGTGACTCAGCCCCTGTAATAGGGTTAGAGGTAGAGAATCCCAGTGGAGAGAGAGGAACCGGCCAGGCAGAGACAGCAAGGGCGGTTCGTTGCTCCAGAGCCTTTCCATTCACCTTCACACTCCTGGGGCAGACTACACTCAATCATATTGTACTCTTAATGCATCACTTAACCAACATTTACACAGAGCCTTCATCTGCGTTCGTTGATGAAGAATGTTGTCAACATTTTTTATAAAATATTGAAGAATGGTAGACGATTGGACTGTATTGGTAGTTGACACATTTTTTCATATTCCAGCTATCATCCTATTCTCTTGCCGTATAGCCATTTAATACATTTTCTCATGGCGCATTCATGAATCTCTCTATAGATGCATTGTAATGCTGGTCATGAGACGTAGTGTCACACAATTAGACTTTCTATTGTGCAGTACACGGCTTCACACAATAGCTCCCCATGACACACAAATTAAATCTGTCTAGGTGCTAGCATTTGTCCACTTAATTGAATCTGAAGAGCCTGCCACATGGAGTTGGTAAAAAGGGACTGCTTCAATGTTAAGTATAATCACCATTTTCTCCCAGAATACTCATTCTTTGTGGCATTGTTATGACGGGCGATTTCACCTCTGGCCAGATGCTATTGTATCTTTAATGTCTGACTTCTGTATGTCGTGCGCAGAGGGCAAGTTGCAGCCAACTTGCAATGAACCCTTGTTTTCATTAACCTCGGGCAGTGAGTGTTGTGCATTTGCCACTTTGAATTTAAGAGATAAAAAGCTTTATACTCCTCCTCCTCCTCCCCCAGTGAACATTTAAATATTTGTGTTGAATGAAACTATATATTAGAGTATACATAATGATAATATACACCAACATATATTTCTTCCAAATAGGGATTATCTGGTCTAAAATTGAAATTAAATGAGGAAGTATAGCTGGATTAAAACAAGCAGCAGTGAGGAGAGCTTTTGCTCACCTTGCAAGTTTGGTTTAGTCTTTTGAGAAACCTGGCTCAAACTACTGCTTGAGGGGCACTTAAAGGGGAGGTTCTGTATTTTGAAACTTGATTTTAGTTGGTTCCTCACGCTGAGATTAGTATAGGGGCGGCAGGGTAGGCTAGTGGTTAGAGCATTTGGACTAGTAACCTGAAGGTTGCAAGTTCAAACCCCCGAGCTGACAAGGTACAAATCTGTCGTTCTGTCACTGTTCCTAGGCCGTCATTGTAAATAAGAATTTGTTCTTAACTGACTTGCCTAGTAAAATAAAAAATAGAGGCCTGGGGGGAAGTATACCATGGTTTGCATTTCTTTAACTCGGTCACAACAAACTTCAGCTACTTTCAGGGTGAAGAACCATCTAATATGAAGTTCTAACATACTGATCTTCCTCTTTAAGCAAACGGTTTGAAGTTACTGAAGCCATATAAGTCCTGCTCATAATTCTTATGATGAATTGGTCTATAGGAAGAGGAACGATCATTGAGTTCAGACCTGTCTCCTCTCTGAATAGTAGCACTTTACCACAACTGTTAGCACATTAGTGTCAACCGTCTCCCATGGAACCCACTACATGTCCGTGCATAAGCAATGTTTTATTGCCAAAATAATTCCTCAAGACAAGCCCGTTAGATAAATATCCCTCCCACAGATATTGCTTGACCAGTACACATTTGATTTCCGCTTGGCATTGAAACATACGTTTAAGATCCTGCTAGTTTAGTGCAAGGACAGAAAAGCTTAGTTTGGGGAATTTGAGCATTTACGTGATTTTCAGGTTTATAATAGAGGCAAAACAAGGTCACTGTATTTCAGATTTAGGGTTACATTGTTAATATGTTTATCAAGGTAATAATGTTTTACAAAGGGAAACTTCCTATGTGTAATATCATAGGCCTACACTTCATTTCCACATGACATAATTGATAAACATCATACTATAAGCCACACCCATCACACAAGGTAAGGTAAACACATTATTTTGACGCTGTGGTTGATTTCCCTGTGAAACAAGCTTAAGTCTAATTGAGATGAAGACAATTAGTTCAAAGACGCACCTTAGAGCCCCCAAAGTTTGTTTTTCAGCTATTGCTAATTCAAATACGGAGCTAATTTATGGAGTAGCAGTGTATGGAGTTATAGATGTGAAGCTAGAAGCAACGCTCTCTCAGGGGGACTGATTTATCTCACGTTATCACAGGAAGTCAAGGTCTGCACCTTCAACAGGAGAGCCAATTATTCAAGTTCAAGCTAAACACTTTTGACTAAGTTGGACCTCTGGGATTTCTCAAGACAGTAATAACAAATAATTGGTTGTATTACCACAGATTTCCCACAAAGTTGGCACTACTCATTTGATACGCTCTTGCTGGGATGGAATTTCAGTCTATTAAAATCTCTTTTTAAATGTGAATTGCGGTAGTTTATTCTCATAATCACCCATTGGTTGTGTTTCCCATAAAGCTTGTAATTGTGTTAGACTAGTTATTAATGTATGGAAAGTAAACAATCATGCCATATTGTTTGCAGTAAAGTCTGGATTAAGAAGAGGGAGATAAAGCTGGCAGTTGAAGAAAACTGAAGGATATGGTGGTATGTTTCAAGTTTGTTAAACAAAATCTCTAAATCTCAGAGACATCTTCACCTTCCTAGAGTAGCTCCAAATGAGCCAGTAACAGTTCCAATAAATAATAAATAAGTTCCAATAAATTCCAATAAATAAGTAACAGTTCCATAGCAATTGACTTCAGACAATTTCCAAGACAAAACTATCAATATGACAACTGCACTCTGAATACAACTATACACTATAATTATGTAGTTGTATTTCTCAGAAAGCTTTCTTAGAAACACAACCCTTTTAGCATTCCAAATTGAGTTTTTTTTACCATGTTTTTTATTGGAGATGGCAGTGGAGCAGAGTGAGACCTGCTTAAGGTAGTCATTTTGAGCCATGCCTCGGGAGCAAACAGTTCTGCATTGAACAGATGTATACTTAGCTAGCAAGGAAATTGTACTTTTCTCATTGAGCGGGCCCAACTTGGCGGCTGTGATGGTTGAACCTTTTTCATTTCAGATTGAGCCTGTGTTAATTCACGGCTCAATCTGCACTCTCCCACCGATGCATTTCATTTTAGGCAAAGAGAGAGGGGAAGAACTAGCTATGACGACCTATGGTGAATGTGTTTGGCTGTGTGTAATAACAGTCATCAACATTCACCAAAGCTCTCAGAGGTTTGGACGTACGGTAATCTCTATTAATCAAGCTTTATACAACTGCTGTTCCAATAATACAACTGGATATTAAATGTGAATTCTTAAAGTAAATGGCCATAATGGCATTAAGTAATTACCTAACCTGCAGCTTCCACCTTGCTGTCCCGGCCTGCTTCCCAAATGGCACCCTATTCCCTAGATAGCTCACTACTTTTGACCGGAGGCCAAAAATAGTGCACTGTATAGGGAATAGGAGGGTCTTTGGAATGGAACACCGGCATAATAAATATAATGACTGTTGGGGTTATACAATTGGCATCCCTATAATGTGCGAGCAGGATAGTAGCCTATGCCCCCCGCCACCCCAGGAAACATAAAGCTGGATGCTGCAGCCAAATATCTCATCATAGCCAAGATGAGCCAGGCATGGTGTTATACCCAGACATTAACCCAGGCACGTCTACAATTTTCTCAGGCTGACACTTTAATTAAGCTAATCCTGCCTGCATGCAAAATCTCGCTTTCTCCCTCCTCCTCCTCCCTCTGGTACGAGGTGTGTGGGAGACACGCCATATTCCTGTGCTCTGCCCAATACCCATGCTCTGCATCACAAACAGAGAGTCTTTTTACTGGTGTAAAAGGGGGGAGAACACATAGCCATCCCTTATGCCCCCAACCTGAGAGAGAGACTGGGAGAGTGAAAGATAGGGGGAGTGAGAGAGACAGAGGGATTGAGACGGAGGGAGTGAGAAGGACAGAGAGAGAGATTGAGAGGGAGAACAAAAAGTTTGACGACGACACTGCACTGTTCCTTGTGGTGTCTATCCACACATATTCCCATCATTCCCACATTGGGAGAGGGACACAAAAGTGCCACGGGGAACGCTACTGTTCTACTAAACAACTCAATCGTGTTCCTAAGGCGACGGCCGTTCGCTTGGTAGGCTGTCCTAACTGTTCCGATGGCTAATAGATGTCGTAATGCATTCCAGTGTTCCCTACCGCCAAGCTAGCCTCTACATTCCAAGTGGAAAAGTTGGAGCCAATCGCTCTTAAACGATCGCTTTCCCACCTTAATGGTAATGTCTTAGGCGATGGATTTTATTCCGTTCCCTCGGCCATGATTTTTATTGATTAGGCCGATAATTGCAACTACACCGATTGCGCTTGACATTGTCCAACAGTCTGAGAAAAATGTATTTTTTTAATATCAAGAACAGTGTTCATCAGGTGGTATTGTGTTGATGAATGTCATCAATAGCTATGATACATTTATTTTATTTCACCTTTATTTAACCAGGTAGGCTAGTTGAGAACACCTTTATTTAACCAGGTAGGCTAGTTGAGAACAAGTTCTCATTTGCAAATGCGACCTGGCCAAGATAAAGCATAGCAATTCGACACATACAACAACACAGAGTTACACATGGAATAAACAAAACATAGTCAATAATACAGTAGAACAAAATAAAACAAGAAGTCTATATGCAGTGAGTGCAAATGAGGTAAGATAAGGGAGTTAAGGCAATAAATAAGCCATGGTGGCAAAGTAATTACAATATAGCAATTAAACACTGGAATGGTAGATGTGCAGAAAATGAATGTGCAAGTAGAGATACTGGGGTGCAAAGGAGCAAGATAAATAAATACAGTATGGGGAAGAGGTAGGTAGATAGATAGATGGGCTGTTTACAGACTGGCAATGTACAGGTGCAGTGATCTGTGAGCTGCTCTGACAGCTGGTACTTAAAGCTAGTGAGGGAGATATGAGTCTCCAGCTTCAGAGATTTTTGCAGTTCGTTCCTGTCACGCCCTGACCTTAGAGAGCCTTTAAATGTCTCTATTCTGGTTTGGTCAGGGTGTGATTTGGGTGGGCATTCTATGTTTTGATTTCCATGTTTCTTTATTTCTATGTTTTGGACGGGTATGGTTCTCAATCAGGGACAGCTGTCTATTGTTGTCTCTGATTGGGAATCATACTTAGGTAGCCCTTTTGCCCTCATTCAGCATGGGTAGTTGACTTTGTTAGTGGCACTATAGCACACTTAAGCTTCACAGTCGTTTTATATGGTTTATTGTTTTGTTGGCGACATTAGAAATAAAGTCATGTATGCTCACCACGCTGCACTTTGGTCCACTTCTTACGACGCCCGTGACAGTTCCAGTCATTGGTAGCAGAGAATTGGAAGGAATTGGCTTTGGGGGTGACCAGTGGGGAGAACAAGTATTTGATACACTGCCGATTTTGCAGGTTTCCCTACTTACAAAGCATGTAGAGGTCTGTAATTTTTATCATAGGTACACTTCAGCTGTGAGAGATGGAATCTAAAACAAAATCACATTGTATGATTTTTAAGTAATTCATTTGCATTTTATTGCATGACATAAGTATTTGATACATCAGAAAAGCAGAACTTAATATTTGGTACATAAACCTTTGTTTGCAATTACAGAGATCATACGTTTCCTGTAGTTCTTGACCAGGTTTGCAAACACTGCAGCAGGGATTTTGGCCCACTCCTTCATACAGACCTTCTCCAGATCCTTCAGGTTTCGGGGCTGTCGCTGGGCAATGCGGACTTTCAGCTCCCTCCAAAGATTTTCTATTGGGTTCAGGTCCGGAGACTGGCTAGGCCACTCCAGCACCTTGAGATTCTTCTTACGGAGCCACTCCTTAGTTGCCCTGGCTGTGTGTTTTGGGTCGTTGTCATGCTGGAAGACCCAGCCACGACCCATCTTCAATGCTCTTACTGAGGGAAAGAGGTTGTTTGCCAAGATCTCGCGATACATGGCCCCATCCATCCTCCCCTCAATACGGTGCAGTCGTCCTGTCCCCTTTGAAGAAAAGCATCCCCAAAGAATGATGTTTCCACCTCCATGCTTCACGGTTGGGATGGTGTTCTTGGAGTTGTACTCATCCTTCTTCTTCCTCCAAACACAGCGAGTGGAGTTTAGACCAAAAAGCTATATTTTTGTCTCATCAGACCACATGACCTTCTCCCATTCCTCCTCTGGATCATCCGGATGGTCATTGGCAAACTTCAGATGGGCCTGGACATGCGCTGGCTTGAGCAGGGGGACATTGCCTGCACTGCAGGATTTTAATCAATGACGGCGTAGTGTGTTACTAATGGTTTTCTTTGAGACTGTGGTCCCAGCTCTCTTCAGGTCATTGACCAGGTCCTGCCGTGTAGTTCTGGGCTGATTCCTCACCTTCCTCATGATCATTGATGCCCCACGAGGTGAGATCTTACATGCAGCCCCAGACCGAGGGTGATTGACCGTCATCTTGAACTTCTTCCATTTTCTAATAATTGCGCCAACAGTTGTTGCCTTCTCACCAAGCTGCTTTCCTATTGTCCTGTAGCCCATCCCAGCCTTGTGCAGGTCTACAATTTAACGCTGATGTCCTTACACATCTCTCTGGTCTTGGCCATTGTGGAGAGGTTGGAGTCTGTTTGATTGAGTGTGTGGACAGGTGTCTTTTATACAGGTAACGAGTTCAAACAGGTGCAGTTAATACAGGTAATGAGTGGAGAACAGGAAGGCTTCTTAAAGAAAAACTAACAGGTCTGTGAGAGCCGGAATTCTTACTGGTTGGTAGGTGATCAAATACTTATGTCATGCAATAAAATGCAAATTAATTACTTAAAAATCATACAATGTGATTTTCTGGAATTTTGTTTTAGATTCCGTCTCTCACAGTTGAAGTGTACCTATGATAAAAATGACAGACCTCCACATTTTTGTAAGTAGGAAAACCTGCAAAACCGGCAGTGTATCAAATACTTGTTCTCCCCACTGTACCTGCTGGAGCGCGTGCTACGAGTGGGTGTTGCTATGGTGACCAGTGAGCTGAGATAAGGCGGGGCTTTACTTAGCAGAGTCTTGTAGATGACCTGGAGCCAGTGGGTTTGGCAACGACTATGAAGCGAAGGCCAACCAACGAGAGCGTACAGGTCGCAATGGTGGGTAGTGTATGGGGCTTTGGTGACAAAACGGATGACACTGTGATAGACTGCATCCAGTTTGTTGAGTAGAGTGTTGGAGGCTATTTTATAAATGACATCACCGAAGTCGAGGATCGGTAGGATGGTCAGTTTTACGAGGGTATTTTTGGCAGCATAAGTGAAGGATGATTTGTTGCAATGTAGGGAGCCGATTCTAGATTTCATTTTGGATTGGAGATGCTTAATGTGAGTCTGGAAGGAGAGTTTACAGTCTAACCAGACACCTAGGTATTTGTAGTTGTCCACGTATTCTAAGTCAGAACCGTCCAGAGTAGTGATGCTGGACGGGCGAGCAGGTGCGGGCAGTGATCGGTTGAATAGCATGCATTTAGTTTTACTTGCATTTAAGAGCAGTTGGAGGCCACAGAAGGAGAGTTGTATGGCATTGAAGCTCATCTGGAGGTTAGTTAACAGAGTGTCCAAAGAGGGGCAAAAAGTATACAGAATGGTGTCGTCTGCGTAGAAGTCTATCAGAGAATCACAAGCAGCAAGAGCAAAATCAGTGATGTATTAAGAGAAGAGAGTCGGCCCGAGGGTTGAACCCTGGGGCACCCCAATAGAGACTGCCAGAGGTCTGGACAACAGGCCCTCCGATTTGATACAGTGAACTCTGTCTGAGAAGTAGTTGGTAAACCAGGCAAGGCAATCATTTGAGAAACCAAGGGTTTCGAGTCTGCCAATAAGAATGTGGTGATTGACAGAGTCGAAAGCCTTGGCCAGGTCAATGAATACGGCTACACGGTAATGTCTCTTATCGATGGCGGTTATGATGTTGTTTAGAACCTTGAGCGTGGCTGAGGTGCACCCATGACCAGGTCTGAAACCAGATTGCATAGCGGAGAAGGTACTGTGGTTTTCGAAATGGTCGGTAATCTGTTTGTTAACATGGCTTTCAAAAACCTTAGAAAGACAGGCTAGGATAGATATAGGTCTGTAGCAGTTTGTGTCTAGAGTGTCACCCCCTTTTGAAGAGGGGGATGACCACGGCAGCTTTCCAATCCTTGGGAATCTCAGACGATACGAAAGAGAGGTTTAACAGGCTAGTAATAGGGGTTGCAACAATTTCGGCAGATAATTTTAGGAAGTGGGTCCAGATTGTCTAGCCTGGCTGATTTGTAGGGGTCCAGATTTTGCAGCTCTTTCAGAACATCAGCCATCTGGATTTGGGTGAAGGAGAAACGGTGGGGGCTTTGGCGGATTGCTGTGGAGGGTACCGTGCATGTGACCGGGGTAGGGGTAGCCAGGTGGAAAGCATGGCCATCAGTAGAGAAATGCTTATTGAAATTCTCATTTATAGTGGATTTATCGGTGGTGACAGTGTTTCCTAGCCTCAGAGCAGTGGGCAGCTGGGATGATGTGCTCTTATTCTCCATGGCCTTTACAGTGTCCCATAACTTTTTTGAGTTGGTACTACAGGATGCACATTTCTGTTTGAAAAAGCTGGCCTTAGCGTTCCTAACTGCCTGTGTATATTTGTTCCCAACTTCCCTGAAAAGTTGCATATCACAGGGGCTATTCGATGCTAATGCAGAATGCCACAGGATGTTTTTTTGCTGGTCAAGGGCAGACAGGTCTGGAGTGAACAAATGACTATATCTATTCCTAGTTCTATTTTTTTTTAATGGGGTATGCTTATTTAAGATTGTGAGGAAGGCACTTTTAAAGAATAGCCAGGCAACATCTACTGCCGAGATGAGGTCAATGTCATTCCAGGATATCCCGGCCAGGTCGATTAGAAAGGCCTGCTCGCAGAAGTGTTTTAGGGAGCGTTTGACAGTGATGAGGGGTGCTCGTTTGGCCGCAGACCCATTACGGATGCAGGCAATGAGGCAGTGATCGCTGAGATCTTGATTAAAAACAGCAGAGGTGTATTTGGAGGGTGAGTTAGTTAGGATGACATCTATGAGGGTGCCCGTGTTTATGGATTTGGAGTTGTACCTGGTAGGTTCATTGATAATTTGTGTGAGATTGAGGGCATCAAGCTTAGTTTGTAGGATGTTTGTTTCTGGAAAGGTGAATTTTTAGAAGTAGAAGCTCGAATTGTTTGGTGTTACTGTAATTTTATTATGCCAATGTGCTTTCATCAATTGAAAACCCTTAATCTATTTTATGAGAATTTATAATATTCTTGTTTGCATAAAATAGACGCAGACCAGTCTTTCAATAATAGGTAACAGAATTTATTCTCGGAGCGCGCTGCCACTTAACCATGAACAACAGTTTATATACAGATCATGACGTAATTCCATTGCTTTAACAGAATCCCCTCCTCTCGAACGGGACAAAGTGAGGTGAAAAGTTCATTCTAACTTACTAACACACTCCCAGGTAACTTTTGACCCCTCACATTATCGATCACCACTGAGCTGACAGTTCTAATTAAGAAAACTAAGAAAACCTAGGAATGCACTCACTGTCTTATCTAAAAACCCCAGAGCTAAGTTTCTGTAGGTTCAACGCTAGGTTAACGACCTTATGTGTTTACACAGTCCCCAAACCATTTGTTTCTTCCTAGTTGGAATGGTGTTCATTAACTTTAATTACTCCTTGTCCATGTCACACAATCCCTTCTTATGAACTCTATATATTAATCAAAAATCAGAAACAATAACACAGAGTATAAGTTTACTTAGTTACAATTCTATTTAAAATGGGGATATTGTTTATTCATTTATTCATAATAATTCCAACATTGGGTACAGACCTGGATAGTAAGACAGAACTCTGCAGGCGATCTTTGCAGTAGATTGCAACACCGCCCCCTTTGGCAGTTCTATCTTGTCAGAAAATGTTATAGTTAGCAATGGAGACTTCAGGGTTTTTGGTGGTTTTCCTAAGCCAGGATTCAGACACGGCTAAGACATCCGGGTTGGCAGAGTGTGCTAAAGCAGTGAGTAAAACAAACTTAGGGAGGAGGCTTCTAATATTAACATGCATCAAACCAAGGCATTTATGGTTACAGAAGTCAACAAATGAGAACACCTGGGGAGTGGGAGTGGAGCTAGGCACTGCAGGACCTAGATTAACCTCTACATCACCAGAAGAACAGAGGAGAAGTAGGATAAGGGTACTGCTAAATCTTATACAAACTGGCCGTCTAGCACGTTCGGAACAGCGAGTAAAATTTGCAGATTTCTGGGCACAATAGCATAGATTCAAGGCATAGTGTACAGACAAAGGTAAGGTAGGATGTGAGTACATTGGAGGTAAACCTAGGCAGTGAGTAATGATGAGAGAGACATAGTCTCTAGAGACGTTCAAACCAGGTGATGTCATCGCATATGTAGGAGATGGAACAACATGGTTGGTTAAGGCATATTGAGCAGGGCTAGAGGCTCTACAGTGAAATAAGACAGTAATCACTAACCAGGACAGTAATGGATGAGGCATATTGATATTAGGGAGAGGCATGCGTAGCCAAGTGAACATATGTGTCCAGTGAGTGGTTGGGCTGACTGGGGACACAGTGATTCAGACAGTTAGCAAGCCGATGCTAACACGCTAACAGTTAGCCAGCCTGCCAGCATAGTGGAGTCTGCCACTAGCACAGTCAGTGTAGTCAGCTCAGCTATCACCATTGAGACCGTGTCTGTGCCTCGACCTAGGTTGGGCAAAAATAAACATGGCGGTGTTCGCCTTAGCAATCTCACTAGGATAAAGACCACCTCCATTCCTGTCATTATTGAAAGAGACCTCACATACCTCACATCTCAAAATAGGGCTACTTAATGTTAGATCCCTTACTTCAAAGGCAATTATAGTCAATTAACTAATCACTTATCATAATCTTGATGTGATTGGCCTGACTGAAACATGGCTTAAGCCTGATTAATTTCTGTGTTAAATGAGGCCTCACCTCCTGGCTACACTAGTGACTATATCCCCCGTGCATCCCGCAAAGGCGGAGGTGTTGCTAACATTTACGATAGCAAATTTACAAAAAAAAAAATGACGTTTTCGTCTTTTGAGCTTCTAGTCATGAAATCTATGCAGCCTACTCAATTACTTTTTATAGCTACTGTTTACAGGCCTCCTGTGCCATATACAGCGTTCCTCATTGAGTTCCCTGAATTCCTATCGGATCTTGTAGTCAAAGCAGATAATATTCTAATCTTTGGTGACTTTAATATTCACATGGAAAAGTCCACAGACCCACTCCAAAAGGCTTTCGGAGCCATCATCGACTCAGTGGGTTTTGTCCAACATGTCTCTGGACCCACTCACTGTCACAGTCATACTCTGGACCTAGTTTTGTCCCATGGAATAAATGTTGTGGATCTTAATGCTTTTCCTCATAATCCTGGACTATCGGACCACCATTTTATTATGTTTGCAATTGCAACAAATAATCTGCTCAGACCCCAAAAAAGGAACATCCAAAGTCGTGCTATAAATTCACAGACAACACAAAGATTCCTTGATTCCTTCCAGATTCCCTCTACCCAAGGATACCCAAGGATGCCAGAAGACAAAAATCAGTTAACCACCTAACTGAGGAACTCAATTTAACCTTGCACAATACCCTAGATGCAGTTGCACCCCTAAAAACTAAAAACATTTCTCATTAGAAACTAGCTCTCTGGTACACAGAAAATACCCGAGCTCTGAAGCAAGCTTCCAGAAAATTGGAACGGAAATGGCGCCACACCAAACTGGAAGTCTTCCGACTAGCTTGGAAAGGCAGTACCGTGCAGTACCGAAGAGCCCTTACTGCTGCTCGATCATCCTATTTTTCTAACTTAATTGAGGAAAATAAGAACAATCCGAAATTCATCTTTGATACTGTCGCAAAACTAACTAAAAATCAGCATTCCCCAAGAGAGGATGGCTTTCACTTTAGCAGTGATAAATTCATGAACTTCTTTGAGGAAAAGATTATGATTATTAGAAAGCAAATTACGGACTCCTCTTTAAATCTGCATATTCCTTCAAAGCTCAGTTGTCCTGAGTCTGCACAACTCTGCCAGTACCTAGGATCAAGAGAGACGCTCAAGTGTTTTAGTACTATATCTCTTGACACAATTATGAAAATAATCATGGCCTCTAAACCTTCAAGCTGCATACTGGACTCTATTCCAACTAAACTACTGAAAGAGCTGCTTCCTGTGCTTGGCCCTCCTATGTTGAACATAATAAACGTCTCTCTATCCACCGGATGTGTACCAAACTCACTAAAAGTGGCAGTAATAAAGCCTCTCTTGAAAAAGCCAAACCTTGACCCAGAAAATATAAAAAACTATCGGCCTATATCGAATCTTCCATTCCTCTCAAAATTTTTAGAAAAGGCTGTTGCGCAGCAACTCACTGCCTTCCTGAAGACAAACAGTGTATACAAAATGCTTCAGTCTGGTTTTAGACCCCATCATAGCACTGAGACTGCACTTGTGAAGGTGGTAAATTACATTTTAATGGCATCGGACCGAGGCTCTGCATCTGTCCTCGTGCTCCTAGACCTTAGTGCTGCTTTTGATACCATCGATCACCACATTATTTTGGAGAGATTGGAAACCCAAATTGGTCTACACGGACAAGTTCTGGCCTGGTTTAGATTTTATCTGTCGGAAAGATATCAGTTTGTCTCTGTGAATGGTTTGTCCTCTGACAAATCAATTGTACATTTCGGTGTTCCTCAAGGATCCCTTTTAGGACCACTATTGGTTTCACTATATATTTTACCTCTTGGGGATGTCATTCGAAAACATAATGTTAACTTTCACTGCTATGCGGATGACACACAGCTGTACATTTCAATGAAACATGGTGAAGCCCCAAAATTGCCCTTGCTAGAAGCATGTGTTTCAGACATAAGGAAGTGGATGGCTGCAAACGTTCTACTTTTAAATTCGGACAAAACAGAGATGCTTGTTCTAGGTCCCAAGAAACAAAGAGATCTTCTGTTGAATCTGACAATTAATCTTAATGGTTGTACAGTCGTCTCAAATAAAACTGTGAAGGACCTCGGCGTTACTCTGGACCCTGATCTCTCTTTTGAAGAACATATCAAGACCATTTCAAGGACAGCTTTTTTCCATCTACGTAACATTGCAAAAATCAGAAACTTTCTGTCCAAAAATGATGCAGAAAAATTAATCCATGCTTTTGTCACTTCTAGGTTAGACTACTGCAATGCTCTACTTTCCGGCTACCCGGATAAAGCACTAAATAAACTTCAGTTAGTGCTAAATACGGCTGCTAGAATCCTGACTAGAGCCAAATCATTTGATCATATTACTCCAGTGCTAGCCTCCCTACACTGGCTTCCTATCAAAGCAAGGGCTGATTTCAAGGTTTTACTGCTAACCTACAAAGCATTACATGGGCTTGCTCCTACCTATCTCTCTGATTTGGTCCTGCCGTACATACCTACACGTACGCTACGGTCACAAGACGCAGGCCTCCTAATTGTCCCTAGAATTTCTAAGCAAACAGCTGGAGGCAGGGCTTTCTCCTATAGAGCTCCATTTTTATGGAACGGTCTGCCTACCCATGTCAGAGACGCAAACTCGGTCTCAACCTTTAAGTCTTTACTGAAGACTCATCTCTTCAGTGGGTCATATGATTGAGTGTAGTCTGGCCCAGGAGTGGGAAGGTGAACGGAAAGGCTCTGGAGCAACGAACCGCCCTTGGTGTCTCTGCCTGGCCGGTTCCCCTCTTTCCACTGGGATTCTCTGCCTCTAACCCTATTACTGGGGCTCTCTCATGCCGTCCCTGGAAGGGGTGCGTCACCTGAGTGGGTTGATTCACTGATGTGGTCATCCTGTCTGTGTTGGCGCCCCCCCTTGGGTTGTGCCATGGCGGAGATCTTTGTGGGCTATACTCAGCCTTGTCTGAGGATGGTAAGTTGGTGGTTGAAGATATCCCTCTAGTGGTGTGGGGGCTCTGCTTTGGCAAAGTGGGTGGGGTTATATCCTTCCTGTTTGGCCCTGTCCGGGGGTGTCCTCGGATGGGGCCACAGTGTCTCCTGACCCCTCCTGTCTCAGCCTCCAGTATTTATGCTGCAGTAGTTTATGTGTCGGGGGGCTAGGGTCAGTTTGTTATATCTGGAGTACTTATCCTGTCCTATTCGGTGTCCTGTGTGAATTTAAGTGTGCTTTCTCGAATTCTCTCTTTCTCTCTTTCTTTCTCTCTCTCGGAGGACCTGAGCCCTAGGACCATGCCCCAGGACTACCTGACATGATGACTCCTTGCTGTCCCCAGTCCACCTGGCCGTGCTGCTGCTCCAGTTTCAACTGTTCTGCCTTATTATTATTCGACCATGCTGGTCATTTATGAACATTTGATCATCTTGGCCATGTTCTGTTATAATCTCCACCCGGCACAGCCAGAAGAGGACTGGCCACCCCACATGTGCTCTCTCTAATTCTCTCTTTCTCTCTTTCTTTCTTTCTCTCTCTCGCAGGACCTGAGCCCTAGGACCATGCCCCAGGACTACCTGACATGATGACTCCTTGCTGTCCCCAGTCCACCTGGCCGTGCTGCTGCTCCAGTTTCAACTGTTCTGCCTTATTATTATTCGACCATGCTGGTCATTTATGAACATTTGAATATCTTGGCCATGTTCTGTTATAATCTCCACCCGGCACAGCCAGAAGAGGACTGGCCACCCCACATAGCCTGGTTCCTCTCTAGGTTTCTTCCTAGGTTTTGGCCTTTCTAGGGAGTTTTTCCTAGCCACCGTGCTTCTACACCTGCATTGCTTGCTGTTTGGGGTTTTAGGCTGGGTTTCTGTACAGCACTTTGAGATATAAGCTGATGTACGAAGGGCTATATAAATACATTTGATTTGAGCAGTTAGCAGGGGCTAGCAGTTAGCAGCCAAGGGGCAGGCAAGCTAGCAGTTAGCAGACCGGGGCTAGCAAGTTAGCCTATGGGGGACGTCGCGATGGGGGTAAGTCTGTTTTTGCACCTTCGTGCAGTGACGTCGATAGACCAGTCGTGGAATTAGTAGGGTTCCAAGTAGCTCTAGGTAGCTAGCAGGCCTAGCTGGTTAGCAGAATGGGCCTTCTGCGAGCGTCACGCCCGAGGGGCCTGTTGGAATCCTCGGGCAGATTATGTCGGTATTCCAGTCGTAGAGGATCGGCGGGGTTCCGTGCCCCGTACCGGTAGTAGAACGGGTCTGGATATTGTAGCCCAGGAGTGAGCCGGTAGATGGGGCTAGCCCCAGGCTAGATGGTGCTAGTTCCGGGACGGAAACGTTAGCCAGGAGTAGTCAACCCGGGTTGCGGTTAGCTAGCTGTGATGATCCAGATGAAAAGGTTCAGAGTTTGTGGTAGGAATTCGGGGATATGGAGAGAAAAATAGGTCCGGTATGTTCTGGTTTGAAACGCGTTGTACGAACTGGCAAGAGCTTTCCGAGCTAAAGGTTAGCTGATGACCGCTAGCAGTGTTTATCTGACTGATAGCTAGTTAGCTAGCTAGCTTCAGTTGAGCTATTCCAGTTCGGAGGTAAATAGAAATACAGATCCACACCACATTGGGTGAGGCGGGTTGCAGGAGAGTATTTTGAAGTTGAGGTTTAGGATTTTTTTTTTAAAGAACGTGAAAAAAATATATATATACACATGGGACGAGACAAGACAAAGACAAAGATGTCTGACTGCTACGCCATCTTGGAATGTAAATGCACTACTGCTATGACATTCAACATTCTCTTCTAGAACATACGACTATGTAAAGGACTTGGAACTGTGAAGCAAACTATTTGACCTATCTAACTGCAGTACAAGCAGATAAACACATGGATATGCTCACAAACACTGAAATAAGTAATGCACGTTTAGTAACGATAGGTGAAATAAAAGTATTATTGTCACGTTCTGACCTCTATTTCCTTTGTGTTGTATTTATTTAGTAGGGTCAGGGCGTGAGTTGGGTGGGCAGTCTATGTTTGTTTTTCTATGTTGTGGGGCAGTTCTATGTTTTCGGCCTAGTATGGTTCTCAATCAGAGGCAGGTGTCATTAGTTGTCTCTGATTGAGAATCATACTTAGGTAGCCTGGGTTTCACTGTGTTTGTGGGTGATTGTTCCTGTCTTTGTGTTTGCACCAGACAGGGCTGTTTTGAGTTCTCACGTTTCTTGTTTTTTCGTTAGTTTGTTCATGTATAGTGTCTTCAATAAAATACAATGAACAACCACCACGCTGCGCTTTGGTCCGCCTCTACTTCACAAGAGGAGAATCGTTACAATTATGTGCATGGCAGCATCAAAACAGATGCAAAATAAATCATAGCAGGTCAATCTAAAATAGTATTCTTTAATGCAGAGATGGGCAACTTTTAAAGTTGTGGGGGCCATCATGAGGGGCTCATCATGAGGGGCTGCAGCGGCTCGTGGGTCTGCGTACCAACATCCATGCCCACACATGCAATCAGAGCTTGCCCTAGCATTTTGGGGATCCTAGGTTAAATTTTGTAGGGGGGGACCCCTCCTTGCAGGCAAAACATTGACGTCTTGCTACTAGATAAATTAAACAACTTCTTTGCGCACTTTGAGGAGAATACAGTGCCACCGACACGTCCCGCTACCAAAGAATGTGGGCTCTCCTTCAACGTGGCCGACTTGAGAAAAATGTAAACGTGTTAATGCTCGCAAGGCTACCGGCCCAGACGGCATCCCTAGCAGCGTCCTCAGAGCACGTGTGTTGATGGACATATTCAATCAATCCCAATCCCAGTCTGCTGTTCCCACATGCTTCAAGATGGCCACCATTGTTCCTGTTCCGAAGGAAGACAAGGTAACTGAACTAAATGACTATCACCCCGTAGCACTCACTTCCATCATCATGAAGTGCTTTGAGAGACTTGTCAAGGATCATATAATCTCCACCCTACCTGTCCCTTTAGACCCACTTCAATTTGTTTACTGCCCCAATAGGTCCACAGACGATGCAATCGCCATCACACTGCACACTGCCCTATCACATCTGGACAAGAGCAATACCTATGTAAGAATGCTGTTCATTGACTACAGCTCAGCATTCAACACCATTGAACCCTCCAAACTCATCATTAAGCTTGAGTCCCTGGGTCTCGATCCCACCCTGTGCAAGTTTGACATGGACTTCCTAATGGGCTGCCCCCAGGTGTTGAAGGTAGGAAACAACATCTCCACTCCGCTGATCCTCAACACTGGGTCCCCACAAGGGTGCGTTCTCAGCCCCCTCCTGTAGTCCCTGTTCACCCATGACTGCGTTGCCATGCATGCCTCCGATACTTAATCATCATCACATTTGCAGACGACACAACAGTGGTAGGCTTGATTACCAACAATGACGAGACAGCCTACAGGGAGGAGGTGAGGGCCCCCGGACTGTGGTGTCAGAAAAATAACCTCTCACGCAGCAAAACAAAAGAGATAATTGTGGACTTCAGGAAACAGCAAAGGGAGCACCCCCCCCTATCCACATCGACGGGACAGCAGTGGAGAAGGTGGAAAGTTTGATGTTCCTCGGTGTACCCTACAACACCTGATGTAACAGGAAGGCAAAAAAGATAATCAAGGACAATAACCACCCAAGCCACTGCCAGTTCACCCAGCTTCCATCCTGAAGGTGAGGTCAGTACAGGTGCATCAAAACTGGGACAGAGAGATTGAAAAACAGCTTCTATCTCAAGGCCATCAGATTGTTAAACAGCCATCACTAGCACAGAGAGAAGGCTGCCTACTTACAGACTTGATATCATTGGCCACTTTAATAAATGGAACTTGAATAATGCCACTTTAAGAATGTTTACATATCTCGCATTACTTATCTCATATGTATATACTGTATCCTACACTATCTGTTGCATCTTAGCCGCTCTGTCACTGCTCATCCATATATTTTATACTTATATATTCTTATCCCATTCCTTTACTAGATTGTGTGTATTAGGTTGTGTTGTGGAATTGTTAGATATTACCTGTTAGACACTGCTGCACTGATGGATATAGAAGTAAAAAGCATTTCGCTACACTCGCAATAACATCTGCTAACCATGTGTATGTGACCAATACAATTTGATTTGTTTTGATTTGAAAGCATTTTAGCAGCCCCTGTCTTGACAGCGGAGAGAAAGAAAGTTTTAATTTCCTACAATTCTACAATTTCCTGCAATTTTGCCATGAGGCGTAGAGAAAATGGTGCATTTTTAAAGAACGTTTGTAGCAAGTTTTTAACATGATATCTGAGTGAGAGTCACCAGCAAAATCATTGGAGGCCCACTGGAAGGTAATTAGACCATGAATACTACAAGTCAAGATAACTGGCCTTTGTATTGCCTTGTACCTAGAACTGCTAGCATAACTTTATATTCACGTTCACACAGATGTTACAGAAAGCATCACAATTTCTATTTTGTCCTTAGGCTATGAATTATCTATATTTTAATAATCCTCTATTTGTGCCTTAGAGTTTAACATCTAACTACTCTAACTACATCTAACTACTCTAACTACTCTAACTACTACTAGCATCGTTACCACTCTGATGGCCGTATGTTAAATCACATAGTTGAAGCAACCATATGGTTGTAGATGACTGAAGTTTCCAATACACAAAAAAAAAACATTTTGAAGTTGCGTTTCTGTTTTGAACTTGACTTGGCTACAAACTCTCTTACATGTACACAGTCATTAGCAACCACCTTGGTTGACCATCTAAGATCCATTGCCATTTCCCAAAAACGCAGTTTCTAGAATAGGGCCACAAGGACGACAGATAAGTCCTTCTTCCCTTTAATATACTGTACTTCAGTGCCCTTTCTCCATCCCTCCGTAGCCCCCATTGTCCCACAGCGTATCGGATGCTAATGTTCACGGCTCTCTCCGTGGCCCACTCAGGAACCCAGCGGCTAGGACCACAAAGTCATTAGCATGCGCTTAATAAGAAACCCATCTCCTTGTGTCACCGAGAATTCTTCACCCTGTGGATAAACCATAGGCCACACAGAGGAAGGTGCCACCAAATTTATTTTAAATGACACAGCAATTTCCTGCATTTTAATGCTTCAGATGGGATACCCCGCTTGGTGAGGGAAATGGAATCTGCCACCAGCTGCGTAGAGGGATAGGGATTCTCAGACTAGTCTCAGATAGCTGTTAGTTTCTAAGAACATCATTGGTGTAGCGTTCGAAGAGGTTTTCGACCGATAACTGCAATGACATTAGCAACAGTTGTGGTGGCGACATAATTTGAAGTCAGTGTAGTCATTTAAAATATCATTTTACATATACTGCAACACATTTGATTTCTGTACAGTATATCAGGTTTGGAAATTCCGTTTCAGAGCCGAGTCAACTGTCAGTTGATTCAACATCAATTGCCAATAAAGATATATTTTTCAAATATCTATTGAAAAAGACAGATGAAACAAGTCTTTTGTGGAAAAGAACATCAGTCAACACTATTTATACTCGGAAATAATTATTCTACAGTATGATTGACACATGGCCCTTAAACTGATAAATTAAGTCCGGAACCCCATACAAGCTATCAACTGCAATTGACTCACATGTGGTTTAATATTCAGTAACACATCTATTGGTTGCATTGAAAGCAAGATTGGCAATTCCATGGTAGCAGAATGATGGTGAGACCCATTTACTTGAAGAACCGTGTAGATGCACAAACAGCACAAACTGTCACTCTGTTACCTAACATTGCTCCTGCACTGTTCTTCAAGTAAATGTGTTTTTTTTGTAAAGAATTGCTGTGGAAATTGTTAAAGTTTTCCTTGTGCAGAGAGTTGTATGGTTTGTTTAACTTTGCAATCATTGGTTTTTGTTTGACATACATTTTTAGTCCCAGCTGTAATTATGTTACTGTGTGATTGCACAAATGTAAAAAGGGTTAGCTTGGAAAACCTTGGTAGAGCATGGGTGAAGTACGCATTGTGGTGGGCAAGTGAATTTCATTTATTTTTTGGCATCAGACCAAAGTCTACTTCTCACTTAAAATGTTGTTTTTAATTAGAACTATGATTGACAACTCACTGGGCACAGAAGTTAGTTCAACGTCTAGTTTTGATTTAAATTTGGTTGAGTTGTCAACTAACGTGAATTCAACATGAAATCAAATCAAAGTTTATTTGTCACGTGCGCCGAATACAACAGACCTTACAGTGAAATGCTTACTTACAGGCTCTAACCAATAGTGCAAAAAAGGTATTAGGTGAACAATAGGTAAGTAAAGAAATAAAACAACAATAAAAAGACAGGCCATATAAAGTAGCGAGGCTACATACAGGCACCGGTTAGTCAGGTTGATGGAGGTAGTATGTACATGTAGATATGGTTAGAGTGACTATGCATATATGATGAACAGAGAGTATATTAGCAGTAGCATAAAAGAGGGGTTGGCGGGTGGTGGGACACAATGCAGATAGCCCGGTTAGCCAATGTGCGGGAGCACTGGTTGGTCGGCCCAATTGAGGTAGTATGTACATGAATGTATAGTTAAAGTGACTATGCATATATGATAAACAGAGAGTAGCAGCAGCGTAAAAAGAGGGGTTGGGGGGGCACACAATGCAAATAGTACGGGTAGCCCTTTGATTACCTGTTCAGGAGTCTTATGGCTTGGGGGTAAAAACTGTTGAGAAGCCTTTTTGTCCTAGACTTGGCACTCCGCTTGCCATGCGGTAGTAGAGAGAACAGTCTATGACTGGGGTGGCTGGGGTCTTTGACAATTTTTAGGGCCTTCCTCTGACACCACCTGGTGTAGAGGTCCTGGATGGCAGGCAGCTTTGACCCAGTGATGTACTGGGCCGTACGCACTACCCTCTGTAGTGCCTTGCGGTCAGAGGCTGAGCAATTGCCGTACCATGCAGTGATGCAACCAGTCAGGATACTCTCGATGGTGCAGCTGTAGAACCTTCTGAGGATCTCGGGACCCATGCCAAATCTTTTTCATTTCCTGAGGGGGAATAGGCTCAAGAACATTTCTCAATTTCATTGGAATTAGGTTAAAAGTTGAGTGAAAAAAATGACTAAATTCCTTTATGTTGATGACTTTTTGGAAATTGAATCAGTTGTCCACGTTGATTCAATGTCATATTTGTTGAAAATGACATGGAAACAATGTTGATTCAACCAGTTTTGCCAACTGGGAATGTACAAATACAGTATAAAGAAAGGCATGTGTATTCTGACTATTATGGTCTTCACTGTAATTCCTTTACAATGCATTTTTTATGAAAACTGCTTGTCTGGCAACAATTTAAACAATTAAGACCCCTGAGAGAGAAAATAAGTAAATTAAAGGTGTGCAATAGTGAGAGAAAAAAATGAAGTGCTCCCTCGCTGTGTTAGTGAATAAAAAATATCTACTCATTGCGGAACTGTCTCCACAATCAGCTGAAATTACACACACTCCTACACACCCCTGACTGAGAAATTACTATAACAGACGGTCGGAAAAAAACATGACAGCTTATTTTAATTATGTCCCCCCGTCACCGTCCCCCGTCCCCGTGCAGGAGTTGGTTAAACCCGCATTACAGCATTGCATAAAAGTTTAAACTGACTCTTCCTCTCTATTTTTCCCATTAAACTGAGGAAACCGAATTTTCTCATTACAGTGAGTTAGTCACAGCCATTTTTGGTTAGCACAGCAGCTGTACGAGGAAGAGTTTTATCAACATGTATTATGTAAGATTGACTGGGGGGTGAGAGAAAAAAACACTTTGGCCATCAGCTCCCTCGTCGAGAAATGGAGGAATTCTATGCGGGGGTGGTCACGGGCCAGAACCATTCAAATAGGGTCAAAATTGCTGATGCGTCCCGTTTACCTTTTGGTAATGGAGTTGTTTGCTGCTGAAACACCCCCACCCCCCCACCCGCCTTCTCCTTAGAATATTGGGGGCTTAGCTCCATTCACTTTCTGCTGCCCTGGCATTTTATTTTGATTACGTGAATGAAGTCCTCCACACAGCTATGCCAAGAATAATTGACACGCTGCCCTAGGAGGTCAAGAAAAAAATATACCCGGAGTCCAACAAGCTTTTTAGCCTACTTATACCCATGGTGAGGCGCCGGCATGTAGAAGGATTGCAGCTGAGCATGGAATGTTATGTGCATTATTGCCGCACATTGCAACAAAAGCTGTCGGGACCTCCCGTAAATCATATTTCCTTTTTCTGTCTGCCACCCAACAGACTGCATTGACGGTGTAATTGATTAGAGCTACCATAACGTTCACATTTACTCAAACTGTATATCGTTTGCAAGAAAGTTTTAAGAGAGGTGAGAGTCTAACGACAAGGGACTAATCTAGGTCGGAAATCTCAAATTGGATGGAACTCCCAGCTCACCTGCTATCAGTGGAGGCTGCTGAGGGGAGGACCACTCTTAATAATGGCTGGAATGGAGTAAATGGAATGGTACCAAAAATATGATTTTCATGATTTTCCATTCCAGACATTATTATGAATTATCCTCCCCTCAGCAGCCTCCACTGCCTGGTATGTTGACAGAAAACCACAATCACCCTCATTTTGCAGAACCATGTTTTCGTTGTGTTTTGTGTATATTTCGTCATACATACTTTTCCTATTTGCTGGAATAGCAGCCAGAGGTGGAAGTGCTTTTTTTGTTAATGTCCTGGCTGATGAGTGCATTGCAGTAGAGGACTCTCTGAGACTAATAGAGGGGACAGGGGATGAGGTAACCAGTGGCAGGGAAGCATGAACAGATGGCAGGACTGCAGAGGTTGAGATGGGGAGGAGATTGGCAAGAAGCTGAGGTAGTGGTATTAACCTTCAGGTCTTTGAACTGCTAGTGCTACTGGCTGCTACTGTTACCTCTCCAGCTATATGTCCATATACATTATGCCTGGTTTCTCTGTCACTTTCTCTCAACCCATCTGTTTCTCACCATGCCCTTGTAACATTATAGATTAGCGTGGACAAATAGGTGCACACCATACGGTTCAGTCAGAGACATAATAAACATATCAGATTGCAGAATAGTTTATTCAAACACTGGTAGATGATAGAAAAACAAGATACAGTATATGATCCAACCGCCGCAGTGAACTTAATGCTTGAAGACTTTCTTGACCAATGAAAAGTTGCTACATATTCTTTACTTGTAAATACACCCATTTTTCTTCTCTCTTTTCACAATTACTTGTAGCTCGGTGAATCCTTGTGCCCAGAACGGGGCAGTAATGTGATGTGCATGCACGCCAAGTGTAGCGTTGGGTACAGTGACAGCTCTTATCTGAGTTTGTCGTCTCGGCTGAGCTCCAAGTCAGTACGATGGTGGACGTCCATATGTAATGTGATCATCCGCCTCATCCAGGGCATGGTGCCTCTCTCCTTACCGGATCAGAGGCTTCGGCTTTCCTCCATTCTGGCAGGTTTGGTCCGGGGGGGGGGGGCGGTCCTTGTTCGCAGAGCCGTGGCTGTCCATTTTATTTGCCCGACAGAAACACTCTGGTGCATTGTTGTGTGTTTAGTCAGTCTGAGACTTCTGGAAGTGGCGTAGTCTTTTAACGTTGCTTCGTCCCTTCTTCCCTGATGTGTGAAACTGATATGGAGAGATGAACGGTTCTACACAGTCAAAACTGGTTTCCACAGTAAGAGAAGAAAATGGGCAAGTAGTGTAGATCAGAGGAATCAAGTTTTAGATGAATCACGTTGCATTACAACACATTTACATTGTTAAATTGATGAAATTAATCCATGTTAACAACTGCATCCGACATTAAATACATTTTTAAGAGGATTGAAGCCTAGGCGATCGTCATAACTCACTGAATATTTGATAGATACCATTTCATGACAAAGGGTTTTAAAATCTGACAGACACAGGTATTGAAGTCACTGAGATGGGCCAAGGGCGAAATCCAAATGACAAAGGGTGATAGAGAGACTGACAGAGGGTAGTTTTGAGAGCCATGTCAAATTGGGAAAGAGATGAGGCCTTCATCTGAAGACAGAGGGCAAAGATGTAAAGCGTGTAGAGTTTGCTGTAGCAGGTTAACTTCAGGGTGGTTTGAGAAATGAGGAGATGGAAAGAGACAAACGTACGACTAGGACCCACATCACAACGTGCTTTATTTGACAAATTTTGTTTGTTTTCACAGAAGCTACTTCAGTACTCATATCAGCCTTTGCTTGAAAAAGTTTCAGCCAAAATTTTAACTGAGAGAAGCACCATTGGAGCCTGGCAAGCTGTCTTTGTTAAAGAACAGATAAATGAGAAATGACTTGTGTGTGGTGTTGTGACTGGCTGGTTGATTTAATAATTTTGCTGAGTCTTGAGAAACAATAATTAAACATCTGCTCTGTGCATCTGACACGCAGTCTTCAGTGGAAAAATAAGTAAAGTGACAATAGAGTGATTTGATCAAAATGTGTCTTCTGTCTACTGTAAAGTGAACATCTGCCTTGGCAGGTTTATTGAAAGAAATTTGTAATCCAATTGGGGCAATTTCTGTATAATTGTGGAGACCAAGAAAGTATTCACACCCTTTGACTTGTTCCACATTTTGTTGTGTTACAGCCTGAATTTAAAACGGATTACATTGATATTTTGTGTCTCTGGCCTACACACACTACTCCATATTGGAGAAAAAAAATGTGTAAATGTTCACAAATAAAAATAAAAATGAAACGTTGAAATGTCTTGAGTCAAAAAACAACCATTTAGTTAATAAAGCCGCATACAAACATGGTCTCTTTTTTTGCTTTCTTGAGTAAGGCAGCTCCAAAATGCAGTTGTTTCAGCTTAGTTCAGTGCTTTCTGTGGTAGTGGGCAGCCAGCGTAAAATACAAAGCGTAGGGGTTGGTATTGTTCTCTAGTTGCACCGTGATTGGCTTAGTTTTCTGTCAGTCATGGGGACACCACATCACTGTACATAGATTTTTCTATTGTGTTATTGACTGTACTTTTGTTCCACTATCTCTTTTCTGGGATACGTCATCGCTGCAGGGAATATTCAGATGGATACTGACAAGGTGAGAGCGGTGGTGGGTTGGTCACAACCCACATCCAGAGTGCAGCTGCAACGTTTCCTGGGATTTGCTCATTTCTACTGCCACTTTATTCGGGGCTACAGCACCCTGGTCTCCCCGCTCTCTGCACTCAACTCTCCCAAGGTTCCGTTCATGTGGTCTCCAGCTGCTGACCGGGCATTTCTGGATCTGAAGCAACATTTCACCACAGGCCCCAACCTCATCCGTACAGACCTGTCCCGTCAGTTTGTGGTGGAGATTGACGCCTCGGACATTGGAGTGGGGGAATCCTGTCCCAGCATTCTGTCCGGGACAAAATAGCTGCATCCCTGCGCTTTCCTCTCCCATCGTCTCAATTTTGCTGACGTTTCCCGTTTTTCTCAAGTTCTTATTTTCTAGTTTTCCCGGTTCCGATCCTTTCTGCCTGCCCTGAGCCTGTGTGCAGTTCTGTCACGTTTTTACTCTGCCTTGGACTACAAACCTCTGCCTGCCCTCCTCCTGCCTTTTTGCCTGCCCCTTGGTTATAATGAATATTTTGAGAACCGAACCTTCCGCCTCCTGTGTCAGCATCTGGGTCATATCCTGAGTCATGATGAGCATACTATAATTCTAACAGGTTATACGTCTCCACCCACTGGAGGACAACTACTATCTTCTACATATCTGCACATCAAATTCAGGAAGTAAACGCCTGTTCCCATGTGCCCACTATCAGGGTCCACCTGCAAACAACAAAATAACATTAAGATACAAATCAATGAATTGTCTCACCCCTGTCAGTCTATCTTTACACAGCTCAGTGAAAGGCCTGCTTCCCATATATACTGTGGGGCAAAAAAGTATTTAGTCAGCCACCAATTGTGCAAGTTCTCACACTTAAAAAGATGAGAGAGGCCTGTCATTGCCAACAAAGGGTATATAACAAAGTATTGAGATAAACTTTTGTTATTGACCAAATACTTATTTTCCACCATAATTTGCAAATACATTCATTAAAAATCCTACAATGTGATTTTCTGGATTTTTTTTCTCATTTTGTCTGTCATAGTTGAAGTGTACCTATGATGAAAATTACAGGCCTCTCTCATCTTTTTAAGTGGGAGAACTTGCACAATTGGTGGCTGACTAAATACTTTCCCCTCCCATTGTATATATATATATACATACACACTACAGTCCAAAAATTTGGGGTAACTTAGAAATGTCCTTGTTTTTGAAAGAAAAGCTATTTCTTTTGTCCATTAAAATAACATAAAATGTATCATAATATAGTGTAGACATTGTTAATGTTGTAAATGACTATTGTAGCTGGAAACGGATTATTTTTTAATCGAATATCTACATAGGCCCATTATCAGCAACCATCACTCCTGTGTTCCAATGGCACGTTGTGTTATCTAATCAAAGTTTATCATTTTAAAAGGCTAATTGATCATTAGAAAACTGTTGTTCTGATTTAAGAAGCTATAAAACTTTCCTTCTTTAGACTAGTTGAGTATCTAGAGCATCAGCATTTGTGGGTTCGATTACAGGCTCAAAATGGCCAGAAACAAAGACCTTTGTTCTGAAACTCGTCAGTCTATTCTTGTTCTGAGAAAGGAAGGCTATTCCATGAGAGAATTTTCAAGAAACTGAAGATCTGGTTCAACACTGTGTACTACTCCCTTTACAGAATAGCGCAAACTGTCTCTAACCAGAAGAGAAAGAGGGGTAGGAGGCCCCGGTGCACAACTGAGCAAGAGGATAAGTACATTAGAGTGTCTAGTTTGAGAAACAGACGCATCACAAGTCCTCAACTGACAGCTTCATTAAATAATATCCGCAAAACGCCAGTCTCAACGTCAACAGTGAAGAGGCTACTCCGGGATGTTGGCCTTCCAGGCAGAGTTGCAAAGAAAAAGCCATATCTCAGACTGGCCAATAAAAATGAAATATAAAGATGGGCAAAAGAGCACAGACACTTGACAGAGGAAGATTGGAAAAAAGTGTTATGGACAGACAAATCTAAGTTTGACGCAGAGAAAAAGAAAAGATGCTGGAGGAGGGCTTGACACCATCTGTCAAGCAAGGTGGAGGCAATGTGATGGTCTGGGGTTGCTTTAGTGGTGGTAAAGTGGGATATTTGTACAAGGTAAAAGGGATCTTGAAGAAGGAAGGCTATCACTCCATTTTGCAACGCCATGCCATACCCTGTGGACGGCACTTAATTGGAGCCAATTTCCTCCTACAACAGGACAATGACCCAAAGCACAGCTCCAAACTATGCAAGAACTATTTGGGGAAGAAGCAGTCAGTTGGTATTCTGTCTATAATGGAGCAGTCAGCACAGTCACCGGATCTCAAACCTATTGAGCTGTTGTGAGAGCAGCTTGACCGTATGGTATGCAAGAAGTGCCCATCAAGCCAATCCAACTTGTGAGAACTGTTTCAGGAAGTGAAATCTCTTCAGATTACCTCAACAAATTGACAACTAGAATGCCAAACGTCTGCAAGGCTGTAATTTCTGCAAATGGAGGATTCTTTGACAAAAGCAAAGTTTGAAGGACACAATTATTATTTCAATTAAAAATCATTTTTTATAACCTTGTCAAAGTCTTTACTACATTTCCTATTCATTTTGTAACTAATTTAATGTATGTTTTCATGGCAAACAAGGACATTTCTAAGTGACCCAAAACTTTTGAACAGTAGTGTGTATATGTATACATACAGTTGAAGTCAGACTTTTTCATACACCTTAGCCAAATACATTTAAACTCAGTTTTTCAAATGTTCTATAGGATTAAGCTGAGGGCTTTGTGATGGCCACTCCAATACCTTGACTTTGTTGACCTGAAGCCATTTTGCCACAACTTTGTAAGTATGCTTGGGGTCATTGTCCATTTGGAAGACCCATTTGCGACCAGGCTTTAACTTCCTGACGGATGTCTTGAGATGTTGCTTCAATATATCCACATAATTTTCCTCCCTCATGATGCCATCTTCCCTCCTGCAGCAAAGCACCCCCATATTTCATCTTCCCTCCTGCCACCCCCATATTTCATGGTTGGGATGGTTTTCTTGGAGTTTCAGCCTCCCACTTTTTCCTCCAATCATAATCATGGTCATTATGGCCAAACAGTTCTTTTTTTGTTTCATCAGACCAGAGGACATTTCTCCAAAAAGTATGATTTGTGATGTATACTCCGTCTGTCAGGCTGACCTGCTGTCGGGGAGGGGACTGGCATCAGTGCAACGTATGTCTCCCTTCTCGATAGGGCATCCATGTGTCCATGCTTCGCCCATGACCTGTGCATAACAGAAAAAGAGAAGCATTGAAGGGACAAGAACCACCTGGTGACCCGATCATTTGTATCCCTTCCCCTGGTCTGGTTGGGATGAACTTTCACAGCACTTCTTTGAGCGTTTTATTGGAGCGCTCAATGAGCCCATCCGTCTGCGGGTGAAAGACGGAGTTCCGGATCTGCTTGATCTGCAGGAGAGCACACAACTCTTTCATTAGGCAGGACATAAACTCAGTACCTTGGTCTGTTAGGATCTCGTTCGGGATGCCCACCCGGGCTAAAGAGGTGGAACAGCTCCCGGGCGATTCCATTGGATACCGCTGCCCGTAGGGGAATGGCCTCAGGATACCGGGTGGCATAATCGTGCAGTTTTTATCAGGGGTCCCACTATGTCCATGCCGATGCGTACAAAGGGCACCCGGATGATTGGTAGGGGGACCAGTGGGTTTCAGAAGTGTGCTTTCGGGGCAGTGAGTTGACACTCTGGGCAGCTGCGACAGTAGTCTTCCACGGCCCTCCTCATCCCGGGCAGCAATCTGTTCCTGGGTCTTCTCCATTCCCAGGTGTGCCCCCAACAGGTGGGTGTGGGCCAGCTGAAGAACGGTTCCCACGTACCGTCGGGGCAGCAACAATACCTCTGGAAGTTCCCCCTATTGGCGCGACACCTGATACAAAAGGTTATTCTTGATTTGGAAATATCGCCATTCTTGATTTGGGGTATCGCCAGTCACTCACCCCTGGAGTAGCTGTCCATCCACCGCTATCACTTGGGCTGCAGCAGGCTTTCAAGTTCGGATCCTCCCACTGGGCAATCCCGAATTGTCCCCTCAGTTGGCCCCCAGCAGGTGTCTCGACTGGCCCCTCGAAATCGAGGAGGGGGAAGCTGGGCTCCTCCTCCAGTGGTTCCCCAGGGGGGTCGGGTTCCGGCGCCCTCTCCGACTCCGGACCCGTAGATACAGGTTGGCCAACCGGTTCCTTCTGTGCCGCACAGGCGATGGGTCGCTCCCTTTTTCGGCCGACTCGTATCTTTTTCTTCAGCTCGTGCCGCCATAGGGCCGCGAACAGCGGACAATCCCGTCCGGGACAATCCCGTTTATCCCCAGCAGGAGGCCCTCCAAGGCCTTGGCCCGTTGTGTAGAGTCACTCTTGTTCACATCGTCTGATTCATTTTCAGAGTCAGAGTCAGCATGGTACGATCCATCCTCCTGAAAGTAGTCCATCACAACTTTTTCGCACTGACCTTTGTCAATAGCACCTGATAATAGCACCTAACACAGTTCTCCATGGCTAACATCATATATTTTGAAAAAACTGCAGTAGAAAGGATTATCTACACATAACAAGCAGCTAATTTTATAGACAGAAGATGCTACACGTCAGACCAATCCGAAACTCATCTCTCGGCATGTCCAGCCCATTCATTATCTCAGCTAATCATGGCTAGTGAGAAGGTTCCTGGCTTTTTCTGTGGCTAAACCAACTAGGCTCATAATTTAAGAAACGTATTTGTATTTTCAGATGGCATACTTGTTTGTTATTAAGGCACATGAAAGTTGAAATGTTCAAGAAGGCATTTCTGCCTCTCCTGTGAAATTGTGATTTGTGACATATGCCTAGTTTCCTGAAACGAGTCACATATAGGGAAGCCCCAATACCCCTACCTACATTCTAAAACACATTGTTAATCATAATGTTGAAAAAAATATAGCACTCCCTTAAAGAATACCATTGTCAACTCCATAGGCATCAGATAAAATTGATCCTATTTTAACTTGAAAATAGTGATTAAATAAGGCCAAAACCAGGTTATATAATCTCCCTTCAGTACCAAATCTCTCTCTCTCTATATATATATATATATATATATATATGTAGTACCAGTCAAAAGTTTGGACCCATCTACTCATTCAAGGGTTTTTCTTGATTTTTTATATTTTATATTTTGTAAAATAATTGTGAAAAGATCAAAATGATGAATGGAATCATGAAGTAACCAAAAATGTGTTCAACAAACCGTTGTGTATTGGTATTCTAGTTTTGTCCCTTTAGGGTACCTGTAACCCCCCCTTGCTTCCCTACGTTGAAATGCTTGGAATGTTCTTCCTGTGAAACGCATTAAACAATGCCCACATTAATTTCTACTCCCGTCTCATGTCCTGTCCTTATATTAGTTGTATAAGTATTACAGTGTGCTATACAACACAAACCAAAATATATTTTATATTTAAGATTCTTAAGGTAGCCACCCTTTGGCTTGATGACAGCTCTGCACACTCTCTAGCTTCCTCAAGAATGCTTTTCCAACAGTCTTGAATGAGTTCCCACATATGCTGAGCACTTGTTGGCTGCTTTTCCTTCACTCTGCGGTCCAACTCATCCCAAACCATCTCAATTGGGTTGTGGTGGGGAGATTTTAGAGGCCAGGTCATCTAATGCAGCACCATCACTCTCCTTATTGGTCAAATAGCCCTTACACAGCCTGGAGGTGTGTTTTGGGTCCTTGTCCTGTTGAAATACAAATTATAGTCTAACTAAGCACAAACCAGATGGGATTGCGTATCTCTGCAGAATGCTGTAGTAGCCATGCTGATTAAGTGTGCCTTGGATTCTAAGTAAATCATCGACAGTGTCACAAGCAAAGCACCCCCAAACCACCACACTTCCTCTTCCATGCTTCACGGTGGGAACCACACATGCGGAAATCATTAGTTCACCTACTCGGTGTCTCTCAAAAACATGGCGGTTGAAACTATAGGATAGATTTCCACCCGTCTAATGTCCATTTCTCGTGTTTCTTGGCCCAAGCAAGTCTCTTCTTATCATTGGTGTCCTTTAGTAGCTGTTTTGCAGCAATTCGACCATGAAGGCCTGAATCACTCAGTTTTCTCTGAACCGTTGAAATGTGAAATGTGTTTGTTACTTGACCTCTGTGAAACATTTATGTTGGCTGCAATCTGAGGTGCATTTAACTCCAATGAACTTGTCCTCTGCAGCAGAGGTATCTCTGGGTCTTCCTTTCTTGTAACTTGTTTCATCATAGTGCTTGATGGTTTTGCGACTGCACTTGAAGAAACTTTATAAGTTCTGGAAAGGTTCTGCATTAACTGACCTTCTTGTCTTATTTGAGCTGTTCTTGCCATAATATGGACTTTGTCTTTTACCAAATAGGACTATGTTCTGTATGCCACCCCTACCAAGTCACAACACAACTGATTGGCTCAAACAAATTAAGAAGGAAAGAAATTACACAAATTAACTTTTAACAAGGCACACCTGTTAATTGAAATGCATTCCAGGTGACTACCTCATGAAGCTGCTTGAGAGAATGCCAAGAGTGGGCAAAGCTGTTATCAAGGTAAAGGGTGGCGCCTTTTAAAAATCTCCAATATAAAATATATTTTGATGTGTTTAAAAAAAAATTGGTTACTACATGATGTGTTATTTCATAGTGTTGATGTCTTCACTATTATTCTACAATGAAGAAAATGTTAAAAAATAAAGAAAAACCCTGTAATGAGTAGGTGTGTCCAAACTTTTGACTGGTTCTGTATATATTTGTTACTGCTCGACTAAAACAATCTCAGTCGACCAAAATCCCAATGATCAAACAATGGACCCGTCAACTAATTGGGGTCAGCCGTAGTCTCCTCCCTACTCTTATCACACAGGTGCTCATGTAACCGGGTTGGTTATGTTTTCACTTGCCTCTAAAGAAAGGTGTATTTAATGTTCAAGCATTCTTATTGGTTGGTTCAATTCCGATGACAATAAGGCGTGTTGTTATTGGCCCCGCTTGCAGATAGGGGGAGATCGCGAACGTCAGGTCTCCCCAGTATGAAAATGTGATGCAAGGTGTAGGTCACATTCTTAATACTGTTTTATATTTTTATATTTTACAATGTGTACAAGTTTGCTGTACATTACTGATTTATACATATGTGGGTATATGGTACCTGTTAGTGATTGAGGTGCTGTCTGGGATGTTGGTATATGATTGCTGTATATAAGTGTGTTAGCTAGCATGCACGGATGTAATGGTCACATAAGCCCACTGCTAACACAGTTGTTTCGATGCTGCAGATTTTACCATCGTCAGCCATCGACATCATTAAGCCCTGCACAACTAACGTGCTGTTTCCTATTTAACTACAGATAATAAATAATGCTCATCTGGGACCCCTGGCTGGGGGTGATTTATTTGAACAAAACACAACGCAATGAGAATACGACTAACATCTGTTACACTCACATCTACGAACCACTGCAAATGCACCACCTAGCACGTTGGCCTTTTGTTTACTTGATACAGCTGTGACATGTATTTTAACCTTCACTGCAATTATAGCATTTTTACTCCTCCCCATCATAAAAATAATTCAAAAATCTAACCACACCAACTTTGTGCCCAATTGTGTAGCAAAATTTACTCCATGCCTCCCTTTTCGCAGCCTTAATCGTTCTTCTGGCCACCGCTCTCTTCCTTTGATACTCCATGAGATTAACTTCTGTCGAGCCATTCCCATAAAGCTACTGTACAGTGCCTTGCAAAAGTATTCGGCCCCCTTGAACTTTGCGACCTTTTGCCACATTTCAGGCTTCAAACATAAAGATATAAAACTGTATTTTTTTGTGAAGAATCAACAACAAGTGGGACACAATCATGAAGTGGAACGACATTTATTGGATATTTCAAACTTTTTTAACAAATCAAAAACTGAAAAATTGGGCGTGCAAAATTATTCAGCCCCTTTACTTTCAGTGCAGCAAACTCTCTCCAGAAGTTCAGTGAGGATCTCTGAATGATCCAATGTTGACCTAAATGACTAATGATGATAAATACAATCCACCTGTGTGTAATCAAGTCTCCGTATAAATGCACCTGCACTGTGATAGTCTGAGGTCTGCATACACACATCCATATTGACCTTATATCGAACCGGAAAATGATTACTCCCTACCGTGGTTTCTCTTATCACTTCCAATTCACACCTCCCTGCCATCACCGCAGAAACCATTGTCAAGTCCAAGAATGACTCTGTACCCCTCACAACATTGATTCTTGTTCCGCTCCCATCATTAATACATAGTAATCCCCTGTTATCCATTAATTATTCAACAATACTCCCGTTGTTATCTTCATGCGTACTTCCCCAGATTTCATTACGGGCATTCAAATCACAACCACATAATACCTTCCTATCAATCCCTTCTAATTGTGCTAACATGAGAGGTTTGTAGGCTTATAAAAAAATGAACTATTACAATGTTACCTCTATTCCTCCATATTTCTATCCCCACACATTCCAATACTCTGGACGCCATCCCCTCTTTAAAAAACGTATCACAACCCCCACCCGACTCCTCCACTCTATCGCCGAACTAAATCCCAGAATCACTAACTCCAATTAAGGTTTGAGCCATGCCTTCATCTGTTACTACATCCATGTCATATGCACATTTCTTAAACGTGTGCCTGTTAGCTATCAAGCTTCTAGCATTCCATTGAAGGACCGCAAAAACCATACTAAATACACTACATGACCAAAAGTATGTTGACACCTTCTCATCGAACATCTCATTCCAAAATGATGGGCATTAATATGGTGTTGGTCTCCCCTCTGCTGTAGTAACAGCCTCCACTCTTCTGGGAAGGATTTCCACTAGATGATGGAACATTGCTGCGGGGATTTGCTGCCATTCAGCCACAAGAGCAAATAGAGGGTGATACGGAGGGGGATCTTAAACTGAAACCCAAGAGAGTGAGCATTTCTCCTTTGCCAAGATAATCCATCCTCCTGCAATTGGTAGGCTGACCGCAAGAATGTCCACTAACAGGGATGTAAAGAAATTTGTGCACACAATTTGAGAGAAATAAGCTTTCCGTGCCTATGGAAAATGTCTTGGATATTTTATTTCAGCTCATGAGACATGGATACAACACTTTACGTGTTTAGTTTTTGTTCAACTTAATTTTAAGAGCTTGACGTCGTTGAGAATTTGGGCAACGTACCGTTCTCCAGGAACTGCCGTCAAGCAGAAGTATCAAAGCTATGTGAGGAACTGCATACATCTAAATAATATGCTCTAAAATGTGTATTTATTTCTGTAGGATCAGATATCAGTCCCTTAGAAGGAGATCTGATCAGCTGTATTGAGGATCTTGTTTCAGTATGTTCAAGGTGCAGTGCCAGTAAGTGGCTAGGTCTACTCCCTTGAAAATAGTATCTTTGTCGTACCCTCTGCATAATTAATTTAGCTCTACGTTGCAACATGTCATTAAGTTCCAGTCTACTTGTTTTAAGCTCAATTTCTCTCTCTGTTGAATAGTTATTTTTTAAGGGAGTCTTCCAGCATTTTAAAATGATTTTCCAATTTCTGTCAATTATAGGAAAAATTTCTAGTTTTCTCTTATGAAACATTTTACAGTTACCCATACCGTATTTGAGTCCTCCACTGAGTGGTAATTTATTTCCCCAAAATATTTTAAATTGGATCTAAACTGTATAATGAAGTCAGAGTTGTGTAGTAAAGTATTACTAAACCTCCATCTCAGTGCCCGCTTTTTCATTGGGAAGATTTGAAATTGACAAAGAACGGGATTATGATATAGAATGGCCGGTAATGTTTTTATAAATTCCATCTTACCTGTAATATCAGTAGATGTTCAATTCTCAAGAAAGTCTTAAATGTAGCAGAAAAGCATGTATAGTCCTTAGTTGTCGGATTATGAAATCTAAAGGAGTCATTAGGATGAAGATCTTTAAGAAATTGTTTAAGTGCCAGGGAAGCATTCACTTGAGATGAGCTATGAGAAAGTCCAGATTGCCTCCCGGGTGGCGCAGTGGTTGGGGGCGCTGTACTGCAGCGCCAGCTGTGCCATCAGAGTCCCTGGGTTTGCGCCCAGGCTCTGTCGTAACCGGCCGCGACCGGGAGGTCCGTGGGGCGACGTACAATTGGCCTAGCGTCGTCCGGGTTAGGGATCTCCTTGTCTCATCGCGCACCAGCGACTCCTGTGGCGGGCCGGGCGCAGTGCGCGCTAGCCAATGTTGCCAGGTGCGGCTGGCTTCCGGGTTGGATGCGCGCTGTGTTAAGAAGCAGTACGGCTGGTTGGGTTGTGTATCGGAGGACGCATGACATTCAACCTTCGTCTCTCCCGAGAAAAAAAAAGAGAAAGTCCAGATCTATCTATCATAGAATCAATAATGGCATTCATGTCAGTTCCAATAATAAGCTTATCCTGTCTACGATACTGGTTCCCAATTGGGGATCAACCCTCCCACGTTCAGCTGAAACGGTGGCGCATGGAACGCAAAAATATTCTTAAAAATATTTAACCTCCACACATTAACAAGTCCAATAGCTCAAATGAAAGATAAACACCTTGTTCATCTAGCCAGCAAGTCAGATTTCTAAAATGTTTTACGGCGAAAACATAGCACATATATATGTAAAACCACCACCAGACACAGCTCATTTGAATAGCCAAAACATGCAATCAACAATAGTCTGACTTTTTTATGGTGGTTTTGAAGCAGTGGCTTCTTCCTTGGTGAGCTGCCTCTCAGGTTATGTTGATATAGGACTCGTTTTACTGTGGATATAGATACTTTTGTACCTGTTTCCTCCAGCATCTTCACAATGTCCTTTGCTGTTGTTCAGGGATTGATTTGCACTTTGCACACCAAAGTACATTCATCTCTAGGAGACAGAACGCGTCTCTTTCCTGAGCAGTATGACGGCTGCGTGGTCCCATTGTCAGGATTTGGCCAGGGTTGTTCCGGTTTTTGGTCACTAGATGCCCCCATTGTGCTTTTTGACCTTTTGTTTTCCCTTGATCCCAATTATTATTTGCACCTGTGCCTCGTTTCCCCTGATTGTATTTAAACCCTTAGTTTTCCTCAGTTCTTTGCTCTGTGTTTGTATGTTAGCACCCAGCCCTAGTACTCTGTGAACTCTTGTTGATCCCGGTGGACTCTCTTGTGGAATTCTGTTTTTGTTCTTGTTTATTCATTTTTGAGTATCTTTTGAGGCTTTTTATGCTATTCCTACCACCTTGTGGATTTACCTTTTTGTCTTGGAGGATTACCTTTGTTCTTGTGGAATTCCTTTTGAGGTTGTGAAGTTACATGTTTTCCTGAAGGACTTTTTTACTTCATTAAATACACCGTCTCAAGTACTGCTGTGTCTGCCTCATCTTCTGGGTTCTGCCGACTATTCGTGGTTCAGCAGGTTAAGTGACTGTTTCTCACTCCGGAGACCCGGGTTCGTAACCGGGTCCTGACACCCATGGTGTTCATTCTTGCATACTATTGTTTGTACAGATGAACGTGGTACCTTCAGGCGTTTGGAAATTGCTCCCAAGGATGAACCAGACTTGTGGAGGTCTATAATCTTTTTTCTGAGGTCTTGGCTGATTTCTTTTGTTTTTTCCATGATGTCAAGCAAAGAGGCACTGAGTTTGAAGGTATCCACAGGTACCTCCAATTGACTCAAATGATGTCAATTAGCCTATCAGAAGCTTCTAAAGCCATGACATCATTTTCTGGAATTTTCCAAGCTGTTTAAAGGCACAGTCAACTTAGTAGTATATGTTAACCTTTCTGATCTCCCCATCCCGGATCCGGGATCGTGAATACAGACTCAAGCTCATTACCATAACGCAACGTTAACTATTCATGAAAATCGCAAATGAAATGAAATAAATATGCCATCTCTCAAGCTTAGCCTTTTGTAAACAACACTGTCATCTCAGATTTTCAAAATATGCTTCTCAACCATAGGAAAACAATAATTTGTGTAAAAGTAGCTAGCTAGCGTAGCATTTAGTGTTAGCATTAGCGTTAGCATTCAGCACGCAACATTTCAACAAAAACATAAAAGCCTTCAAATAAAATCATTTACCTTTGAAGAACTTCTGATGTTTTCAATGAGGAGACTCTCAGTTAGATAGCAGATGCTCAGTTCTTCCAAAAAGATTCTTTGTGTATTAGAAATAGCTCCGTTTTGTACATTACATTTGGCTACCAAAAAAAAACGAAAATTCAGTCCTCAAAACGCAAACTTTTTTCCAAATTAACTCCATAATATCGACTGAAAACATGACAAACGTTGTTTAGAATCAATCCTCAAGGTGTTTTTCACATATCTCTTCGATGATATATCGTTCGTGGAAGTGTGCTTTCTCTCCTGAATCCCAGGAGAAAATGCCCGCACCTGAAGATTACGCACAAATTTAGACAAAGGACACCGGGCGGACCCCTGGAAAATGTAGTCAATCTTCCAATGATATGCCTACAAATACGTCACAATGCTGCCGACATCTTGGGGAAACGGCAGAAGGTCTAAGCTTATTCCTGTCGCATTCACAGCCATATAAGGAGACATTAGAAAACAGAGCTTCAGAAATTCTGCTCATTTCCTGTTTGACGTATCATCTTGGTTTCGCCTGTAGAATGAGTTCTGGGGCACTTACAGACAAAATCTTTGCAGATTCTGAAACTTCAGAGTGTTTTCTTTCCAAAACTGTCAAGAATATGCATAGTCGAGCATCTTTTCGTGACAAAATATCGCGCTGAAAACGGGAACGTTTTTTATCCAAAAATGAAATAGCGCCCCTAGAGATGCAACTGGTTAACTTCTGAACCACTGGAACAATTGTTGGAAAAATGACGTGTCACGCACAAAGTAGATTTCCTGACCGACTTGCAAAAACTATAGTTTGTTAACAAGAAATTTGTGGAGTGGTTGAAAAACGAGTTTTAATGACTCCAACCAACCTAAGTGTTTGTAAACTTCCAACTTCAACTGTAATTCTAGCTTCTTCTACAACAATCATGTGGTATTATAAAACTATTAATTGGTTTCGGATTGTCTCATAATCTTTTCTATTGTAGCTGTCCAGGCAGGCCCTGTGATAGCTTGTGTTGGGACACAAATCGAGGAGATGGTTTTTGACATCAGACCTTCAAACCCTGAATCAAGTGAGGACTCCAGCCCTGAACCCAGTGAGAGTGGAGATCGATCCTGGAACCATGGGGAGGATGAGCTGTCTGCTGACCCTGAGTGTTCAGAGGATTCATCCAACTCAATTCAAATATATAAAAAGATGAATAATGATTGTATACACGCACTAATTAATGATCTACTTATTTCAGTGTTGATGCTGACAAGTAAGTCGTCTGTCGTAGCCAATTAATGTCCCTGTTCACCTCTTGCCCTGTCTGTTGTGCGGATACACATGCCAGCATGGAGAAGCAGAAGGGCACCTACGTTCAAATCAAGCAAGCAATTTCTCTCAAATTCAAATTTAGGCGGGTAGCTAATAGTGTTAAGAGTTCTCACACATATGATAACACATAATACCTTTCCAAAGTATGTTCCTAATGTGGCCATTCAAGAAAATCAGGGAATGCTCTACCGGATTATGCCAGCCTGCAACTGGCATAATGGTCTGGGACCATCACTTTTCCGGCTGCATGCCTACACAGATGATCAGGAATTGCGATCTGTTTCCCTGAATTGCATTGTGAAAGCTGAACTTAGCTAGTCATGTTGGCAATAGAAAAAGCTTTCGAATGATGCCCACCTGACCCTGATTGGATTGTGTAAACAACAACAGTAATTGTGTAAAGGCGGGGGTGCAGGGTTGTGTTCCAAACAAAACAACTACAAGTGTGCTTGCTCTAGTTCCTCAACATTAGTAACATTAGTAACACTACCTGCTTTGCTGATGGGGCAACATGAACACAGCCATATCAATACCTGCTATGCTTATGAGGTACCTTTTATAAACACTATAATGGATACCTGCTATGCTTATGAGGTAACTTTATAATCATTACCATATAAATACCTGCTTTGCTGATGTGGTGACATAACAGCTACCATACACTGTAAATACCTGCTGTGTTATTGCGGTAACAAAACAGGGACCATATAAATAAATACATGCTATGCTGATACAGTAATATAACAGCTACCATGTAAATACCTGCTATACTAATGAGGTAACATTATATATAATTATATGTACTACCATATAAATACCTGTTATTTATGCTGATGAGATATCATTAAAACCACTACCCTATACCATAAATGCCTGCTATTCTAATAAGTGAGCTGGGAAGGGATGTGATGAAGTGATCCATTCAGACCAGCCTTACTGATTTAACTTTCAAAACAACATTAGTCGGTAACACTAGTTTGATAGGTGATATTCATAAATAAAAAAAATGTAATTGTAATGTTCTGGGCACAACACTGACATGATTGACATGTATTGTTTACGACAGTATCAGTAATACGACACCTCATGGTAAACCATTGGTACTACACTTTATGGAAATCAGTTGCTGTACAACCACTGTGAACGTGTATAATACGTCTTCTAGATGAACAACCACCTCTATCTTGTGTCTGGGCATTATTCTATTCATATTACACAAAGGAATGTCAATGTTCATTAAAATTATTTAATTTTAAGCTGTAATATGTAGAGTATAGAGTGCTGTTTTATTTTTACCATAGCAATTACATAGCAGGCTCTAGCAGGCTCTGAAAAGTGACACTGTCATTACTTTTGTTGTTAGATTACAAAACAGAGTTATTTAATTAAAACCTTTTTTATTGTCAGTGATCATCCAAATTGGGCCACTGGAACACTCTGCAATTGTTCAAGAGACAGGGAACTGTTGGTGGATAGCAGACAACACTGGTTGGCAGAGGTTTCCTGATGTGCTGTCTTAGAACGCCATAGGCCCAGGGGACTATCTTCCTGTAGTGTGCGTAGCGGAATTGCCTGTGGACAAGGTATTGGGAATTGTTGGTAGTTATAAAAGTCTGGGACACATGAATCTTACAGTAGTGGCTATAACGCAATGAAAAGTATTATTCATGAATGTACTCATGAGCACTGACATGGAGTGACCCGTGTTTCTGTCTGAAACTCATGTATGCAATTCCCAGCAGAAACCGGTTATGGAAAAATGGCTCGAAATTTCGATGCAGGGTCAGACAAGAGATGTCCTGTCTTGAAGACAAGTCCTCCACCAACCCCCAGTAACAACCTGGTCTAAATGCCTTTTTGTATTATTCCGTATGTAAATCTGAGACCCTTCATTTAGTATCATATGTTACGTTTTGGATTATAGGTATTAATTTCTGGATGTCCATCACCCATTTTGTATTATATGTACAGCATTATATGTGACAAATTTGAAAAATGTACAATATGTTACGAATTTAAAAAATGTACTAATATGTATAAGGTTAATGTTAGGGTTAAGTTTGAGTTAGGTTAAAGGGTTAGGGGGAGGGATAGCTAAACAGTTAGGGGGAAGGGTTAGCTAACATTCTAATCAGTTACCAATTAGCTAAAAAGTAGTAAGTCCTTGAAAAGTTGCTAATTAGCTCAAATATTAAAGTTGCCCATTATGAGTTTCAAATTCACAACCTTTGGGTTGCTAGATGTTCGAGTTATACTCCCAACCAACCACCCTGCTTTTGTTTTTGCCTTAAGTAACCATCTTTCCTATGTAACCATACCAATCATAATATATCATACTAATTTGAGTGTCTTTGATTTATATTTACTATGTTACTTCTAACCTATGATACCAGGTTGCCAGTAGGCATCAATCCCTGCAGCAAATGCTCTCTATTGCTGTGGTCATTGGTTGGCAGTGTCCACACTTTTGAAAAACATAATTTTGACAACAAAGACTATCATTGATAGCTAATGACAGTATGCTGATAATTTTTGTTTGGGTGGTTTTAAAGTGTAACACGGCTTTTAAGAGTCCTTGAAATTGAGCAGCCTTGTGTGAGACACATCGTATACTGTCACTAATCATGTAACTATTGAAATATGGTAACTATTACATCCAATGTAACATCAGTGAAGCTCATATTCGAAATCACAATGCATTTCTTATTGGAACCCAGATAATCATTTACCTTGGCACCCAAGTCATCCTTGACAGTTTTCATTATCTACAGTGTTGAATGACATTTTCTTATCTGGTAGCAAGACAATTTTCTGATTCAACTCGTCATAATCTTACCAGTAGCTGAGAGATCCCTACATGGCTGTTTCCATGGTGACCTCGCAGCTATGTTTTGTGGTGTGTTATCAGATTTGTAATTGTTATTTGATCATTTAATTATTTAACTCTGTTTTGTTTTCATTCCTTTACAATGAAGTGAAGAGCACCAATGAAATAGCAAGCAATTGTCACCTTCCGGCCTTGAGTTCTTTTGTTATGTCTTTGTTTTAGTATGGTCAGGGCGTGAGTTGGGTGGGTTGTCTATGTTAGCTTATCTATGATTTGCTCTTTCTGTGTTTGGCCTGGTATGGTTCTCAATCAGAGGCAGCTGTCAATCGTTGTCCCTGATTGAGAACCATATTTAGGTAGTCTGTTTTCTATTGTGTTTCGTGGGTGATTGTTTTCTGTTGTGTGTCTGCACCAGCCAGAACTATTTTCGGTTTATTGTTTTTGTTCAGTGTTCAAGTTCTTTATTAAAAGATATGGACACATACCACGCTGCACCTTGGTCCTCTTCTTCTTCCACCGACGACGACCGTTAACCCAGGCTCTGTCGTAACCGGCCGCGACCGGGAGGTCCGTGGGGCGACGCACACTTGGCCTAGCGTCGTCTGGGTTAGGGAGGGCTTGGCCGGTAGGGATATCCTTGTCTCATCGCGCACCAGCGACTCCTGTGGCGGGCCGGGCGCAGTGCACGCTAACCAAGTTGCCAGGTGCACGGTGTTTCCTCCGACACATTGGTGCGGCTGGCTTCCGGGTTGGATGCGCGCTGTATTAAGAAGCAGTGCGGCTTGGTTGGGTTGTGTATCGGAGGACGCATGACTTTCAACCTTCGTCTCTCCCGAGCCCGTACGGGAGTTGTAGTGTTGAGACAAGATAGTAGCTACTAAAAACAATTGGATACCATGAAAGAAATTGGGGAGAAAAAGGGGTAAAAATTAAAGTAATTTTTTAAAATTTTTTTATTTTTATTATAATCTTTGCCCCTGACACTATCATTTCTAATGTGCATAGGTCAGGTCATAGGACGGTCATTGGAACAATACAGAATATCATTCAACTAACCGATGAACAGCAGGGAATCTTACAGACTGTGGAAAACAGAAAGGAAAATGCTGTACACTGCTGCTCATGCTCCCACGTAATTTTATTATAACAATGTTTCGAACCTTAGGTCTTCTTACAGACTGTTCCTTTGAAAGGGCAATCTGTGATTTTAGCAATAACCTGACCTCAACCCAATTGAGATGGTTTGGGATGAGTTGGACCACAGAGTGAAGGAAAAGCAGCCAACCAGTGCTCAGCATATGTGGGAACTCCTTCAAGACGGTTGGAAAAGCAGTCCTTATGAAACTGGTAGAGATAATGCCAAGAGTGTGCAAAGCTGACATAAGGCAAAGGGTAGCTACTTTGAAGAATCTCAAATATAAAATAGATTTTGATTTGTTTAACACTTGTTTGCTTACAACATGATTCCATATGGGTTATGTCATAGATTTGACGTCTTCACTATTATTCTACAATGTAGAAAATATTACAAATAAATAAAAACCCTTGAATGAGTAGTTGTCCAAACCTTTGACTGGTACTGTATATACACTTCAAAGCAATTGATATTCCTCAATAGGTAGATAGGTAGAAGACAAATAGAGAGGGATTTATGACCTATTCTTTCAAGGATGACATCTTAACTTCAGTTAGAGACATCAATACAGATAGCTGTGTACAGTGGTTCCTCCTTTAAAAGTTGTGTCACACTGCGGCACACCCTGCGTGCTGCTGCAGCATTCTGTGGCATGTCATTTAATTCTCAGCCATTTCTTCTGTTACTGGAAGTTATTGCTAGTTTGACCACCAGAGGGCATCTTTGAGAAGCGTTTGATAGTATTCCGTATTGGCGTTACCAGAGAATTTGAAACATTTTTTGGAATAACATAGTAACTGGGATTGATTTAAAGAAATGCTTAATTAATTTGATTAAAATGATTGTGTTTCCATTCAGAGAAAAATTGTCCATTTGTAAATTCAGACCGTTTTGCTCTCGGAGCACACGTTCGGTCCAAGGAGTAGGGTTGATTTGAGCATTCTGGCCTTACAACGGCAGTCAAGCACCCAAGCTAACATTGGCTAGCTACTTCCAGACGCAAATGAGACCACTTGGACCATTTTACTCGCCCTAGCAGAGCTGGTAAGGCAGCTTTTGTGTTAACCAGAGTGTTGTTGACTGTAAATGTGCTGCTTGAAACAATTTAATTACACTTTTTTTCTGACGTTTCCTGACACCGGCAATATTCAACGGGTGTTGAGCGCTTGTAAAGTAATAATTCTGCGCTCTGGTACACTCAGACGAGAGTGCTCTGAAATCTGTGTAGATAGTGGACACATTGTAATGGACACATTACATTTTTAACAACTTTCTTTTCTGATAAGCTAGTTCATTGCATCCACCATGGAGCCCAGTTTCATAATATGACCATATTTCCCAGCTGCTTGCTGTCGTTTTGAAGTTATCGCGAAAAAACAGGCCTTATTTTAGTGCATTTTTTTCCCTGCCAGCTCCTATTAGTTCTATTGAGCACCGTGGCACCAACTCGCCTTCCGAACGTTCTATTCCCAGCTTATTGTTCAACGTCACAATATCTGCTACGCTATTGATGGCAATGAGACCTGCTCACTTTGTTTTATAGTTAAAATGTAAACAACAAAGTGTAAACAACAAAAATAATACTGGAATTCTGCGGTCTTCCCATTGTTTCCTATGGGGGAAATATCGGCATGTCTGTCTATTTCGCCAAATATCTCGCATGTGAGACATGTGTATATTTAGATTTTTTTTCAAGCCGGGTGTAACCGGTGTGAAATGGCTAGCTAGAAAACGCACTAATAGCGTTTAAATCGGTGACGTCACTCGCTCTGAGATCTTGCATAAATGCTTTAGCTAGCTAGATTCTTTACATCCAATGTTTCACGAGACGACAGCCTGGTTTTCTGGTTTTCTCAGGTGTCACTAAAACATTAAACAACACGAATTACAAATTAATTCTCCTAACACTAGCTAGTTGGCTAATGTTAGCTAGTCAGATAACTTGGTAAATAGCGATTTTTGTAAAGTAACTTTATGACAAAAAAATATGCACAAATGTTTAACTCTACATTAACTAACATATTCCTCTCAATTGTAAATGTTTTGCCTGACTCGTTATGATGTTACAACAACTTACATCTGGTTCCACAGTAAAGTTTTGTCAGCCATCTTTGTTGAAGAACGCCACAAGGGTGGCTGGCGTCAAAATTCATCATTGGAACCACTCGATATGATTGGTCATATAAAAACCTTGGGACCCAATGCATAATGAGTGCTCTAACTCCCCCTTGTGGTGGTCTGGAGCAATGAAGCCGTGACTCTGGGTACTTCTAAGTCCCGCAGTGCAAGCTCGCGACTTTTAAAGGAGGAACCACTGTACCTTAAATGGAGGGAGTAACCACAACTAATGCAGTGTCGCAATATCTCCCAGATGGGTGCTAATCATGGATAGTGGCTGAGGTAAGTTTCCCTCCAATCAACGTAATGCAATTTGATGATCATAAAAAAAGCACAGAAATCAATTCCTCACTGTAGAGGATCGTTAGCTGAAGTTAATTCTCAAATAGAACTTCAGTATTTGGAAATAGTTTCTTCTCATGCCATTTTGCTTCTTTGCTGTAAGATTGTAACACGTTAGGCCTATTTACCACACGGTGCTTCTGAAACATCAAAGCAGCCAACTTTATATTAAAAAACAAGTGAAGTCTGAGGCACAGTGGGTGTTGTGTGTATGTCCCTCGGGGAGACAGCATACTCACCACCCACCGGGCACACACTTGTTGATTTAGCGTTGTTTCCACGTCATTTCAATTAAATTACTTTGAACCAACGTGGAATAGACGTTGAATTGATGTCTGTGCCCAGTGTGAAGGGTCCAGGGTCATTGATGTTCAGATGGTGACAAAGTAATAACATACAAAAGGAAAATAGAAAGGCATACCAAATGAAAAGGATTCACCTACATGTGGGAAAGCCCTGCTGGGTCGGGGAGGCTACTCGATCAGCAATAACCAGCCAATCTTCTTCATCTATAGTATTATGGTGGTCCGCAAACATTCAAATCAAATGTTATTGGTCACATACACATGGTTAGCAAATGTTATTGCAAGTGTAGCGAAATGCTATTGCTTCTAGTTTCGACAGTGCAGCAACATCAAACAAGTAATCTAACAATTCCACAACTACCAAATACACACAAATCTTAGTAAAGGAATGAAATAAGAATATATACATATAAATATATGGCTGAGCAATAACAGTGGCATAGGCAAGATGCAACAGATGGTCTAAAATACAGTATATACATATGAGATGAGTGATGCAAGATATGTAAACATTATTAAAGTGCCATTATTAGTGACTGGTGATCCATTTATTGAAGTGGCCAGTGATTTCAAGTCTGTATGTAGGCAGCAGCCTCTCTGTGTTAGTGATGCCTGTTAACAGTCTTGATGAGATAGAAGCTGTTCAGTCTGTCGGTCCCAGATTTGATGCACCTGTACTGACCTCACCTTCTGGATGGTAGCGGGCAGTGGCTCGGGTGGTTGTTGTCCTTGATGAGCCTTTTTGCCTGTGACATCGGGTGCTGTAGGTGTCCTGGAGGGCAGTAGTTTGCCCCCGGTGATGCGTTGTGCAGATCGCACCACCCTCTGGAGAGCCTTGCCGTTGTGGGCAGTGCAGTTGCCATTCCAGGCGGTGATATAGCCCAACAGGACTCTCTCGATTGTGCATCTGTAAAAGCTTGTGAGGGTTTTTGGTGACAAGCCAAATTTCTTAAGCCTCCTTAGGTTGAAGAGGCGCTGTTGCGCCTTCTTCACCAAGCTGTCTGTGTGGGTGGACCATTTCAGTTTGTCCGTGATGTGTATGCCGAGGAACTTAAAACTTTCCACCTTCTCCACTGCTGTCCCAACGATGTGGATAGGGGGATGCGCCCTCTGCTGTTTCCTGAAGTCCACAATCATCTCTTTTGTTTTGTTGACCTTTTTTGTTGAGTGAGAGGTTGTTTTCCTGACACCATACTGATTCGTTAGAGGTGCATGTGTCCGCCTATTGTTCTGGTGTGTGAATTCATTCCACTTTGTGACACAAAAAGGGGAGGGGAAAGGGAAGATCACTCCTTGTTAATCAACTCAGTACATCTGCTCCAGCTACCGCTACCCCTATCGATTGGGATAGCATAGTGGAACTGGACTGTCCAGCGATGGCCTAACTACTTCCCTATATCTATTTCTAACAAAACAGGCAATTCATCAGCTGAAATTAAATGCTATTGCAACTTATGAAACCTGGCCATCACAAGCTTTGTATGGTGTGTATTGGATTACAATTTCAATTGTCTCCCTTGTTCCTTTCAATTTCCAATGGTGGTCATGGGTAGATGTACAATTGAAACCCAGGTTTCAGCTAATGTGTCACTGACAGAGTTAACTGCACAATAAAAATAATGGCATGATGAGGCCCCTTTTTCTTTTGAGAGGAAAACTCTGGATATAATATGTGACACTGACAGTGACAGGTAAAATGTCTTTCATCAGTCTTTCAAAGTCAGTCTGCGATAGAAGGAAAAAAACAAGACCATGGTGCATAACACTGACTTTTTTAATAGAATTCATTTATAACAAATGGAACTTGTGTCAGCAAAGAACTGATTTTCATACAGACTTCTTTCGCCACCAATGTAACCTAATTAAGAAAATAAAAAGCACTCCTTTCATTCAGAAAAAAAAACGGTTTACACTTACAACTAATAAGAGGTAATTGTATGATTCATTTTAACAAGCCTTTTTTTTTTTTACAATTTCATGAATTAATTTCAGTCTATGCATCCAGACAAGAGATAGATAGAGAGAGCAAAGAGAACACAACGTTTATTTCTGTAATGACACTCCAAGCTTGAATGGCGAAGCCACGTTAGTTAATAACAGATGGTTGGGACAAATTTCTGAAAGTTGTCTTCTGGAATAATCACGGATGCTTTTTTTGCCACAAACTTTTTTTTTGTCTTTTACTCAAAGTCGATCCTTTTTATGTGTTATTTACATACACACAAAGTGAACGTTGAAGGAGATTCTTACAGATGGGTTCAAGTAATATATTATTGGGTTCAGAATCAATAGGGCAGTGCATAGTACAAAGATAAAGAAAGTGCAATTCTTCCTATTAGGCCGGCTGCAGCCATTCTGCAATGTTTCACCATGCATAATTGAAATAAAAAAAATCAAGATGGGAAAACAAAATGAAAGTTGTGGATCAGTTAATGTGCACAGACTCCGGAACTAAGTACATAAAATATGGCATCGAGGTTAAATAATAATAGCACTTTTATACGGTTATGACAAGAGTTGAAAAAAAGCACCTAATTTAAAAAAAAAAAAAAAAAACAATTTAGCTGCTTGAAATAAAAAGGGAAAGAAAGCACCTGGAATGCACATCCACAAAGCCATCAAAGAGCGCGAGGGTCAAATAAATGTGGGGTTAAAATTATATGTTGTGTCCTCAACCCAAAAAACATAATTCAAATTTTGGATACACCAACTCATTCCAGGGTTTTTCTATATTTTTACTATTTTCTACACTTTAGAACAAATATTGAAGACATCAAATCTATGAAATAACAAATATGGACTCATCTAGTAACCAACAAAAGTGTTAAATAAACTCTTTAAAGTAGACACTCTTTGCCTTTATGACAGCTTTGCACACTTTGGCATTCTCTCAACCAGCTTCATGAGGTAGTTATCTGGAATGCATTTCAATTAACAGGTGTGCCTTGTTAAAAGTTCATTTGTGGAATTTCTTTCCTTCTTAATGTGTTTGAGCCAATCAGTTGTGTTGTGAAAACATAGAGGTGGCATACAGAAGATAGCCCTATATGTTAAAAGACCAAGTCCATATTATGGCATGAATAGCTCAAATAAGCAAAGAGAAAACATTTCAAGAACTTTGAAAGTTTCTTCAAGTGCAGTGGCAAAAACCATCAAGCATTTTGATGAAACTATCTCTACCGCCACAAGAAAGGAAGACCCAGAGTTACCTCTGCTGCAGAGGATACATTCATTTGAGTTACCAGCCACAGAAATTGCAGCCCAAATAAATGCTTCACAAAGTTCAAGAAACAGACACATCTCAATATCAACTATTCAGAGGAGCCTGTGTGAATCAGGCCTTCATGTTCGAATTGCTGCAAAGAAACCACCACTAAAGGACACCAACTAGAAGAAGAGACTTGCTTGCGCCAAGAATCATGCGCAATGAACATTAGACCAGTGGAAATCTGTCCTTTGGTCTGATGAGTCCAAATTTTATATTTTTAGTTCCAACAGCTGTGTCTTTGTGAGACACAGAGTAGGTGAACGGATGATGTCCACATGTGTGGTTCCCACCGTGAAGCATGGAGGAGGAGGTGTGATGGTGTGGGGGTGCTTTGTTGGTGACACTGTCTGTGATTTATTTATAATTCAAGGCACACTTAACCAGTATGACTACCACAGTATTCTGTAGCGATACACCATCTCATCTGGTTTGAACTTAGTGGGACTCTAATTAGTTTTTTAACAGGACAATGACCCAACACACCTCCAGGCAGTGTAAGGGCTATTTAAACAAGAATGAGAGTGATGTAGTCCTGCATCTGATGACCTGACCTCAACAATCACCCGACCTCAACCCAATTGAGATGGTTTGGGATGAGTTGGACCGCAGAGTGAAGGAAAAGCAGCCAACAAGTGCTCAGCATATGTGGGAACTTCTTCAAGACTTTTGGAAATACATTCCAGGTGAAGCTGGTTGAGAGAATGTCAAGCGTGTGCAAAGCTGTCATCAAGGCAAAGGGTGGCTACTTTGAAGAATCTAAAATATATTTTGATTTGTTTAACAATTTTTGGGATACTACATGATTCCATATGTGTTATTTCATAGTGTTGATGTCGTCACTATTATTCGACAATGTAGAAAATAATACAAATAAAGAAAAACCTTGAATGAGTAGGTGTGTCCAAACTCCGACTGGTACTGTACATATTCCGCACTAGCAGACGTAAAACACAATTAAGTACTGTCAGATTTGTAATTAACTGTTCCAACAGTTTGTATATTTCTGCAACTGTTTATAATTGCAAATACATGTATCAGTCTAATACTTTCTAGCCTGAGGCATACTGATTGTCTATATACTGTACACTGTGTCCGTTTGCTGGAGTCCGTTTGACTCATTGGAAATAGAGAAAATGCTTTTCACTGTTAAGTTCAGTAAAAGCTCATGGACTCCGCTAATTGTCCCATGATGCATGTCTGTGTCGACAACAGGCATTTGGCTTTGACTCCCTTAATTTTCCTAACATTCTTAATAGTCCTAGTTTGTTTAAAATGCACATTGACTGGTTGCCTCTCTTTGAATATACATCTATCCCAATTAAGTGCTGGATCTTTTTATAGATTTAAGAACTTGAAATGAGAACAAAAGGACAAAAGGACAATGCGAATGGGGGGGTAAAAATGCTCTGCTATTTTTTTACAATTATTTTCACTGAGCCACAAGAAGGCCACAGAAACTGAAAATAGAAAGCCTTGCCATGTGCGTATTTGCATATATAATTTCATATTATGTAACAAATGAATAATTAAGATAGAAATGAAATATACAGTTATATGAACTATATGCATGGACTACTCAAATATTACAATAATGTGTTAAATGAACGTTATAAAAAAACAGACAGAAATATAAGGCACTCTAAATGCAAAATGAAAACATGTTACGCTGTTGAGCGTTTTAACACCTCAAGAAGAAAGTGACGTCTTTGTACCTTGTCCTAGTGTGTGGAACATTGACTTAGTCTAAGCGACCCCCTGCTATGGAACTACAAACTTTCTGAGCGTATCTAAATGCACTGGTGATACGTCGAGTGACACGTTCCCCACCTACATGCCTCACCACAACAATGTCATGACTAACAAAGTATCCATATGAACCCTATTCATAATACACCTATTTATTGCACAAGAAAATATGCACTGATTACGTTTTGTCCTACTGATGTGCATTCCAGTGAAAAATCTTTTAATTTCCCCCAAAGTATAGACATCTCATTATGGACTCTTTCATATACAATCCATTCGTTTTATATATGTACTTTATTTCAGTAGACATATGTTATAGGTTATGATCATATTATAATTCATATATCATTCATATCTGTCATCTTCTATATACCATAAATATGTATATATCACGTATCTTATCCATCAGGTGCTCATCTTTACCTTCATTCTAACATGGAAGAACTAAGATAATCGGTAGCAGCAACTTCATACTTTGCTCATCCCTGTTGATTCCACAAAGCCCCCAGTTTATCGCATGAGTGTGTAAGTAAGTTATTGTGTATCCGATATTGGACAAATAAGACAAAACTAAAAAAAAAACCTGTAGCAAAGTCAACATTTGGTAGTGTGAATACAGGACTGCACATATTGAGACAAACAAACCCCCAAAATTTGCAAGAATAAGTAAAAGAGCAAAGACTTTTCTCTGCATGACGGTGCATACATTAGAACAGTTCTACAGCTTAAAAAAATACAACTCGGAAGAGAAAAGTGAACGATTACGCAAATACTTTGTTTGATTCACTTTGTCGAGTGATACGTTTTGTTAATAAAAAAAGGAAATCAAATTTCACACAGTTTAAAATAAAGCACATATCAACTGTATAGTAAAGTACTAAAAAACTAAATCAATAGGTTTTATTTGTTTCATATATCTTTAAACATTCCCCCTTTCCCCCCCCAATTCTTTAAATGATGAACGTTGCGACAGGAAACAGGGTATTTTTTTCATAGTGGACCAAGCACTGGTGTCTTCTTTTTCAAAGGATAGATGTCTCTGTGTCGTTTGATTGTGGAACAGAAATGTCTCTTTACAATGTGCATCAAGTTTTAAGCCATTCTGTGTGCCTCCATTTCTCTCTCTTGTGGTTCGTAATATGATGCATTACTTGTCGATGTAATAGTACGTTGTGTTATTATTTTGTTTGTGTTTCTTTCAGTATTTTTTAACCCAAGACGAATCCTTGAAGCAACAGAAAAAAAATAATTCCATAAGATGCTTCAACAGTCAGGATTCCCTCTCTGTTTCCCGTGTCAGGATGAGTTCCATGGGTTTTGGGAAACACTTGGTCCTCCAGGAATAATCTTTATGATTTTTTTGAAATTTTTGTGTCTCACATCTAACACTTAGGGCTCTATTCAATCAGATCCGCTTTAGCCGACATCCGTGTAGTGGTTGTTTTGACGGTGTTGGAGGTGGAACTGCGTTAGAGCTGTCAAATTCACAGGTGGCTCCCGGCATTACACCTAAAGTGGGCATTGCCATGGCCTGCATGTTGTCGCATTAACAGAATTCCAATGCAGCCTTGTTTACAAGTTGGAACACTGGAATGTGAGATAAAATCTACACCTCCATTTTGATGATAGAAACCCTCATTATTTCCTTTAATGATTTTTCTATTTGAGTGTAATTATTTCCATATAGCCTACACATTCTCGCTCTGAACTTCTAATGCGAGTGGGGTGGGTGTGGCTTCATGACAAGGCTCGCAAGAGCAGCTGCTCACCGATTTGACTGCTCCAACGCAGTTCCACCTCCGACACTGCCAAAACATCTGCTATGCGGGTGTCTGCTATCGCCGGTTAACACTTGATCTGATTGAATCTAGACCTAAACTGAGTCTTTAGTTAGGAGTTAAGAAGTACTTTCTCAAGCAGGAAATTATGGCTCAGAAGAGAGGCTCGCTGGGGTTGTCCAAGGGCCTTCTGCTTTTCCTCCGGGAGAGGGACTCTTACGTTGCATAGTGGTCAAAGCTTCCAAGGTATTCCAAACCAGCTCTATAACAGAACTGGTATTGATCCTGAGGAGAAAGGAGAGGAGGAAAATTTGTCATTGGTCCAAAATGTTTGTCACCATTTTCCAACCAGGTCCTATTCATTTGTTTATTTCTCTGTCTTTCTTTTCTGTCTCTCTCCATATGTATGATCTTTGGTTTCCATGGACTCAATCATTCTCTCTTTCTCCGTCTGCCACGTTCACATTTTCATTTGCTGCTGCTCAGAAATTAGATGAATAAAAATGTACTTAATTCACCACAGAGTAGAAGATTGCTGCTTTTAAGCAATTTCAGAGAACCACTTGTAAGCTATTGTGTATCTTTTCTATAGATCTTGGAAACAGTTGTCTGTCATCCATTCAAATGATATTTTGTAGACGGCAAGTGGAATTCTGTATCTGATGAGCATCAATTTGTATACACAGTCTTTCTGTGAAAACACAGAGGAAATATGACTGCTGACTCAATATGACTGCTGACTTCACCATGTAACAGAGAAGTGGCTACCTGATAAGTGCACAGATTATGTTGATAATTCACTGTGCTGGGTAACTGCAGTCATTTCAATTCAAGGATAATCCTGTGTGTTCCGTTTAAATGCTAAGTGTGTGGTGTTGTGGGTTGTTTGCTCAACCCAGCACATGGTAAATCTTTTTGAGACGTACTACTTATAAATAGCTGTGGGTTGTTACCTGCCTAATAGTTAATAGTATACACTGCGTGTACAAAACATTAATGACATCTGTTTATTTCCATGACATAGGCTGACCAGGTGAAAGCTATGATCCCTTATTGATGTCACTTGTTAAATCCACTTCAATCAGCGTAAATTAAGGGGAGGTGACAGGTTAAAGAAGGATTTTTAAGCCTTGAGATATGTATTTTGCATGTGTGCCATTCAGAGGGTGAATGTAAAATGTAAGTGCCTTTGAACGGTAGTAGGTGCCAGGAGCAGGGGTTTGGGTCAAGAACTGCAATGCTGCTGGGATTTTCACGCTTAACAGTTTCCCATGTCTAAATAGAATGGTCCACCACCCAAAGGACATCCAGCTAACTTGATACAACAATGGGAAGCATTGATGTCAAAATGTGCCATCATCCCTTTGGAACACTTTCAACACCTTGTAGAGTCCATGCCCCAAATAATTGAGGCTGCTCTGAGTGCAAGGGGGGGTGCAACTCAAAATTAGGAAGGTGTTCCTAGTGTTTGGTATAGTTAGTGTATAAAGTACAGGTAAACAGGGTATCTCACCTCTGTCTGCACCATGGCCGGTCTCTGTGTCCGGAGCATTTTCACTGTCTGGAAGATATCCACCACGCCCTCATACCTCATTCGCTCTAATACGATGCTGAGGGTGATGAAGACACCGGTCCTACCCACACCAGCACTGCAAGAAACAATACAAAGATTATCAGACAGAAAATTAACAGTCTGAGAACCTCCAATCTGACCAGACAAAACACCACATCACCAGACAAAACACCACATGACCAGACAACACCACATGACCAGACAAAACAACACGTGCTCAGACTAAACAACACATGACCAGACAAAACACAGTCTCGACAAAACAACAGTCTAGACAAAACGACACAATCTAGACTAGACTATTTATAAACAAACTGCATTATTTGTCTTTGTTCACTAGACTGTTTATATATTAATGTTCCCCACTTGCCATGATATCTCACAGGACTGCTGTGGGGTGTCTGGGAGCTAATTTAATGTCTGGATAGATCATTAATCTGATCGTTTATCCTGGTAAGATCAAAGTTAAGCACCACTGTTTCCACTGCAAGTTGAGCTAAAACTTTTAAATACCATTAAACGTTGTGGTCTGTTATTGTACTTGCTTATCATTATAAACTGTTTGTAAATGATATAAAACTCCATAAAATATTGTTTTGAATGTGGCTCCTTACCTACAATGGACAGATATAGGCCCATCTTGGCCAAACTGTTCTTTTGTTTTATGAACTTGGCCAATGAAATCGATGAATCCCTCTCCCGATTTTGGCACTCCTTGCTCGGGCCAGTCTGTAAACTGAAACTGCCTTACCGTCCGTGACTGTCCGTCCTGGACAAATAGGGAGAGAGAATACAGTGTGTTCACTTGAATGGAACGTCAAGCCAAGAGGATGAAGTCAAGACAACCTGTACATAGCACTTGACAAACAGGCCACATAAGAAGATAGTCGAGGAAAAAAAGAAAACGGACAATCTCGATATGCCTCAGTAATGACGCTGTCTTTTGTGTGCTTTTCCATTGAAGATATCAATATCGGTCATTAACGAATCAGGGAGCCGCGAGGCACAAAGTTATAAGCACCAGAGACAGGTGTTTGTTACTAAAGATATCTGTAATTTTCACCTGACTGTATTAAAATATGAATAGTAAAGACGCTAAGTCCTTTGATGTGCCTGAGCTTTGGCAGGCTCTTGAAAAGCTGTCTTTGAGGGTGTGCATTACTTAAGTGATATTGTATCCCTTTGATAAGGGGAAGCAATCCCATTGAGGTTCCAGTGTAACACACACTACAAAGGAGAAGCCTGCACCATTTATCAGTGTAAGCCTTTGATGGAATTAAGTCCCAGCGGCTCAAGGCTGCCATGCTCCGTATTTGTTTTTACACCTTTGACACATGTCATAATTCCCTCAAATATATTTCTGCATATATTCATTTAAAAACCTCCAGTTCGGTATAAACAACTTATTAGATGTGGGTCCCAGATGTTGGCTTGAGGACTACTGCACAGTTAAAAACCCCGGTCAGTAGGAGTCGGCCAACTGTCAGTCCAAGTCTCAATCTGAACCGTTAAAATCAAATGGCTCAAAGAAGTGGTAGCGAGTGCTGCCAAGTTTTTATCATGAAACAGAGTTATTCAAAGACAAAAACTTCAAAGTAGACAGATTTATGCGTTTGACCAAACTCCACACAATAAACAACGAATCTGATATATTTTGACAAAAACTACAAAGTCAGGAACGCTTCGTAGCACTGTCAAATCTCAGTGAGCGTTTGAACAGTAAAAGACGGGTGTACAACAGTATAGTACTTACCCTGGCGTCAGTCACTTTGAACTCTCTCAGGATGTACTGGGGCATGTTGTACTCAGCCATGGGGTCCACCACAAAGTACTGGTATCTGGCCGACCTCTCTGCTGGCCAATACTGGTGGCATTTTTCCTGCAGCGGGGGAAAAACAACAGAAACAAACCCCATGAGTGAGATTACCTCATACGGTACAATGAAATTGCAACAGAGTATGGCTGTACATGCTGTTTACGATGGCCCATTGTTGGTCTGAATTCAATGTATTTTGAATGTTCGCATAGTTAATTTCTACATGTATTGTCAGTTATGTTATCATGTTAAAGTATTAGCAACATTTGGTTAGCATGGCCAACAGAGTGCACAGAAACAACATAGTTTAGCATGACATACCCTGCCCATTTCTCGGAGCTTCGTTAGCATGACTACGATGGTGGAGTTATGCTCCCAGAGCATCCTCCAGAAGTCCTCTGTCGTCTCCGCTAGCGGCCCTTGCGTGGCAATATAGGCTTTCTGTTGCCTGAAACAATATACAAATATTCAGAATCACAAAATACAAGGTAGAAGTGGACTACTAGGAGTCTCAATAATTCAACCACATTGGTCAACATGTTGAAAGAAGCTCTCCTCACCTGTATCCATCTATGAAACTGGCATTGATGTAGTCGGAGCCTTCCACCCCTCGGATTGGCTGAAGACACACTCGCGTGGACTCGTATGGCATTATGTTCACAAGGCGGTTCTTGAACTTGTTGCAGGGGAGATTGGCACTGATGAATCGCGAGGTATGGGCTTTAGTGTTGGCTAAACGCTGCAGAGAGGAAGATAAGAAGCACTGCCTTTAGGTGACTGTTGGCTAATGCAGCTCTCTCCTTTATTTTCCTAGTGTCTGGCTTGAGGGTGACATTAAAAACAGGGGGCTTGTGTAATATAATGCTGGCAAAAGTGAGGGAAGGACTTAGTAGGATTATGGGTGCTCGGCTGCCAAACATTCTGAACGTGAAAAGGCTACACTTTTCAACCTCATATTCATCATCTCCAGCACCAAACCAGTGTCTACATATGTGAAAACACTGCGTTTCTATGATCTGTGGTTAAAAATATAAGAAGAAAGGCCCCAAAAATGCTTCTCTTTGACATCAAAGGGTAGCATTAAAAGTTAAAGAAAATTGTGATTTTCTAAACAGGCAATGAGTTTTTAAATGTTTCAACTTTTGATGATGTCATCGGGTATATCTTTTTTACTTGATATTTTTTTCTATAAAATGTATAAATCTGCCGTTTTCACATATGTAGACACTGGTATTGTGCTGGAGATAATGAAAACGAGGTTGAAAAGTGGTGGAATTGCCCTTGAAGTATGTAAAGGAGAATCAAGGGAATTATTGCTGCTCCTCAGATTTGCAGTGCGGAGCAAAGAATTGCATGTTGTGATTAAACAAAAAAAAAATCATGCCGCAGCAAGCCTGATGTGGACAGGGCCATGGGTAATCTAACCTGTATCATCTCTTAGGGGTGCGTACCAAGCAAGGCCAAAAAGCATTACATACAGCACATATAACACACCGCAGACTGGCTGACTATGACCGGTGGGTTAGTTGGAACGAGGGGGTTGGGGTTTTCACATGAAACTATATCTAACCACCCTCTGACTTTCAGTAAATACAAGAAATTAAAGTTTGCGATCCGACAAAATTGGACATAAAAAGTCACTGGCGCTTGCTAGAATGTTTTTTTTCTTATTTTCTTTATATAGCTAGTTCCTCTTTTGTCGGCATGGCCACTTTGGAACTATAAAGCAGGATATGAGCTGGAGCACATTGGTCTTGGGTTAGCATCCAGGCTGTCCAACATCTTTAAGTTGGCTGTTTGTCTGTAGCATTGCACCCTTTATCAGTTTATCTATTCCTTTTGCAATATATTTTTTAGAATTGCATGCTTACTCATGTAAGCCTCCTGCACAAGCTACTTTTACAACTAGATGCACTGTACTAAAACAATTCCCCTTGAAAATAAATTGCATTTTTGTGTGGATTTTTCCAATTATATATTTTTTTTAAATAAAAGATCCATGGCAATAATACAACGCAGACCAACTCACCTTGAACTCCAGCTCCATGCCAGTTACGTTCTCTCCGCCCTCAATCCCAGTCAGCTTCTGGATGTAGGTGTAGAGGTTTCGGGCGGGCACTTCAGTGGTGCCGCAGGTGACGGCTTCCTGGAGCGCGTCGTGGATGAACACGTACTGGTCCTCCGTCTGCACCATGTAGTTCCGCTGGGCGCGCATCAGCGTCACGTGGCCGTAGATGTCCACTGTCTTCTCGTGCTTGATGCGCTCCAGCATAGCGTCGATCACGATGAAACAGCCCGTGCGGCCCACCCCGGCACTAAAGACAAAACAAAGCGACACTTAATTAAGAGACAAAATTCTGTGCTGCACACCTCAGCACTGTGTCCCCAAATACACACGAAGAGGGAGGGAAATGGTCAGAACTGACAAGGTTGACTTGCTATTGGCTTGATTTGAGACGCATTGACAATAGATGACTTGACCTAACTGTTTTAGTGGCTTGTCCAGCTTTACTGAAGAGACACTTGAATAACCGTTGAGGTAAGAACTCTATTGAGATAACGGGCCAATAGCGTCACAATTTCCTCTGCAGTTGCAACTTGATACAAGTCATGTTGACGGTCATTCCTGAAATCTGCCCCCAGATGTTACTGTAACGTTCTTGTTTATTATACCCCCTAACCCTAACCAATATAGCTTTGTTGTGCTGTGTAAGCCCATGATGAGAATGACTACTCTCCATTGGTTGATAATGAGTGACAGTTCAATGTTGAGAGAGGTGCCCTGTGTCAGCTGTGGGGAGCTGAGAAGTTCCCTGGCTACTCTAACACCTTGGCCACGCTGCCAACCCCTTGGCTGCTGCAGTGCTGACCATTTTGACTTTGAGTGTAATCAAATCTGATGTGGTTCTGCGGAACCAGTGGGAGTTGGAGAGTGGCTTTGGCTGCAGTTGTCTGGACATGCCCAGATTCACAAAACACTTAAACAAAAACTTAAGAAGCTTAATTTTAAAAAAAAGAAGTTCATAAGTGCAATTCCTCAACAATATCTTAAGATTTCACATTTTTCTTACGAACTTCTCAAATATCTTCTTACGAACTTCTAGAGGAGTGTCGCTAGGCAACCGATCTAGATAGCTATATTGCGAAGCGATGACAATCATGCTCGCACATTTCTTACTGAGATGACAGTTTGAAAATATGTTTTTTGGTTTAAAACAATCACTACTGAAACTTTCAGAGGAAGTTTGTGAGTGAATGAAACATGTTCAATTGTTTTCATTAGTTTAGGGTTTAGCTAGAGTATTCACACACACACCGTAACTTTTTCCATGCTGTTGTGTCACTGGCATACACATAATATCCCATAATATCAGAGTGGAATAATGTTTTTAGAAATGTTTACAAATTAATTAAAAATTAAAAGCTGAAATGTCTTGAGTCAATAAGTATACTTATGGCAAGCCTAAATAAGTTCAGGACCAAAAATTGACTTAACAAGTCACATAATAAGTTGCATGGACGCATACAATTATCTGTAAGGTCCCCAAGTCGAGCAGTGAACTTCAAAAACCGATTCAAAGACCAGGCAGGTTTTCCAATGCCTTGCAAAGAAGGGCACCTATTGGTGGATAAAAAAAATACAATTAAAAAGCCTACTTTGAACATCCAGTTGATCATGGTGAAGTTACAAATTGGATGCTGTATCAATACAGCCAGTCACAAAGATACAGACGTCCTTCCTACCTCAGTTGCCAAAGAGGAAGGACACCGCTCAAGGATTTCACCATGAGGCCAATGGTGACTTTAAAACAGTGACAGAGTTTAATGGCTGTGATAGGAGAAAACGGAGGATGGATCAACAACATTGTAGTTACTCCACAATACTAACTTAAATGACAGAGTGAAACGAAGGAAGCCTGTACATAATACAAATATTCCAATAAGGCACGAAAATAAAACTGCAAAACATTTGGCAAAGAAATTAACTTCATGTCCTGAATACAAAGCATTATGTTTGGGGCAAATCCAACACAACGCAAATTATTTTCAAGCATGGATGTGGCTGCATCATGTGCTCGTCATTGGCAAGGACTAGGGAGCCTTTTAAGATAAAAATAAACGGAATAGAGCTAAGCAAAAGGCTAAATCCTAGAGGAAACCCTGGTTCAGTCTGCTTTCCAACAGACACTGGGTGACAAATTCACCTTTCAGCAGGACAATAACCTAAAACACAAGGCCAACTATACAAAACGACATTGAATGTTCCTGAGTGGCCTAGCTACAGTTTTAACTTAAATAGGCTTGAAAATATATGGCAAGATTGAAAATTACAATGATCAACAACCAACTTGACAGAGCTTGAAGATATTTTTTCATAGAATAATGTGCCAATGTTGTATAATCCAGGTGAACAAATCTGTTAGGGACTTACCCAGAAAGACTAATTGCTGCCAAAGGTGATTCTTACTTGTATTGACTCAGGTGGTTGAATACTTACAGTGCCTTGCGAAAGTATTCGGCCCCCTTGAACTTTGCGACCTTTTGCCACATTTCAGGCTTCAAACATAAAGATATAAAACTGTATTTTTTTGTGAAGAATCAACAACAAGTGGGACACAATCATGAAGTGGAACAACATTTATTGGATATTTCAAACTTTTTTAACAAATCAAAAACTGAAAAATTGGGCGTGCAAAATTATTCAGCCCCCTTAAGTTAATACTTTGTAGCGCCACCTTTTGCTGCGATTACAGCTGTAAGTCGCTTGGGGTATGTCTCTATCAGTTTTGCACATCGAGACACTGAATTTTTTTCCCATTCCTCCTTGCAAAACAGCTCGAGCTCAGTGAGGTTGGATGGAGAGCATTTGTGAACAGCAGTTTTCAGTTCTTTCCACAGATTCTCGATTGGATTCAGGTCTGGACTTTGACTTGGCCATTCTAACACCTGGATATGTTTATTTTTGAACCATTCCATTGAAAGATTTTGCTTTATGTTTTGGATCATTGTCTTGTTGGAAGACAAATCTCCGTCCCAGTCTCAGGTCTTTTGCAGACTCCATCAGGTTTTCTTCCAGAATGGTCCTGTATTTGGCTCCATCCATCTTCCCATCAATTTTAACCATCTTCCCTGTCCCTGCTGAAGAAAAGCAGGCCCAAACCATGATGCTGCCACCACCATGTTTGACAGTGGGGATGGTGTGTTCAGCTGTGTTGCTTTTACGCCAAACATAACGTTTTGCATTGTTGCCAAAAAGTTCAATTTTGGTTTCATCTTACCAGAGCACCTTCTTCCACATGTTTGGTGTGTCTCCCAGGTGGCTTGTGGCAAACTTTAAACAACACTTTTTATTGATATCTTTAAGAAATGGCTTTCTTCTTGCCACTCTTCCATAAAGGCCAGATTTGTATACAATATACGACTGATTGTTGTCCTATGGACAGAGTCTCCCACCTCAGCTGTAGATCTCTGCAGTTCATCCAGAGTGATCATGGGCCTCTTGGCTGCATCTCTGGTCAGTCTTCTCCTTGTATGAGCTGAAAGTTTAGAGGGACGGCCAGGTCTTGGTAGATTTGCAGTGGTCTGATACTCCTTCCATTTCAATATTATCGCTTGCACAGTGCTCCTTGGGATGTTTAAAGCTTGGGAAATCTTTTTGTATCCAAATCCGGCTTTACACTTCTTCACAACAGTATCTCGGACCTGCCTGCTGTGTTCCTTGTTCTTCATGATGCTCTCTGCGCTTTTGACGGACCTCTGAGACTATCACAGTGCAGGTGCATTTATACGGAGACTTGATTACACACAGGTGGATTGTATTTATCATCATTAGTCATTTAGGTCAACATTGGATCATTCAGAGATCCTCACTGAACTTCTGGAGAGAGTTTGCTGCACTGAAAGTAAAGGGGCTGAATAATTTTGCACGCCCAATTTTTCAGTTTTTGATTTGTTAAAAAAGTTTGAAATATCCAATAAATGTCGTTCCACTTCATGATTGTGTCCCACTTGTTGTTGATTCTTCACAAAAAAATACAGTTTTATAACTTTATGTTTGAAGCCTGAAATGTGGCAAAAGTTCGCAAAGTTCAGGGGGCCGAATACTTTCGCAAGGCACTGTATCTACTCAAGATAACATTATTAGTGATTCATTTTTCATAGATTTAAAAAGAAAAAATCCACTTTGACAGAGTATTTTGTGTAGATCGTTAACAACAAATGACAATTAAATCCATTTTAATTACACTTTGTAACACAACAAAATGTGTAAAAAGTCAAGGGGTGTAAATATTTTTCGGAAGGCACTGTATCTTGGAATTAAGAACATTTCCAAGACGAAATCCAACAACATTATTTTTGAGAGTCAAAATTCTTAGTAAGAAACAGGAAAAAAACGTAAGAACATTTCCAAAAACTTTATTGAAGAATAGTAATTTTTTGTACGTTTTGTGAATCCGTGCTGGTCTGCAGTCTGCGTTGTGGCTTTCTACTGACACTGCAATCACAGAGCACCCCCCACCTACAGTCTTCTCCAACCTGATCTGAGCTAAATCACTATTTAATTACATTTTAAATTTCAATTTAACCTCTATCTGAAGTGTCAAAAAGCACAAACACAAACACACAGTCTTGTACAGCTAACCTTGTGGGGACACACAGGTCAGTCCCATACAAATCCTATTTTCCCTAACCCCTAACCCCTAACCCTAACTCGAACCCATACTCTTACCCTAAACCTAACCTTAACCTTAACCCATAAAACTAACCTTAACCCTAACCCTAGCTCCTAAAACTAACCCTAGCTCCTAACCCTAACACTAATCCTAACCTTAACCCTAAACCCCCTAGAAATAGCATTTGACCTTGTGGGGACCAACAAACAGTCCTTAGTTGGTCAAATGTTTATTTGTTTACTATTCATGTGGGGACTTCTGGTCCCCACAAGAAAAGTTAAACACGTCCACACACACACAGACAAACACACAAGGCACACACACACAAACATCACACACACAATCATGGCACACACACACACAAATCACAAACATGGCACAAATACACAAACATGGCACACACACACACACACACACACACACACACACACACACATACACAAACATGGCACACGCAAAACACACACATCGCAAACATGGCACAAACACAAACAAATGTGTTTCACTTTTTTTCCTGTGTCACTGAGATGCGGGTAAATTTGCCGGGTATCTTTGTAAGAGAGTAGAGCAGCTGACTTCAATTACTGCCATTAGCTTAGCGCAATGTGTTAAAAGCACCTAATGGCTCTCAAGAAGGCACTGAAAAGCAGGCCTCTTCATTAAGAATCCCATCGGCACATTGTCACATTAGAGCCAGAAAAAAATGTCAAAGGAAAAGAGGGAAAATGTGTCGCTAATGTTTCACTTCTATTCAAAATAGATAGCAGCATAAACTTAACGACAAGGACAGACAGCTGAGGATATGTCTAATTTTCATATTATGCTAATTTTCTTTTTTTTTACCACGCAAAATACGTTTTGAACACAAACAATTTCTTTGTAACTTTCATAGTGAGGTTATTTTTTTGACAGTATTTATTCGATTTTCTTCACAATGGCATCGTTGAGGAGTATGAACTCCAGTCCGCCTGACAAGCTCTTGTGTCCCCCAGCCGAGCATTGACAAGACAGTCCTTGGCTGGCTGCTCTAAAGTAAATAGGTTATTCAACTCATTAAGTCGACATGGCTACGAGGTGCGAGCCACGCTCCCCTGCCTTTCTTCCCCTGATAGAGCATTTGTTTTTCATTTATACAAAGGGGAAAAAAGGGAGGGCAAAAAGATTCAAGACTGAGTTAAGATAGTCTCCCGGGGTCTAAGTCTGGCTAATGTGGCGTGGTGCAGCGGAGGCGGCATGGGAGAGAGAATTAAGACACATACGGGAGTCATTTGTTGCAGCAAAACATTATGTGCTTGCGTTTAAAATGGCCGACGTTCCCTGATTGATTTGGGGATGTGTTTCGACACAAGCTTTGTTGCGACTCTTAAGGTACAATTGAAGTCAGAAGTTTACACACACCTTAGCCAAATGCAATTAAACTCAGTTATTCACAATTCCTGACATTTAATCCAAGTAAAAATTCCCTGTCTTAGGTCAGTTAGGATCACCACTTTATTTTAAGAATGTGAAATGTCAGAATAATAGTAGTTATTTATTTCAGCTTTTGTTTCTTTCATCACATTCCCAGTGGGTCAGAAGTTTACATACACTCAATTAGTATTTGGTAGCATTGCCTTTAAATTGTTTAACTTGGGTCAAACATTTTGGGTAGCCTTCCACAAGCTTCCCACAATAAGTTGGGTGAATTGTGGCCCATTCCTCATGGCAGAGCTGGTGTAACTGAGTCAGGTTTGTAGGCACACGTTTTTTTCAGTTCTGCCCACAACATTTTCTATAGGAGTGAAGTCAGGGCTTTATGAAGGCCACTCCAATACCTTGACTTTGTTGTCCTTAAGCCATTTGCCACAACTTTGGAAGTATAATTGGGGTCATTGTCCATTTGGAAGACCCATTTTTAACTTCCTGACTGAAGTCTTGAGATGTTGCTTCAATATATCCACGTACATCTCCTTTCTCATGATGCCATCTATTTTGTGAAGTGCATAAGACCCTTCTGCAGCAAAGCACTACCACAAAATGATGCTGCCACCCCCGTGCTTCACGGTTGGGATGTTGTTCTTCAGCTTGCAAGCCTCCCCCCTTTTCCTCCAAACATAACGATGGTCGTTATGGCCAAACATTTCTATTTTTGTTTCAACAGACCAGAGAACATTTCTCCAAAAAGTACGATCTTTGTCCCCATGTGCAGTTGCAAACCGTAGTCTGGCTTTTTTATGGCAGGTTTGGAGCAGTGGCTTCTTCCTTGCTGAGCGGCCTTTCAGGTTTTGTCGATATAGGACTCGTTTTACTGTGGATATAGATACTTTTACCTGCTTCCTACAGCATCAGCATCTTCACAAGGTCCTTTGCTGTTGTTCTCTGATTGATTTGCACTTTTTACACCAAAGTACGTTCATCTCTAGGAGACAGAACGCGTCTCCTTCCTGAGCGGTATGACGGCTGCGTGGTCCCATGGTGTTTATACTTGCGTATTATTGTTTGTACAGATGAACGTGTTACCTTCAGGCATTTGGAAATTGCTCCCATGGATGAACCAGACTTGTGGAGGTCTACAATGGCTGATTTATTTGGATTTTCCCATGATGTCAGGCAAAGAGGCACTGAGTTTTAAGGTAGGCCTTGAAATACATCTACAGGTACACCTCCAATTGACTCGAATGATGTCTCAAATGATCAGAAGTTTTTTTTTTTTTTTCAGAAGCTGTTTAATGGCACAGTCAACTTAGTGTATGTAAAATTCTGACCCACTGGAATTGTGAAACAGTGAATTATAAGTGAAATAATCTGTCTGTAAACAATTGTTGGAAAAATGACTTGTGTCATGCACAAAGTAGATGTCAAAACCGACTTGGAAAAACTATAGTTTGTTAACAAGAAATGTGTGGATTGGTTGAAAAACGAGTTCTGATGACTCCAACCAAAGTGTATGTAAACTTCCCACTTCATCTGTAGTTAGCAGAGGCTCACGGTTGTTGCCGAACTTCTTGAGAAGAGATTGGTTTGTGTGTGTGTGTGTGTGTGTGTGTGTGTAATATTGCGTGTGAAATGCTCTCAGGAATATGAGGATATGAATCACATCCAGGGATTAAGGAGCAGCACGGCTGGTGGAGAAAACACGGCAAGCGTGAGACATTTTCTAACCCAGACCCAGCTGTTTCCAATCCTTCACTGCTCTTACAGTCCAGCCCCAAACGCCGGAGAGTGATGACCTGTGAGCAAGCAAGTGACAGAGTGACAGCGTCGAGCCAGAAAGATGGGAAGGTGGAGGAAGAAGAGGAGGGGGGGGGTGACATAGCCACTTGGCTCGCCTCTTCCGTTATCGGTAGAGAGAGAAAGAAAGAGAGAGTGGGGGAGAGAGAGGTAGAGAGCAAGAGATTGAGAGGTTCTTTACGTTTGGCAGTTATAGGGGCTGGCTGGCCCTGATTCTGGGCCTATTTTCCACGTCCCCCCCAGCACTAACGACCTGTCTCTGGCTGCTCCGACAGGCGCGGCCAGCTGCTTTGGCCGTCCGCATACATCAGCGGCAGGCTAAAGTGGTTTCAGGTTTTTTTTCAGAGTGTGGGGAACGGGGGGATAGTACACTGTTAAAAACAGCTGTAACTGGACCCAGAGTAGATGTAGTCTGGACAACAGTAAAAGCAATTACATGTTGTATTGTCACCAAATCTAGTTCGGTCATGCAAACTCTCTAGCTTATAAAGGCGTATTAAGGCGACCACAGAAAGACTACGCAATTATCTTCACATTTACAGTGTGTATCAAAATGCTGCCCTTCTACTTAGCATGACTTTTAGCGTATCAGCACTAAAAACAAGAGACAGATGCATCAGAGGCACAGTCATAGCAACACTGGATTCTATGTATAAAGGAAAATGTGTGTCTATTCACCCTTTTGCAGTAAGCTTACATTGTTCTCCACAACCTCAAAAGCAGACACTGGCTGTGTTCAAAATGGCATCATATCCCCTACGGGCCCTGGTCAAAAGCAGTGCATTTCAAGCGCCATTTCAGATGCAGCCAATGACACATTTTCAACCCATCACGTGATGTCTGAGACGCGACCGCAGTCTCGCCGCTCAAAGTGCCTCAAGGAGAATACTCCATTTCACTGTGTGATGAGGCAGCAAGGTCAGACAGACAGACACAGACTTCCAACGGCCTTGCAGAAGACTAGACTTCTTTCCGTCAGACTAATGTTTACTCCTTCCTCCTCTTCATTTGAGACACCACTCTAATATGAACTTTGAACTACTGTCGGTGCTGATAGACTAGACCAGTGGTCACCAACCATTTTCTGAGTCAAGATCACGTTGAGTCAAAATACGAGCCCGAGATCTACCATTCAGATTTTCTTTTTTACTTGACTTAAAAAAACAGAACCTACGCCTCTGCAACATTAACCTATTAAAAACAGTACTTAAGCAATTAGGTTTGTTTAGTAGGTTATATGCCCAATACATTATCACCGCATATTGTGTTTGCTTGAATTGCCCTCTGTTCGGACCATTTAAAAGAAAATCTATATGATCGCACCGGTAATAGATCCGTTTTTGTATTACTTGCGAGGCACAGCAGAGTGAGAATACATTAAAATAATTTGCTTTTCATTTTTATTTTACTGGGCTGATGGTGCCTGCATCTGATGGTCAGTCTCAGCGGAGGGAGAGAGCAGCAATCTGAGGATATGCCCTCTCAACAGCCCTCCACTCTCTCCATCCTCTGCTGAAACTGACCGAAAAGGGACACCATGTTCAAGTCGATAGTGAAACTCGAGTAGCGCCGCATTATTCCTGCCTCATGCACAAATGCATGTTGTTCCTCCTATGAACAGTGAAAGTGAAATATTCCTCGATATTAAAAAAGACCCAAGCCGCTATTAACAACAGTGCAAGCCTATCGATACAGTTTCCTAATCATTCATTACAGCAGCAGTGCTGGTTGTAGCACCAGTAGACGTAGGAAGAAGGTGCATTTTCTGGCGTATAAAAGTGTTGAATAAAAACTGTTGACAGTGCTGAGTAAGACATTTTTGGTCACCCTAGTCATGTTTTTAAACATTTTAAATCTCACAGTATCAATGTTTCTTTAACTTTCCTTTACGCATGCTACGTTACTGCAGACACGGTAACCTAAGCCATCCGATTGGCCAGCGTCAGGCCTATAGTGCACTTGATTTGCTCTCGGGGCCTGCCGGAACACTTCGCCTAACCGGCAGCTGAATCAAGTGTACCTACCATCAACAGAGTGAGCCGAATAAATACAAATATGAACACAAGGCTTTATTGTTGTTGTTTTTTTACAGAAATGTTTGGAATGCCTTGGAGATCGACCTGTTGGACTAGACGTGGTAGACATTCATATATAGAGTATTGTAATGAAAAAGCAGGGAGCAGGTCTCGAACCCTCGACCTTTGAGCCCGAGGTCCGGCGCGCTATCGACTGTGCCGCAAAAGCATGCTCGTGCAACAGGGTCGATTTCCGTGCTTATAAACCCAGGGTCGTTACAGTATGAATCTAACAACCTCCAAAGAA